>NC_088359.1:23890000-24232500 GCF_036884655.1 Musa acuminata AAA Group | reverse complement strand
ATGTGTTCTTACTTAGACAAATCCCAAGCCATGATCATTTAGATTGAAAGAGAAAGAGTTCTCTAGGAGAATTTGATTAGAGCGAGACTAGAAACCGTATGGGTCTGACAACACCATACTCGATATATAGCCTCTAGGATATTAGATGGATAAGAGACTATAGGTGCATGATAATTAAGGACAGATAGGTCCAAAAGATTAGATTCCTCTGTATCGTCTAGGGGCTACAACGTAATGGCCTAGTACGTCCGCAGTCGATGAGACGAGTGAATTATTATGGAGATAATAATTCACTGAGCTAAAAGGAGTTCATATAGGTATGACTCATGGCCAACTTGATATTGGGCCTAGAGGGTCACATACATATGGTAGGCGTTGCGACGAGTAGAGGTTCGAGTATGAGATATCCGTCAGAGCCCCTATCTTATTAGATATCCAATAAGCCCTTGAATTATTGGATCCTATGGATAAAATCCAATAACAGCCAATGAGAGATTATTGGATACAAATCCACTAATTTAATTATCTTGGGTAGTTGAATGGAGATTCAATACCCAATATGGTAAGATCCATTATGGTTAAGATGATATAAGACCTCTATAAATAGGACGGAACTAAATGCTCATAAGCTAGAGGTTTCTTAGTTGTCACCTCCTATTCTCCTCTCCCCTTCTCCTCCTTAGGTAGCAAGTGTGGAGATTTGAGGAGCATCGTCGTAGCCCTACTGTATAGATCACTACTAGATAAGAGGGCCCTTGACCTCATTCATCCCCTATAGATCTGCAAGGATTCAGGGATATACGATCTTCCTAGGTAACACAACAATCTCACATGTGGATTTAAGTTTCGTGGGTTTTGCACACCAATCTTTGTATGATAATGAACACCGTTTTGGGAAATTTAGGGTTTTTGTTTTATATTCTTCCGCTGCGCATGCGATGTCACTCCTAGATTTCTCTATAGTTCCAATCTATGTTTTATTTCATAATATTTTGCTTATCACTTGGGTATTCAACCTAGACCACTAGGTCATATGCTCTATGTAACTACGGCTATTGGGATTCTTTGATAATAAGCTTGATCTGGTCATCTTGTTTGATTTCTATTGAAGAACATGAACTTCTTGCTGATTTAGTTCCCCTAGAGATTTAGAGTTTTAATATTATACTTTGTATGGATTGGCTATCTTCCTATCATGCCAGTATATATTGTTATATAAAAATGATCACTTTATGCATACTAGATCAACCCATCTTTTATTTTGAGGGTCTTAGGCATGATTTACCTCTTTATCTGATGTATCCCAAGATAACTTGCCCGGATTACCTTCAGACGGAAAGTGTGAATTTACTTTTGATTTGGTTCTTTGGACAACCCCGAATATCTAAGCATCTCTATAGAATGGCATCACTCGAGTTAGTGGAATTGAAGAAGCAATTACAAGGACTATTAGATAAGGTTTTATTTAGCCTAGTGTTTCATCATAGGGTGCTCTGATGTTGTTAGTTAAGAATAAGGATGAGACATTGAGGCTTTATATTAATTATAGATAATTGAATCAGGTGACCATTAAAAAATAAGTATCCTCTACCCGGAATTGATGATTTGTTTGATCAACTTCGAGGTGTATCAGTGTTTTCCAAGATTAGTCTAAGGTCAAGTTTCCATCTATTGAAGATCAATGAGGAGGATATTTCAGTCACTCTTGGATGATTATATAATTATATTCTATTGATGAAACTATTTAGGAGCTGGAGGAGGAAATGAAGAAAATATATCTTCATCTTTTCATTAATTGAGATATGACTAATTTAGAGGACTATAATTTTTTAAGAGGAGAGAGTATAATATCTCTTACTTTGAATAATTATTTATAAATACCTATTTGTAAATTGGATGATCTATATATAAAAATAGTAAATTCAGTGATCAAATTGTTAGGTTGTAAAAAAAAATTCAAAAAATTATGGTTTTATCCTATCGCCTCCCACAGACTGTTTCCCACATGAGAAATAGAGTAGAGGCAGTGCGTCGAGGAGGAGAAGGGAAGAGGAGTGGCAGAGGAGAAGAAGAGAGGGAGAGGAGAGGGAGGTGGCTACAGCTAGGGCTATAGCACCTCTGTTTCCTACAGGAGGAAATAGAGGAGAGGAGTTGTCGGGCGTCAGGGAGGAGAAGGGAAGAAGAAGAAGAAGAAGAAGAAGAAGAAGAAGAAGAAGAAGAGGGAGAGGGTGGTTGCGCCACCTCTATTTCCCACAGGAGGAAACAAAGGAGAGGAGGTGCTGTGCATCAGGGAGGATTAGGGAAGAAGAAGAAGAAGAAGAAGAAGAAGAAGAAGAAGAAGAAGAAGAAGAAGAAGAAGAAGAAGGAGAAGAGAGAGAAGAAGAGGAAGAGGGGAAGGTGGCTACAGTTGTGGCAACTATGGCAGAGAAGGAGAGGAAGAAAAGAAGGGAAAGAAGAAGGAGCTGCAGCTTTGGCGATGGCAGTTGCAGCTGAAAGAGAAGGAGAGAAAGAAGAGCAGGGGAGGAAGAAGAGGCTGCGGTTGTGGCTGCGGTCGTGGCTACGGCTGCGGCTATGGTTGTGGTTGCGGCAGCTGCGGCTGCGACAGCTGCGTTTGGGAAAGAAAAATAATGAATAATAAAAGGGAGAAAGAAAGTAGCATAGTAGAAGGGGCTGCGGCTGCGGCCGTGGTTGCAACCCCTTCTGGTTGATGCGGAAAGGAGCTGCGGCGGAAAGAAAAAGAAGGAATGGGAGAAGGGAGAAAGGAAGTAGCATAGTGGAAGGGGCTGCGGCTGTGGCTGTGTCAGCTACAGCTGGGAAGAAGAGGAAGAGAAGGGAAGGAAGAAAGGGTTGTGGCTACGGCGGTGGCAGCTGTAGCTAGAAGAGAAGAAGGAGAGGAAGAAGAGGCTGCGGTTGTGGCTGCGACTGCGGCTGCGACTGTGGTTGCGACAGTTACATTTGAGAAAAAAAAAAAAGAAGAAATGAGAGACGGGAGAAAGGAAGTAGTGTAGTGGAAGGGGATGCAGCTACGGCCATGGCTGCAGCTGCGACTGGGAAAGAGAAGAAAAGAAGTAGGAGGAGAGGGGAGAGCAGGTGACTACACCTCTACATTCTGCATGAGCTGCAGTTGTGGAGGAAGAAAGAAGATATATGCAGAAAATGAAACAGGGAGAGGAGACGGAAGAAAAGTAGAAGGATTTGGGCTTACACCTTCGGATCAAAATCTTCAAAAAGCAAGTGTTTCGGTCTTTTCTACTGCAAGTGTACTGATCTTTTCTCCTGCAAGTATTCTAATCTTTCTTTACTATGATTTTATCTTTGCATTTGCTTTAAATATGAGAAAATTTGAATTATTCTATCCTTGCATCTGATATATCTCTTATTTAGATGTAACGATCAGAATCTAAAAAACTTTTGAGATTCTAACCTTTCTACCTTGTTATGAGTATAACCTTCTACACTGATCTTTGATTTGGGCAAAGCCAAATTCATTCAAAATAGACTCATAGAACTTTCTTTTAACATTTGGATTGAAAGATTTAGAGTCCAAATTCCTACCTAGTTATCTAATGAAACCGACCCTATGAATTCTACAAAAGAGAGATTTTGTTGTCTGACCTTTGGTTACCAAATTATTTGTAACTCTTTGTTGGAAAGTTTGATTTGTATAAAACTTAATTCATATGAAAGTAGATTGAAATACCTTTCTAATCATACCTTTCTTGAGTAAATTAGAGTATAATTAATAGTTTAAATTATTTATTAATATACCTCTCAAATTCTGCCAGAATCGAGCTTTGGTTGATTTTGCCTATTCTTGTTTCATGCCCTTTGAAAATTAATTTCATCTAATATTTTTTCTTCAATTGAGCTTTATACTAATACTTTAAATATTTGTATGCTTTTGTCCTTAAATTATTTACATACTTGAAACCTATTATGTAAAGTTTATGTTGTATCGTATTATTTCGTATAGGCACATGTATGTTCAATTGTTCCGCATGTGCTTTCGATATATGCCGAAATCCTTGTATGCTCTTATTTTTATTTCTTTTTAAATTTGAATATGTTTATGAAAGAATATGTTTACATCGTAATGACTCATAAAGGCATATGTACATTTCGTTGTTCTGCATATGCTTCTGATATGTGTCATTTTTATTATTCACACTATCCTTTTGTACTTGGTGTTTATGGGATAATGTGAACATTTGCCAAAAATAGCAAAGAAAGTTATGCTTAGAGCCTGCGATGCTCGGTCGGCCCCCATTTACTTCACTCATACGTGAGTGGATGGAGCTCCCAAACGTTGGAGACTTATGTTTATTGGTAATTCAGAAATGGATGGACCATATTATGTTATGATCCCACTTCACCTTCTATGTGTTTGATATGATATCCAAAGCTTTGGTTATATGCTTCTATGTGTGCTTTGGATAAGAATGATATAAATGCAACGTCAAATGCGATATTTGAGCTTCTGTTTTGTATTTGTTATTTGATAAGTTCTGAAATATTTCATATGCCTTGATTTGATTCGAAACATTTCATACACCATTCATATACTTTGAAATACTTTTTTGTCATTGATACACTTTGAAGCATTTCATATGTCATTGATATGTCTCGAAATACTTCTTATGCCTATAAAATGTTCATACATCATTGATACACTTTGAAATATTTCATACACCTTTGATATGCTTCGAAATATTTCATATACCATTGATATACTCCGAAACATTTTATATATCATTGATATACTCTGAAATGTTTCATATGCCTTTGACATGCTCTAATTACTCTCTATTCCATTTGTTATGAACCAGATATATTTTGATTGAAATGACATTTGTGATTCTGTATCTAATGAGATTATGTCTATGAACTATTGTATTTTACCTTGCATTATGATACCAAGTTTACTTGTAGCTATGCCCTTTCTTGTTTTGGATATGTTTATCACTTGTTGAGCTTTTTAGCTTACTCTGTTGTTATATAAATCTTTCAAGTTAGCATGTCACTCGCTTAGATGTTTGAATTGGGCTGAGATAGCGGAAAGCTATTTAGATTTTGGGCAAGTCTTATATTGATATATTGTGGTTATTGTATAAGTACATTTTGTACGTAATGAAATGTTATCAATGAATCTGAATTGATATATCGTGTAAAATTTTTAAAAGACCTATTTCGTTTAGAATTTTAGAATGTTATGTTTAGTTTACAATGATATGAATTCATTGTAAATGGTTGGAGTTTTGATTATATAAATTGTTACACTTGTGGATTTATAAGTATGGTTAATTTTTGGTTAAGTTGGCTTGAGTTTTCATAAATATGAATTATCCGGTGATGTGGTGTACGATTATAAACTACACAGATTTTATGGATGTGAATTTGACTGAATGTTTCTCAATGTCCTCAAATATTAGTTTGGATTCTAGAATGGTTTATTGATAAAATTTTTAATATTATCGATTTAAGACAGGTTCACGCCTCTTGAATGTGGTAATTCGAGAGGGCGTGACAATGGTACCGCCCAGTGCTAGGTGATGGTATCACTTAGACACAATCTTCTAAGTTATGTCAGGCGATCGTATCGCTCAAACTGATGGTAGTCCCGTTAGTGTTAGTGTGTTAGGCAGTGGTACCGCCAGTACCTAGGAAACCTAAGATTAGACTTTTTTTTGCTCTAAATTTGAATTCATTTGGGGTCTATAAATACCCCACTCTTTCCTGCTTGGGGTAGCAAGAAATAGAGTAAAAAATGAGAAAAATATACTTGAGAAAAAAAGGTATAAACTCTCTTGAAGTATAGAGTCTCCTTCTCTTAGGTTTAGAAAGTCTTTGTCTTTTCATTTAAAAAGTAAAATAAGGCATTCATAACATTTGCATTTAAAGAAAAAGTCTTCTCAAATTCATTCCAATTGTTCATTGGAAGAGAAGATTTTTAAAAACCAAATTCAACTATATGCTATAAATCGAGATTCAATGAAAGTAAGAAAACTAGCATTCAAGTTTTCCAATAAGTGTAGTCCATCCCATTGAATATGGGAGGACGAATAAGAGAGTTACCCTCTTAAAAGTCGAAAAGAGCCATTTCACTTTAGGTGTTAAACCAAATGAGAAAGAACAAGGCTCTGATACCAATTGTTAGGAACGAGTTGGCATTAAGAGTAAGGGGGGTAAATTAGTGCAACGGTAAAATTACATTGGTTCATAAAATATTTCGTACTATAAAAAATCGATCTCATAAGATATTAACTTAGAAGTGTAAAGGAGCATAGTGAAAGCAATAAGAAGGCAGTTTACAATTAAAGTAAATTGCTTAAAGAAATACAAACTAGATTTTATAGTGGTTCGGTCATCGTGACCTACATCCACTCCTGATTCCTCTTCCGTCGAGGCCACCGGCATCCACTAACGGTCTTCCTTCAATGGGCAAAGACCAACTATTCTTTTACACCCCTCTTCTCCTTTTCACAGGTTTAGGAGACAACCTTTTACAAGTACACACTCCTCTCTAACCAGAATTCTAAGTTTAAGCTAGAGAAGGGGATCTCTCAAGTAATTTCTATAGCATTTTCTCACTTTGAAGTTCTTTGTGCTTGTGTGTGTTAACTAGGGATGAGAGAGGTATTTATAGGCCTCAAGTTGATTCAAACTTGAAGCCTAAAAATATCTTATCCCGGGTTTCCCGAGTCCTTGCGGTACCACCGCTTGTGCTGGGCGGTACCACCGCCTACAACACTAATACTAGGTGGTACCACCGCCTAGTCTGGCGGTACCACCACTTGGGAGATTATGTTTGGGCAGTACCACTGCCCAGACTGGCAGTACCACCGCCTGACACTGCCACTGGGTGGTACCACCACTCAGTTTGATGGTACCACCACCTAACATAGTCTCGAAGATTGTGCCACGACGGTGCCACCTATTGGGTCACTGTTTGGGCCTTGCACTTGGCCCAACAAAGTCTATACATAGGCCCACTTGGCCCCTAATTGGGTTGGTCCAATTCCAACCCTATTATGTACTAATTACGAATTCTAAGGTATACACTACGCTAAATAAATCTGATAAGTCAAAGTTTCTTCCGATGAGCTTCCGACGATCTTCCGGTGAACTTCTGATGATCCCTCGACAATATTCCAATGGACTCCTAGCAAGCTCCTGGACTTCACGATGATCTTCTTGGCGAGTTTTGACGAGCTTCTTTGGCAAGCTCCTGGACTTCGCGGTCAATTCTGACAAAACTTCTAATGAACGTCCAGACTTTCGACAAACTCTCGAACTCCCAACGAAATCTCATTTTTATCTCCGGGACTTCATTTTGCTTTATGTCTTGCTATCATAGTTAATCCTACACATATAAAACCTACTTCGATCTAGACAATTATTACAAAGCTTGAATCAAAATTGTCCGGCATGTCATT
This sequence comes from Musa acuminata AAA Group, assembly GCF_036884655.1. Classification (NCBI taxonomy): domain Eukaryota; kingdom Viridiplantae; phylum Streptophyta; class Magnoliopsida; order Zingiberales; family Musaceae; genus Musa; species Musa acuminata. The sequence continues at coordinate 24,225,067 of NC_088359.1, read as the reverse complement.
AGTTTATCGACACTTCGTTCGATTTTTCAGTGCATCATCCTCTCTTATGGCCTTTTGCCCAATCGGTCAATTGACCTCCATAACTCCGATTTTCTTGACGCAATATTTGCTCTTCTTGGCCCGATGCCCGAACCCATGACCCGAAGCCTTCTGTCGATACGTCGACCGATCCTTTGGTGTGACATTCAATCTTCTAACATATTTTTCTCCAACCCAACATGATTCTTCCTGCTTTAATTGTCTCTCCCTAATCAAAGCTTCCTGCATTACTCAAAACACAGATTAAATCATAAATACTCTCAATTGGTTTCATCACCAAAATTTGAGATTCAATAGAACTAAGCCTTGATGGCTTCGATGATGAGGTATACAACTTAACTGAAATGTCTTTACCTTACGATGAATTACTAAATGATTTCTATGATTTATTTGATGAATGTAAGCTAGTTGGTAAAAAATATAAGTCGTTAAAAAAGGATCATGCTTCTCTTACTAGTGAATTTAAAAAATAAAAAAATGAGCATGATAATTACATGTTAAATCCTTGCATTAAATGTGAAGAATTAGATTCATGCAAAAAGGAAAATTTGTTATTACAACAAACATTAGATAAATTTAAAATTGATAGTAAATCTTTAAACATAATTCTTGCCAATAAGAGTCATATTCGTAGTAAAGAAGGAATTGGCTTTGAGTAGTAATACTCAACAAAAGCCAACCACATTTGTTAAAGGACCCACATTAAATATTTCCTTTGAAAATAAATATAATTTTTGTAGTAAACATGGTCATTTTACATATAAATGTTCATTTAAAAGATATGACTTGCATAAATTAGTTTGGGTTCCTAAAGGAACCATAAATGACCTTATGTCTAAAAACAAGATAAGTAGATCCAACCATGACGGACCCAAAGTCAAATGAGTACCTAAAGGAAACCTGTTTTTCTTATAGACATCTCTACAATCGAAAGCTAGGAGCAAAAATAAAATTTTGATAGTGGATGCTCAAGACTTATGACCGAATATCCAACGTACTTCACAAAGCTCATTAGCCGAAATAAAATGATTTTAAAAATATTTTATGTTTAAATCATGCTTGATAATTTAATAATTTAATTATGCATGATGATTTGAAGTAATGATGATTTTTGTGATTTATGGCTTATTGATCTTAATGATTTTTGTGATGATTTTATGTTTTTTAAGTTTTAAATGATGATGCATATTTTTATTTGGCATAAAATGACAAAGGCATGCTTGTATGAAATAAATCACATAAATTAAAACATATAAAAAAATATATTATTCTTGAAAATGTCTCTATCCCTAAAAGTTTATCGAATCTTTCAAAAAGATATTAATGAATCTATTTATGTTATTTTTTATGAATCTCTTAAGAAAGTGATTTTGATGATTTGATAAATTAAATTTGAATGAGTTTTATCCGAATCATGAACTTGATACTTGAGATTTTTTGAATCAAGATCTTTGATCTCTGAATATTTCTTTTCGTTATTTACTAAAGAGGAGTATTATCTCAATGAATGATTCTCTTTATTCCTTAGAATTATAACTTGAAATCCTTTATGAATCAAAATCTTGCTCTCATATCATTCCTTTTTATTATTTAAGAGGATTTTTTTTATGAATCATGATTTTTCTTGTAAATTTTAGGAATTATAACTTAAAATTTTTTAATATATGAATCAAGATTTTTCATATTTTGTTCTCCTACTATTCTTTTTCCTATTCACTAAAGAGGAGACGTATCCTAATAAATCATGATATGCTACTTGACATCTTGATAATTTATGACTTGAGTTTTGTTATGTACAAATTCTTTATATTTATGGTAGTAAACCTTCTGTTATGATTAGAGCACTGTTATGATTAGAGCACTGATGTAAAAAATTTATACCATCGTATTATTCTCCTCTTCTTCTTTCTTGTTTATAATGACAAAGGGGAGAAAGAAAATTGCAAGCATCTCAGGAGATTGACAAATCTATTTATGTCATTTTGAATCCCTTAAAAGTGATTTTGATGATTTGACAATTTGAATTTGAATGAATTCTTAATCCAAATCATGTTCTTGATTTCTCAGAATTATAACTTTAAGATTTTCTTTATATGAATCAAGATCGTTTACTATGATTCTTCTTTTTGCTATTTGATTTATCCAAATGAATCATAATTTTTCTCTTGATTTTTCGATATTTGATTCACAACTTAAAGTTATTTTACTCCCTTGTATTCATGAATTATACTCCTCATCACAAATTAATCTTTCTTAATATCTTTCATGCAATGGTTTGAACATTGATGTAAAGGAAAAAGAATTACAACATTGTATTATCCACTTCTTTTTTACAATGACTACAGGGGAGAAAAGTTGCTAGCTTGCACATCTTAAAGAGAAGCAAAAAGTTACTATCTCAAGAGAAGCAAAAATTTTGTTTAACTTCACATTCTCAAAAACTTGCTATCTTACCCATCTCAAGAAGTAAAACTTGTAAACTTATCTCAAAAGAGAAACAAGAATTGTTAGCTTACAATCTCAAGAGAAGCAAGAGTGCTATCTTGCCCATCTCAAGAAAAGAAAATATTACTAAACTTGCACATCTCTAAAACTTGCTAGCTTGCATATTCTTAAATGATGATATATGCAATAATATTTCAAAAACTTAAAATTATATTTATAATTTAATGATTTAAAATTATATCTCAAAAATTGGGGAGAAGTTATGATGATGATCATACATGCATTATGATAATGATCATGCATGGTGTACTTTGATATTTTAAAAAGGTTATGATGATGATCATGCATGGGTTATGATAATGATCATGTATGGTGTACTTTGATGTTTTAAAATTATGATTATGTATGAAATACTCATGATTTTAAGATGCATGCAATGATGTGATTAATTGGTTCTTTCAATATTCACGATGCATGTAATGATGAAATAGCCATGATTTTTTGAATTTAAAGTTTCTATAATATGGCATATTGATAAGGGGGAGTTTAATTTAAACTTCGTCATCAATTGGTTGTGATCATCAAAAAGTGAGAGATTGTTGAATCTCAGATTTTGATGATGAAATCAATTGATGAGTTTATAATCTAATCTATGTTTTGAGTGACGCAAGACTAACTTCGATTAGAAAAAGAAAATCGATTAAAGTAGGAAGAATCGGACGTTAGGATGGAGTGAACATGTCAGAAGATTGGACGTCAACCGAAGGATCGGTCGACGTGCCGATAGAAGGACTTCGTGTCGTGAGTTCGGGTATTGGACTAGAGGATCGAATATTTTACCAAGGAGATTAAAAGTTGTAGGAGGTCAACATGTCGATTGGGCAATACGCCAAAGGAGATGATGATACATCGAAGGATCGGACAAATCGTTGGATGAATCAATGATATGCCGGACAATATATAATTCTAGTCTTGTAATCGGTTGTCTTAATTAGTCGTAGTTAGGTCGTTATTGAGTTGGTTTCGGGTGTAACTATGCCAACTAAATTAGTGGCTCATTAGGCTTGAGTTAGGACTATTTGGGCCAAGTGGAAGGCTCATTCGGTCACCTAAGATTTGATGGAACCACTTATAAGATGAAAAAGTTAAGAGCATACTTTTCTAGGTTGTCAAGCGGTGGTACCAATAGTCTGGGCAGTGGTACCACCCAAACACAGTCTCCCAGACTATGTCAAGCAGTGGTACCGCTAGTCTGGGCGATGGTACCACCTAGTGTTAGTGCTACATGCGATGGTACTACCCAGCACAAGCGGTGGTACCACCAAGACCCGAGAAACCCAGGATGAGACCTTTTTTAGCTCTATTTTTGAAGTCATTTGGGGTCTATAAATACCCGATTATTTTTTCTTAGAAGAGCACAAAATTGAGTAGAAAAAGAGGAAAATATACTTGAGAAAAAAGTATTATAATCTCTATAAAGTTAGTGAGTCTCTTTCTCCTAGAGTTAGAAGGTTTCTAGGGGAGGAGTGGGGTCTAAAAGAGAGAGGTGCAAAGGTTCTCTACTGAGCCTGTGAAAAGGAGAAAGAGTTGTAAGGGTAGTTGATCTTCGCCCATTGAAAGAAGATCGATAGTGAAAGCATATGGCCTCGAGCAAATTTGGAATCAGGAGTGGACGTAGGTCGGGACGACCGAACTACTATAAAATCTAATTTATATTTACTTTATGTTTTTCACTTACATTGCAAATTGATTTCTTACTCTCTACGCTCATTATGCTTTCATACATTTTTAAGTTAAACATCTTTTCGATACGGCTTTATTGAACGAAGTTTCTGAATCGACATATGTTTTACGAAAACACTAATTCACGCTTACACACTCGCTAGCCATACACCTCGATATGACTCGAGGCTTGCACCTAAGCTAAGCTTACATGCTCCCTAGCCATGCACTCAGTCTGAAGACCCGAGGGTGGCACTCGGATAAGTAAGAGTTAAAAAATACTCGCTCTCAAGCCATGCACCTCGATGTGAAGCCCCGAGGGCTACACTTAGGCCGAGGCTATGTGCTCCCTAATCATGCACCTCAGTGAGAAGGCTCGAGGGATGCACCTAAGTCGAGCTTACACGCTCCCTAGCTGTACACTCGGCATAAAGACTCTAGGACCGTACCTTAGTTGGACCGACGCAACACCCCAATCAACAGACTTTCATCAAAGCACGCAAGTGTGCCCTCTAAAGAAAGGCCCTGAAGGATGCCCTTCAGAAGGAGCCAAATGATAGAGACGATTTTGTCCGATGCTCGCTCATTTACCACTGAGGCCACCACTTAAGTAGGGCTCTAGGTCACCAGCCCCAAATGGCACCGTAGGGCGCAACCACGTAGCCACAAGACAACCTTTCGCTCAAGGACATTTGGTTGACCCAACCCCAAGGAGGAACCTTGTAACCAAGAAAATTTCAGACCGTCTATCCAATCATCCCGAATTAGGTCCTTGCCAATAAAACGACTTCGGACCGGATCGCCAACACGATCTCACCTCACCAAATCTCCCACGTCAACTAGGAAGAAGCACTTGGGTAAGTCTACACCTTCAACAATGGACCAACCATATTGACTCATCAGTCGATGGTACTCATAACACCATCAATTATCTTTGAAATTCATAATGCCTTGTTTAAATTGAACATATTAATGATACGAAAAATGTTGGAGATGAAGAAATAAGAAAATATTAAAAATAAAATACTATGAAGGCAATTAAGAGATAATGTTTTAATAATATTAAATAAGAGGTAAAATTAAAATCATTTATAAAATATTTTCTAGAGCACCTACCTTTGCTTCATGAAACATAACACTTTATATAACATAATATTAAGTTTCTCATCATCTCATATATTAAGTTTAAGTGTAAAAATTATCTTCATAATAATATCTTAGATCATGAATCATGTTATTATCTTCATAATAACATGATTAAAATTAATTAAAATATGATACCGATGAATATATATGAATCAATTCTCAATAAATTCATGGTGGACTCATCAGAACGATCGGGAGGAGATCGTGCTGAGCCGGTCGACTTTCGTCGGTTCCGGGGAAGTCCACAACGCATTGAACCGGCGACAATGCCGTGACATGGGACGATTTTGGGTATTCGATATCGTCGGTTCTGAACTGTGGGCTGTTCGGGATCCCCATGGCCGGAGCTGATATCTGTGAGTTCTGCGGCGACGCGACGGAGGAGCTCTACCGCGGTGGATTCAGGTGCGTAACTCTTCGAACCTGAAACGGGTGGGTCGAATATTACCTGCGGAAGGATCTGAATCATTTCCTTTGTGCCATGAAGCTGGGTGCATTCTATCCATTCTCGAGGGATCACTCGGACAATACATCCATGCCGCAGGAGCTCGACAACTGGGGCTCCGTCATCGTTTCGGCGAGGAAGGCACTCGGGCTCCGGTAACGCCTGCTTCCTTTTATCTACACGCTGATGTACGAGGCGCACGTCAAGGGGGCGCCAATCGCGCGGCCGCTGTTCTTCTCCTTCCCCCAAGACACGAAGAACTACAGCATCAACACACAGTTTCTGCTGGGAGCCGGAATGATGGTCTCGCCGGTGCTGAAGCCGGCAGCGGTCACGGTCGAGGCTTATTTCCTCAGAGGCAGGTGGTTCAACCTGTTCGACCTAACCCAGTCGGTGAGGAGCGACGCTGGGGAGTACGTGACTCTTGCTGCGCCAGAAGACAGCATCAACGTTCATGTCCGGGGTGGCATCATCTTGCCTATGCAGGGTGAGGCGCTGACAACCGCATCGGCACGGCGGAGCCCGTTCGAGATCCTCGTGGCGATCGACGAGGACGGACGTGCGGCCGGGGAGGTGGTGGAGATGGCGAGGGAGGAGAGCGAGTGGAGTCCGGTGGGGTTCAGCGGCAAGGTGGAGGGGAAGGGTTTGAAGCTGCGGTCGGAGGTGGTCAATGACACGTATGCTTCGTAGCAGCGCTTGGTTGTGGGGAAGGGTGGTGAGACTTGGCTTACCGCCAAAGATTGCATCAGGGAAGTCTTCGGTGTACGTGAATGGGGTTAAAGTCGGTAGTGACTCGAAGGTGAGCATTGCGCACCGGAACAATGGAAGGTTCAGCGACGTGGAGGTGAAGGGTTTGTGGCAGCGGTCGAGTGAGGAATCTGAGCTAGAGCTTGAGATCAATTACCAGATGTAGCGAGGAGGATAAGACCCGGGAAGAAGTCGTCGATCTTTCAGTGCTGGAAATATACATTTGTAGCAAGAACAGAGAAGTTAAAGCATCATGAGCATAACAACTAGTCTGGATATGACAGCTAAACCAACCTTCTCCACATGACTTGTATGTAGCTCCTTCAGCTCATGACTATAGCCTGTGAAGCAATAATACATGGAACTATCTTGTGGATGTACCGGGGACTATCTGGATAGTAGGAAAAAGTAAGAGACTTCATATCAACTCAATGGTCTAATTCGTGGCGGGAGACCTTAACTGCAAGAGAACAAAGTAAGCAAGCATCATCGATGAATAGGGGAATTAAAAATATTAAGTACTTAAAAGAAAACAAAAAAACAGTAATATAAGCAATTTCATGAATCAAGTCTTCTGATCTTTCCTGACTAATATAATTCATGACACACAAACAGCACGCATTTGCATGCATCAACAACCCATCACCGCACAGTTGTAAACAAAAGCACCAGCTCTTTCTCTGATGGAAAGCACATCCCACTCTGCTCCACCCGTGTTTCCATCTTCAGGACGCCAAACGTGCAGAACAATTACTTCACCTTGAGGCCCTCGATGACCACCGACCACCAATAACTTGTCACCGCATGACCTGAATGCAAGACCCCAACCATTGGAAGAGTCAGCTCTCACGGGCAATGATCTTACCACATTCCAAGTGTTGTTTGACTTGTCATACTTCTTGACTTCGTTCGTAGATTGATCTGCGGCATAAAGCTGATTATTTACGACTGCAACAAGAGGGGGAGACTGAGTAGCCCTGTTTCCACCAGGATACATGTTCCTAATTCTTCTCCATGTCCTGGATTCGATGTTGTACTCCTCGCCACAAGTCAAAGGATCTGTATGGTTTGACATGCCCCCTATAACATAAAATTTTCCATCCATAAAGAAGCCGGAACATAATCTCCTCGGCACATTCATATCGGGTAAAGTCTCCCAAGTACCACACTCTGAATTGTACAACTCTGCACTACTCAAAACGTGGCCAGCCATATCACTTCCCCCAGCAATAATAGCGATGTGCCCAGAGCTTCCAGATCCAAAAAGGCAACGATGCAGCTTCATAGGTGGGCATCTAGACCAATCATGCCTCACCAAACTGTACATCCAGATAGCAAAACCAATTACTTCCCGTCCAAAAACAAGAAGCTGGGTCCCCACAGCAAGAGACTCCTTGTCTGCGCAAGAGAAGCAATCATCACATGGCATCCGTGGTAGCCTCATCCATCTACGCCTGAATGGATCAAATGCTTCCCAAGGCATCAGACTACATGCTAGATAAACCCAGTGCTCGATAACACCAAGCTGTCTCCTTAATTTGTAAAGGTATCCACTACGAATCAGTGAGTTAAATCTTTTGTTCAGACAGGCAAGTGAAGGGTACTCAGACCTACATGTTAAGGCCAGACAATCTAGTGCGATATCATCATGAAGTCCAGGAAGAAGACAGTCATTTGATCTTCGATCAGTATAACTACCTCCAGGCTGTGTCTTAACCACAGATCTTTTCTTCTTTAATCCTCTATGATATCCATTATCAACAACGAAATCTGTGTCAAATGTATCCCTTTTGACCTTTGCTAGCTTGCCAGTTTTAGCCAAGACCAGGTAACCAATTAAATATTTCTGAGATGAATCACATTCCTGATCAAAAGATCTGAAAAGCTGCGAAAGATAACAATGTGGAGCAACAACCATGATTTCTGGCTTGCTATGTTGCAGTTCTATTTCTCTGTAAGCTCCTAAAACAATTAACTCAAAATAATCAGTCGTTATGCAATTGTCCATGTGCTACTGGAAAGAAAAAGAAGAGAACAGGCAGTAAGCTCCAAAAACTACATCATATGCATACCCATTAATAGAATTTTAAGATCAAATGCAAACTAATATTTTTATCATAAAAGGACAACCAGAATACAAGACGAAACAAATCCACATGGCATTTGACTTCATCTAAAAGAGTAATAACAGAGTTAGTTACCATTAGCAAAGCAATTTGTATAGATATAAGTAGATATAGGCGTAACAAACATAACATACAATCAATACAAAAAACACATAACTGAACCAGTGCCATGATAAGATTGCTCCTCTGAAACCTAAATGAGTAGGGTCAGAACCACCAAAACAGCCTCTCTAATTGCATGGGTAAGGTTTCCTACATTAACCATTCTTAAACCCCATACTGGTAAGAATTATGTGTACCAGGCCATCCTTTTTTATAGTTAGTACTGCAGATTGCATTGTCGATTAGCACAGTTTAGCACAAGCTGAAATCAACATTAAGCCAATTTTTTTATATTTACCACTAATGATTGTTTTGTCAATTAGTACTTATCAACACAATTTAAAACAAACAATGCCAGAAAGTAATTGAAATGTATCATACCAACCTATATTGAAATAACCAATGTATTAATAAATCAACTTTAAGGCCTGTGTTGGATGGCATTAAGGTGTTTTAACTAACATGCATCTTTGTCACACAAACATCAGGAGCTATCGTACTGGAACAACAAAGAAGAAGCCTGTCCTCCATTGTTTTTAGGTAAAAAATAGAACTTTATACTCATAAAATGGTTAATGACAGTCAAAATGGTGGAGGACAATACAATTTAAGTACAAAAATAAACAATCACTAGTGGCTGGCATGCACTCATGGTGGTTGGTACATGATGTGATGTAGCGCATTTTGGTTTCTTGACAAGTAATGGGTGCTAACACTGGGAAAGCAAGATAAAGAGAAGCAATTATTTGCAGAAGGATGAAATTGGTGACCTCAGTTTGGCAATGAGGACAAAAATTACTGGTAATTGGGGGTTGGAAACATCCAGAATGGCAATAAACAACCAAAGGTGATAGCAAATATATGCAATGGGTAACAACAAGTGTTGTGGTGATTATACTGATGACCAGCAATGGTGCATAGTCAATGACAACAAGATGCGATTGGCAATGACAGATGTAGCAACCAATGATGACCAGGAGTTTCACAATAAAGGCAGGAGAGTGTCCCAGTTGGTTCAATTCAATTCATTCATTGACAAAAATGTAACCCTAAAGGAAATAATTTCTCTTTACATCCCAATATGAAACCCAATCAAAGAGGTAGCAAAACGAACAAGCCTAAATTCTTTGTTCATTTGGTTTTGTTGCAATGTAAACTCCTACAGGCTAAAAAATACTATTTGCATCAACACCAAGGAGGCTAAGCTACTCAAGCCAAACCAAATTATAGTTGGATCAACATTTACCTGTAGAGGTGACACATAAATGTCCAAATCTGTCAACCATTTTAGATAGTAATTTGGCAGATAATCGTGGTGGTTTCTTACTCTGTATTGAACTATAATCACCACTTCCACAAAATTCCACCATGTTTTTTTAATAACTGGATCTGGTTCACCTGTGGGTTCGCCTTCAGCAACGATCTCAGGGCCATCAGGAGGAGAAAAGATTTTACATTATCCTAGTATAGTAAATAAAAAATTCCTTTTTTTGTTATTGTTGAAACAAAATCCTTGTTTTTAATAACTAATTATTATGGGATTTTTTAATGTCATAGGGTCCCTATATGAGCATAGTATATGTTAAGCTGTTATCTTACTATTTTTGTTCATGTTTGTAGCATCTCAGGAGGTTTTTATCCTTATTTCTAATCATAGTTGGATCAACATTTACCCGAGGATATTTGGCCTCTAGGTACAACCCTAAGGTTGAAACGGTCCCATTTGGTGACACATAAATGGCCGAATCAGCATGAAACCCCTCCATCTATTTGACAACCAGCTTAGGTAATGGTGGTGGTTTCTTACTCTGAATGAACTAGATTTACAACTTATTCAAAATTCCAACATGTTCTCTAATCAGAACCAGATTTGGTTCACCTGAGGTTTGATCTTCTGCAACAATCTTAGCGCCATCAGGAGGAGAAGAGATTTTACATCATCCCTAGTATAATAAAAAAAACAACTTTTCCTTTTTTGTGATGAACATTGCCTATAATATTGCAATTAATTGAAATGAAAATAATTGAACATGTCTTTCAGAAGCAAATAGTTCCCTTCACCTTTATTATTTTTGCAGTTTCTGGGTTAAAGTTTTCAAGAACTTAACTAAAAATCCCTCCTGGAATAGCTCATTCTTATTATTTTTTGTTTTTCTCGAACTAATTACTCTTATTAGCAGATTAAGAGACAGATCCATTCATGCATCTGAGAATTTCTATTTTATCACAATTCCAGTATGAGTAACCCTTTTTTTTTTTGCTTTTGCAACACACCTTTCTGCCTTTTTTTCAGGTAAGATATTTTGAACAAGCCCCTATCACATTAAAACATATGCACAACAAATCTGAATTCAAGACATATGATAAGTAATGTAAAAACTAGACTAGTATCTATTGCTGTTGACACAACTAGGGGTGTAAGTTTGATTTCATGCTTGCGAACAGCTTGTGACAAACCCATATGTGAGAATCCTAAGCCAAGCTCAAATCAGATATCAGTTTCTGATGAATTGAACACGAACTTTGCTATATTCATTAATATTTGCCTTATTAAGACCTTGAACAAAAAATATTAGATAATGTAATATTTATTACATTATCATCATGGTTAGGTTGCAACTTGATGACTTGGGTGATCAAGGTTATAGTCATTGGAAGACATCAAAGGGAGCATCAATGTATTGGACCATCCTTTTAAAAATACTAAATCAAATATACTCCGGCTGTTCAGTTAGATCTGTATCTACTAGCTAAAATTGTGGGCCTTATTTTATTGTAGGCAAGTGCTATTGGGGTTTCTACACCCAGCTTGTTGGTCCCTTGCCTTTTCCCAACTCCTCATTCACATTTCTTTCCTTCCCCCCCATCCCTACCCCATTCTGCATGCTCATCTAATCCTATTCCCAAGTTTTTGAGTTGGGTGTTCCTCCCCTTCCAGCAATTCTTTTCGGATCCACTTCAACCACAACACATATCAACTCTGCTGCCATGACCCATGCCATCTTTACTAGAATCTCTAATGACACCCACCTCCAGCCACCACCTGGGTCGCCCTTGACTCAAGGCCCTTGACAATAACTTCCTCATGGAATGCTTCTTTTCTCACTCATGAATCTGAGAACAATCACAATGTGCCATGGGAGCTCGGTTCAAACAATCTTTGAGCTAAGCTGAAGCTCGATATGAGCTTCATGAGTCTGGCTCAAGCAAGCTCACCTGGAGCTTGTGCAGAGCTTAAACCATGCCTTTGTTTGTCTAAGTCAAAGGGCGACAAAACTCTGTTTATTCATGTTTGGTTTGTTTACAGACCTAACTGCAATGTAGAAAAGTGGCACTAATACAAGAACGATAATCAATTAGACCAAACCAACAAAATAGGCCTCGCAAACATAAGACACAACATTTGAGAACAGTATATCCAGAAATGATACTTTCTCCACAGGCCTTGAAAACATCATATTCCACCACTGGTAAAGAAAACCCCACGAAAGACCATTATGTCGTAATTTTCTTGTAAGAAACGTGCTTCAGTTCATCCAGAATTGATCTATTACTTGATTGAAGTAAAAGAAACCACAAATCAATGCAGATAATTATTGTCAAATAACTGGGCAATTAAATTAATGAATCGCTAAAAAAATCATCAAGTAAATGATTAAACTAGAGATTTCACCTCATACGAACGATGGTCACCGAGTACCAGAATATCACCAAGAGATCGCAAAGATCAGATCCTTCATTCCCGGAATCACCGCGAAAGAATACAGTGTGTGCATCTAAATCAACAGTACCGCCAGATCACCATATGCAACCACGCGCTTCAGCATCACAAGAACATCTACAACCAGAAATCACATTAAATCAGAATATCATCTACGACCTACTAATCACAAACCAAAATATCATTATTTCGCCTCCTTTCCCGTGAAATCCGCAAAAAGGAAACAAACTGCAACATCCACATCTAAATCACCAAGCGAATCCGACAGCGGAGTACCTCCACGGGGACCGATCACCGGCGTCGTCTATGAATCAAGATCGGGCGAATCCATCCGATCGACGGGATCTGAGAATAACGCTGCGGGCGACGGACGGCGGCCTCGCCGGGGACGCGGGTCGAGCGGCCGGCACCACCGGATCGGCCTCAGGTGGCTGAAACCTCCATCCGCGATGGCGAGATGCGATCGCCGCCAGAGAGCGAGCGAGAAGGCGAGAAACAAAGGGAAGGAGAGCATAAGAGTAGTATTTATAAGTGGAAAGCCCGATTCCAGAAACCATCGCTTCCGTTTCCTTCGCTGTGTCACCGGCGTTTTTGGGGTAAAGAAGTAAATACACAGTACAGACACTAGGAAGGAATCTAATTCGAGGAAAAGAGTACATCAGCCGTTCGTTTCGACGGGGACCCGCTGATGAACGATGGATTTATGCGGGCAGTCAACTGAACCCTACGGGCATCAGAAAGAGAACTCCTCGTCGAGCGCCCACCCGGACCGCCGACGTCACTTGGCGTCACAAAAGCGGGGCCCGCACTTTCCTTTCGGCTCGGGTTCGTGGCGCGGGTGGCGACGTTTGGGTAAACGGTAGTATCTCAGTGAGATTTATAACGACACTCTCCTCCGTAGAGTTTGCACCACTGCGGGGTGTGTGGTCGGTTTCGTGTGCGCATTGGGAGGGTGGGGGGCGAGGGAGGACGCGGAGAAGCGGAACGGAGTTCGAGGGGTAAGGATATCGGGTTTGGGGCATTCTTTACAGCCTGTCGCTCTACTCTCATTGGGGAAAACTTTTTACTCAAACGGTAAACGGGGGTGGGTAACGATTTTTTACCAGAAACGGCAAAAAGGAGGCGATAAATGACCCCATCTTCGTCGAAAATAACGACACCACCACCGAAGCCCCCTCTCTATGATGGCCTTTTTCCGCACCCCATCATCGACCCGTACTTGACCCACCATTAACTCCGTCTCGCCACCTGAGCTTACTCGAGTGTCGCGGGAGAGACGGCGATTTGACGCCGCCAAACCGACACGATCCGAGGCACGAATGGCCGGGTGGCGTCGCATTGATCGTGTCGAGAGTCGACGTCCAAAGTCGTCGTGGCCGAGGGGAGGCTCGACGGTTATGCCCACCTTTCTGATCATGATGAAGCATCGGGAGCCGTCCGATGCTTTTATTAGAAGAGTCCGTTGAACTCCTTTTCGTACGAATAATTCAATAATCAAATAATAAAAAATTGAAATATAAACTAAAATTGTGGCATAAATACGAAGAAGTTATTTGAAACAAACTTCTTCGTATTAATCATTTGACTCATATTTTTAATTGAGCACTATTTAATCAAATATAAATGAAAATAATGATAAATCATTCATGGCTAACCTATTTATTGCACACCCTTTCTCCGATGGTTGCCTTACCTACGCGTTTTGCCTAATATTAAAAAATAAAAATATTAGTATTAGAAATAATAATGAGAAAATAAATGAGATATTTTTAAAAATATATCTATTCATCTTTCAATTGTTTACAAGTTTTGGACTCTGAAGTGTGATCTATAAGGGGAGTTCTTTGAACTCATCATTTCCTACAAATAATTCAATGATATGCTAATAAAAAATTTAAATAAAAACTAAAATTATAACATGAATATGAACAAGTTACTTGAAACTTTTCAAAAAAAAAAATAATCTATAAACCATTTCTATCGATTATGCGGAATTGTACCACAATAATTTTTTATGTCTTGTCGATACATCGCCTATATATATATATATATATATATATATATATATATATATATATATATATATATATATATATATATATATATATATATATATATATAGTAATTACATAATATGAAAAAATATATATCTTGTTTATGACTCTCCACTATAACGTTGAATCAACAACTATCAATAAAAATAAATTAAACAACATCATGAGTACTATTTAATCAAATATAAATTAAAACAATGATAAATCATTCATACCTTAATTTCTTACGTATGATCATTAACCCATTTGTTACTCTTTTTTTGTTCTTGTTTGGTAAGTTTCATACCCATGTGTTTTGTCTAACATTAGGAAAAATAAAAATAAAAATATTAGTATCCAATATAATTACAAGAAAATAAATGAGATATTTTAAGAGAAACTTCCTCTTATGATAACATTGATAGATCATTCACACCACGACAAGAAAATAATTAAGATATTTTAAAAATATTTCTATTCATATTTTGATCTTACACTTTAATTTTCATTTGTAATTATGTAACTTGTCCAAGACACATTATCTATGACTCTCCACTAAGGTAAATTTTTCCTACACTTATAATAATATGAACATCAGGAATCAAGTGCACTTCAAATAATTTTAAGACTTCATGCACACAATGATACTTTTAACATGTGGAAGTTTCAATATCTTATCCTTCTTTTCTTATTGAAACGAATGCGATACTAATTCTTAATATTCAAAGGAGCAGGATAAGGATTCTTTAAGATAACTCATACTTTGGGGATGAGTATATTCAGGAGGCGATCCTCAATTTCTCCGTAATTAGTTATGAATAATTTGAAGTAAATAGACACTACGAAAAGAATAAGAGTGTATGGAAGAAAATATCATTATAAAATATAAAATAATATTAATACTTTGAGTTTGTAAAAATATAATTAACTTTTGATATCATCCATATTATTTTTGGGTGAAATATAAATATATTCAGCATTCACTAAAAACTAATATCATATTATTATCATTCAGGTTAAAAATAGGATATAATATAAAATATAATTTAAAATATCTTATATTATAATTTATATCCTGTAAGTTTGCTATCTTAGACTACTTTGGCATATAAGATAAAAAAATTAAAGATATAATAAGTTACCAATAATATTCACAAAATATTCTTTAATCTAATTTATACCAAACTAATTCATTAATAATTAAATAATATCAATAATTATTATTATTAAATATTAATTAGCTTTAACAAACTTATATGAAATTATAATCATGATAGAAAATAAATCATATCTTTATATTAAAAATAGATTTTATTTTATAATTTTAAGCATATGTATGTCAATGACTAAATAAATATGCAGGAATAATAATTAAAATATTATATATATATATATATATATATATATATATATATATATATATATATATATATATATATATATATATATATATATATATATCGGCACTTGCTAGTCAACACTGATCGTGGCTAGCAAACACAGTCGTAGCGACAATACTATAGGCATCAATCAAAGGTAGTGATGTAGTGCCAATCTAAGGCAATGACTGCTAGTCATAGGTGCCCAGTAAGTTAATCACGTGAGTGATGGCACGTGTGACTTGACACGGAATCTTTTTACTTATTATATTTTAATATTTATCACTTTATATTGATTATTGTATATATGCATGTATATATTGTGATGTCCTTGGATTCGTGCAATGGGAATCGCATCGTGATTAGATCATAATAATGAGATCGATTCACCTTTAAACACAGATCTTAAATAATCCCGGTTATAGGTTACTTAAGAGGGATATTGTGATAATTGGATAGACTAGTATGCTGTATACTCATTCATATGATGGATGCAGCTAGTCTCATAGCTGCTCATGTGGGGACACTAGGGATACAGTATCGGTGCTCATTGGAGAATGAGTTCATTGATTGATCCGCTTTTAGAATGCTGGATGGTTGATTATATCTTATTATCAGACAACGATTCCATAGTCCTAGTGGTGTATTTGGTCCTTAGACTTGAGACACTAAGAATGTCCTATATGAGTGCTCCACTCTTTGATACCAGACTTATAGGTTTGGATGTCCCAGATATAGTACAACTGGTCATTACGAGTGACAATCGACCTTACGAGGACTATTGAGTGTCGATAGAGGATCATCTACTCTCGGCGTCATGAGAAGAATATCTCATGTGTTCTTGCTCACACAAATCTCTTGCCAAGGTCATTCGAGTTGAGAGAGAAAGAGTTCTCCGGGAGAATCCGATTAGAGCGAGATTCGTAGAAATCGTATGGGTCTGATAGCACCATGCTCGATATACGGTCTCTGGGATATTAGATGGATGAGGGACTATAGGTACATGGTAACTGAGGACAGACAGGTCCAATGGATTAGATTCTCTTGTATCGTTTTGGGACTACGGCGTAGTGGCCTAGTACGTCCATAGTCGATGAGTCGAGTGAATTATTACAGAGATAATAATTCACTAAGTTAAAAGGAGTTCTGACATGTATGACTCACGACCAACTTGATATTGGGCCTAGAGGGTCACACACATATGGTAGACATTGCGATGAGTAGAGGTTCGGATATGAGATATCCGCTAGAGCTCATGTCTTATTGGATATCCAATAAGTCTCTGAATTATTGGATCCCATGGACGAGATCCAATAAGAACCTATGAGAGATTATCGGATAGAAATTTACTAATCTAAAGGGCTTGGGTAATTGGATGCAGATCGAATACCCACTAGGGGAGGATCCATTAGGTTTTGATAGAAAGCCTCTATAAATAGAAGGGATTTAGAGCCTCATAAGCTAGAGTCTTTGTTTGCCTCTCCTATTCTCCTCTCCCTATATATATATATATATATATATATATATATATATATATATATATATATATATATATATATATATATATATATATATATATATATATATATATATATATATATATATATATATATATATATATATATATATATATATATATATATATATATATATATATATATATATATATATATATACTCCACTTTTCGGTTGAAAGGAATTGCAATCTCATATTCTCGATGAAACAAAACACCATGAAGCTATGAAGACGAGACAACACAAACTTCCTATGAATCTGATGGCTGTTACTTCGTAAAGAAAAAACCCTTCGTCCTTCTACAACAAAGTTGGACGTGCAAGCCACGTACAGTTTACAGCACTCAGAACTCAATATTAGATTATTTAATAATTAGATAAGATATATATTATAAATTTGATTAATTTGAATTATGATTATAATCAATAAAAAAATTTATTTATGATAGAATTCTTTAAGAGATAATTGATAGAAGTGATTCTTCTAATTTCATAATGTCATCAGAATCTTCTAATGAAATATTAGAAATTGAAATTATAGATCTATTTTCAATTTCTCTAAGTTTTTATTTTATCGCACAGTTATTCTGTGAACGATAGGATGAAAAAAGAAGATGAGTCTAATTGTCCTTGCATATCGATATCATTGTAGTTTTCGGATATTACAATGATATATTTATAGATCAAATAATTATTTTTTGGATAATATTGATATCACTATATATTACAACGATATATCGATATCACTGTAGCTTTCGGATATTGAAGATGAGATAGCTTTGAGATGACTCTAGGCGGTGTGCGTTGTGACATTAGAGAGAGAGAGATAAAGAAGAACAAGAAAATGCTTGGCGTCACTCGGCACTCAACCGACCCAAGGAAAAGAGAGAATAAAGAGAGCCATCTCAAAAGCGGAGGACGGCTTCAAGAGTCCCACGAGAGACGCCGGTTCAGTAGTGTTTCTTCCGGAGCCCTTGTTTATTTAAAGGCATCTCCGGGTTACAACTTCCTCAAATCTCTCGCCGTCTCTCGCCCAAACACACACGCAACATGGAGTCATCTCCTCATTACAACCCCCAAGATAAGCTAACTGACGAGAAAGTCAAACGAGAAGCCATTGAGGTCATCAACCATTTACGCGTGATACGTGTTTTCTACCAACTGCAAAGAAGCTAAATCATGTGTGTGATTATTATTCTTTGCCGCTTTGATAGATATCCGAGGACAAGTCTAGAGCGAAAATTGATCCGGTTGCACTCGACGTCACTTGGGGCAACGATCCCCGCCACTGGTGCATCAACAAAAACAAACTGTAAGATCCTCCCTCCCTCCCTCTTTCATTCTCATCAATGTGGAGAGACAACACAAGCCTTTCATAAATATAATATGTGTGTTGTTGGAGTTTTACAGAATTAGAGAGAGAATTGAAGTCTAATTAGAGAGAAATATAATAATAATAATAATAAACTTAATTAGAGAGAGAATTGAAGTCTAATAGAAGTAGCGTAACCTCCTTCAAGACTTTACAGAATTGAACTTAAATATATGTACTCTTCAAAACAAAAGAAATAAAACTTTCTTATTTACCTCTTGCATTAAATTTACGTCACTCCTTTTTTTCCCGTCTCTTTTCTCTTATCTTGTCACGAGAACCGAACCGCAGGGGTTCGATCACCTTGCTCCAGGTATCGTGGCTCGAGGTAGTCGGCAAGCTGGACGGGAGTCGATTGGTGGCCGGCGAGAGGTACAAGGTGAAGTTCATGGTGAAGATGAGGGCAGACGCATTCGGGTGGAGCGGCTGCCCGGTGTACCTGATGGCCAAGGATGCCAGTGGAAAGTTCGTATGGAAGAAGGCGGATCTCAGCCTGCTTCCCTCTGATACAGAGCTCCCAATACCAGATATCCAGAGCCAGGTCCTCATCTTTACTGCCCCACCAGATCAGGTCGTCTTCGGCTTGTTCGAGATTTGGAGAGGTACATGGAAGGGAGGGCTCGAGATCGTTCGAGTCATCATCGACAAGGTCCCACCCGATAATTTTAAGCGATGATAAGACATCGGATCTGACCTACACCTACTTCACATTGATTTCCATAAGGGTGGTTTCCTCGAGTGTCATGTAATCATTTCTCGCTGCGTACTGTGAATGATAGGACGAATATGATGTCCTTTGCTGCAAATAAAAATAACGTTAATATATACTGGATCATTATCTAACAACTTAACCTTTTGAGGTTAATTATCATGTAAACAATGTGTGTATTTTTTTTACTTTATGGCCCCTCGAATGAATGAAAATTTTCGTCGATGCGTAACTATAACTCCTTCGTTTGCGTTAATAATATAATGTTTACGCTGACTTGGTTGGTGGAATCCGAGGTAACATGATTATGTGTATGATGATGGGTTGAACTGTGCCCGTTTATTCACTGTATCCATACGTAAATCCAATTAGCTACTTCAATATCCAAATGTATCCGGTATCCATGTTTATAAACTATACCAGTCTTAGGTACCCTTAATTTTCTTGCATGTTCTATGCTTTCTTGATATCAAAGATGGGGGGCCGTCGTATTCACTCCACCCTTTTAGCCTCGGAAGAATCATATACTGCAACTTTGGAAGGAAGACCGAAGCAATCGACTATTCTTAAAGCAACTGCTCTTATTCGTTTCCTTGTTCTGAAGGATCAGTGTGTGTTGCTGCGACGCTGAAGTCCTATTCACCGACGAGCAAAAGCAGAAACACTTGCCGGTGAGAAGAATACCTTTCAGTGGTGATGTGCGGTATCAGCATCCTTTCCCTGGTTTCTTAACAGTGGACTGTGTAAACATAAAATCTATAATTATGTCATATCAAAAATATAAAAATAATTTTTATTCTACATCCTTTCTCCTCTTTCTGGGGAGAGGATTTTTTAGAGAGAGTTGAGATGCGTCTGTATTTGTATACGTGCTAACGTTCTCTCAACTTTGGAGATTTCCTCCCATCTTATCCAATTACAAAAGGATCACAAAATCTAACATTCTCCCACCCATTAATTGGTAAGATATAAAAGAGATATTCAAAATCAAAATAAATAAAATAAAATTTATTTAAAAAATAATTTTACCTAATTGGATTCCAAAAAATTTTGAAAAGCATTGTATACATGATCATATTTTTTTAAAATAAACCAATAAGTCCAATAAACATAATAATACTATATTAAGTCCAACTATCAATGCGAGTCATAACGGTTATATTTCATCAATTTCATACTCCCTTCTATGTACTACAACATTGTTAGTCTTTCCTAATATAGTCCATAATGACCCTTGTAATTTGTCTTGTCAAGACAATCTTGTTATTACATTCAACCATAATATGCATAGACACAAATGTAAACAGGATAGCAGAAACAGATAACTTTAATTAAGCAAGAAGAATGTCAATAATAGCATCCACATAAACATGCATTACCATATTCTTTATGACTTGCTCACTAGCCCCATTCTAAAAACATATTCCTTGAATATTTTACACTATAAGGTTTTTGTCAATGGACCAGCAATCATCATAGTGGTGCTCAAGTTCTCAATTGACACTTGATGTTTCTGGACTCTTTCTCTAACCATCAAGTACTTTATCTCAATGTGCTTGGAACCACTAGAGTACTTATCATTCTTAGAGAAGAAAACTACTGCAGTGTTATCACAAAATATCTTCAGCAGCCTGGCAATTGAATCGACCACATCAAGTCCTGAGATGAAATTTTACATCCATAAAGCTTGATTTGTGGCCTCAAAGCATGCCACAAATCCAGCTTCCATTGTTAATGATGCAATAAGCGATTGCTTTGCACTTTTCAAAGAAATTGCCCCACCAACTAACATAAATATAAATCCTGAAGTGGACTTCCTACTGTCGAGGCAATTTGCAAAATCAGCATCTGAATATCCTATCACTTCAAGTTGATCTGATCTCCTGTATGTAAGCATATAATCTTTCATCCCTTGCAGATATCTCATTACTTTCTTTATAGCTTTCCAATGTTTCATTCCTGGGTTGCTTTGATATCTTCCCAACATTGCAACTGCAAAATTGATATCTGGTCTTGTACAAGTTTGAGCATATAATAGACTTCTAACTGTGCACCCATAAGGAATATTCTTTATTTGATTCTTTTCTAAGTCATTTCTTAGGCACTGGTTTTGATTGAATTTTTCACCTCTAGTAATAGGTACCTGAGCAAAGCTGCATATTAAATCTCTCCAAGATACGATCAATATATCCTTTCTAAGACAATCCTAATAATCCTTGAGATCTATCTCTGAATATCTTAATGTCAATAACATAGGCTACCTCATTCATATCAACCATCTTAAAGTTTTTATTGAGAAATATCTTGATTTCGTGTAATAAACCAAGATCACTACTGGCAAGTAAAATATCATCCATATATAAGATCAATATAATAAACTTGCTCCCACTTACCTTCAGATATATACACTGATTAATAGTGTTTTCCGTAAATCCGAAGGAAGTAATGGTATTATGAAATTTTATATAGCATTGTCTGGAAGCTTGTTTAAGGTCATAAATGGATTTCTTAAGTTTACAAGCTCAATTTTCTTTTCCCTTTTCAATGAATCATTTAGGTTGTTCCATATAGATTTCCTCATCCAGATCCCCATTCAGAAATGTTGTTTTCACGTCCATCTGATGCAACTCAATATCATAATGAGCTACTAATGCCATGACGATTCTTAATGAGTCCTTTCTTGAAACTAGAGAAAAAATCTAATTATAGTCGATGTCTTCCTTCTGAGAAAAACCTTTGGTCACAAGTCTGGCTTTATATCGTTCGATATTGTCCGTTGAGTCACGTTTTGTCTTAAAGACCCATTTACAACCGACTCTTTTACAATCATTGGGCAATTCAACGAGATCCCAAACACCATTCTGGACCATTGATTTTAGCTTTTCTTCCATTGCATCATACTATTTTTCAAAATCGTTACTTTCTATGGTTTGTGAAAACGATAAGGAGTCTCTTTTTATTCTTATATCATAATCTGATTCTTGTAGATATACCACATAATCATCAGAAATGACATGTTTTCTTTTCCTTTGAAATCTTCTCAAATTTATCAATTGTGATTGTTATTTGTCAATTGTGATTGTTCTACAAGATCATCAACGGCGACATCAATATCATGTGAGAGTTATTCGATGTTATTTTGTTGTTCACCTTCATCAATACTCTCATTGATTTGAGGAACAAAAATCTCTCGAATAGAAAATGATATGTTAAAATTAACCTAAATCTCCTTGATATCAAAATTAATCCTTCAAGATTTTTCACTTCTAAGAATTTTACTTTATTCTACTATCCTCATAGTCTATGAACAATTTGTTTAGAGCTCATCAACAGTCTCCGAGCTTAACGACAGCAACACCTCGCTGTCTGGTACAGCGAGGTGTCTGGAGGACCTGAACTTTCACATCAGAGTAATCATTAGACCCAAACCAAGATTTTGGTAATACATCACGAAGCCATTTCACCTCCTGCAAGTGCATTTTGACCTAATGACACTTATGACTAAGCAAATTGAAAGATAATTTTAGAAAATGAAAGAAATAAAATCTAAATAAGTCTGCAAGAAAGGGATATCACTAAACTCAAAATACGTCCATGCATAAAATTTCAAAACAAATGCCTATTTTAACACTCTAGAACATTTTTCCTTTAGTTATTCTCAAGAAAATTATGGTTTGATTTTGATTAATAGCTGAATAATTACTAATGTAAACATCAAACGGCTTCTACTATGTACATGATTTTATTTTGATCAATAGGCGTATACTTCCTGCACATATATCTGATAGGTAAGGTGCGTCGATACAGTAACTATTTACACTGTACATTGTTTGTTCTAGAATGTTAGAACAAGTTTTATATACATGGCATTTTATATTACAATGCACCCATGGTTACACTGACTGCTCTGACTTCAACATGCTGTCGGCCTTTGCTTTGAGGGTGCACAAGAACAGTAGCCTCGGCCTTCTCCATTGATTGCACATTGTTACCGCAAGACACTGATAATGAGCCCACCATAGGTGGAAGATCAGCTGGTTTATTATCTTCGTCGGCGACGGTTGATATGATCTCCCATTCTTCCTTCAGAGCAGCTACCTGCATGCTTTTCTCTGTATGCCTCTCGATCTCGAATGCTGTGGGCAAAATTACATAATCATTGAGAGCATTGTAGAAAGGATCTGGCTCTCCTGCCTTCAGCCAGTGCTTCAATATTCTGAAAACATGTCGGTCGCATATTATTCCTCGATGATCAGCAGGAACTCCAACTCTTGCTGCTGCATTGAGCCCATCGGCCTGCAAGATAGCAGCACTCATGATCAGATTTTACCAAATAATCATATCTGTATTGTCACATAGTAAGCAAAAATAAGTCTGGTCCCAGTATCTGGTTTCAGCATAGTGCATCAATTTGACATTCTAGCATTTGCTTGATTTTTGCATACAAATAGGAATTCATGTCACAATGGCATTCAAAAGTTCAGTGCTCATATGACACAGAAAAATAAAATTATTATCTATAATAAGTTTATTTATGCAACTACAGTATAAACTGGCCATTTATGCCTGCATAAAATCGTATATCTTCGTCTCCAAAGCTACCTCACAATCATCCTGCCGTTGTTTGTATAATGTTTTATGCTATTTGCTTGTATCATATTTCATGACACAATAAAATAGTCATGCAATTTGTGATGATTATTAAAAATACAACTTGCCATACCTTTGCTGATTCGGCAGGAACTGTTCCATCACCATTAACGCAAATATACTTAGGCTGCAAATGATAAAATGAGACT
This sequence comes from Musa acuminata AAA Group, assembly GCF_036884655.1. NCBI lineage: Eukaryota > Viridiplantae > Streptophyta > Magnoliopsida > Zingiberales > Musaceae > Musa > Musa acuminata. Next base: position 24,200,767 of record NC_088359.1, on the reverse strand, counting down.
TATAATGATTTTTCATACTGTTAGTTGCAGTAATATAACAAAAATTGTAAATAAGGTAGCTTAAGGAACAAATAAAACCCATATACTTCAAAAATGTCTAAAAAGATCAACCACATGGACATGATACGAATGAGTTAGAACAGATGCTCAAATAATGTGATGAATGGGTAAGATGTGTTTAAATCAAGGTAGCGGGCAATCCGCTCGATATAACGCCTGATTGCAGCGAGGCTGAGGGAGAAGCGTCAAAGAAGGAAGAAGAAGGAGAGGGCATACGAAGAATGGGGAGAAGAAAAGGGAGAATCGGGAAAACCTCGACGCGAACTTGTTTTCGTGCCCTTTCTCGATCCCAATCCGACGCCGCCCTCCCTCAACGATCCCGATCCAAGAGGTAACGGCAAGGAGAGTCATAAAGAGGAGGATTTGGAGGCGCGGGGATCAAGGGAAGAGGCGCTTCATCGCCTCATTTATGATTCTGTAGCCTTCTTCTTCGCTGCGTTCTTCGTCGAAGGCTGGAGACGTCTGCGGCCTTCACCACGTTCTTCGCCGAAAGCTAGAGACGTCTACGGCCTTCGGCGTCTTTGCCGAATGCTGCAGACGAGGCAACAAGGAGAAGAGGAGGCATCGTCGTTGAGGCTACATACGCCTTTTTTAAATATTTTTATATATTGATTTTTTTTTAATATATTAATTATATATATATTTAGGCGTACCACTCGGTATGCCTTGGCATACCGCTCGATACAACATACCGTACCATACCGAGCAAAGCTCAATACATTGGTACGGTACGAAATTTCAAACCTTGATTTAAACAATAGTGCAAAACTTAGAAGTTATCCATGAAGAAACAACACTGCCAGCTGATTGATTTTTAACAAGAGCAAGAAATTATTTTGAAGTGATGGAGACAAGGTGAATTTGTGAGATTTTGAAGTCAAAATAGCAATACAGAAACCCAAACTACACCAGCAACTATATGAATCTCATGATCAAGATGGGATAGAACTTGTTATCCTTATATATTGGAGTCTGTTTGATTCAAAGAGGAGAAATGTGCTCAGGCAGATGAAAGCAATATAATTGATGCATGCCAAATCAAAGATGTTTCCAGAAAGAAAACATTCATTATATAATTCTTTTGCCAGATAATGAGAGTGCAACTGTAAATCATAACATATGTAAAAGTTAAGCATAAAGTCCATTTACATGATGAGTTACAACAACTGGAACAAATTAAACTTACAATGGCATTGAGTGAGCAAAGCTATAGTATATGTCAACCAGAAGTCCTAAAAGAAAGACATGTGTCAATTGTTCAATGAATTACAATTAACCACCTTTACTATTGGATTGACAGGGAATTACATTTGCAATTCAGCACGGATAAGTATTGGTAAATGGCTATGAATGGACAAATTTGCTGAACACATAATGATGGATGAAGATCAGCATCATGAGGATGAGCACAGCATATTAATTATGTGAAATCCAAGTTAAAAGAGATGAATGTGAAGTAACCAGCAGGGTAGAGAAAGGCAGCATATTCATAGCAGCAGACGATGCTGTTAGAATACAACACAATGTAGAATCGTAGATGACCATCTTTATTACAAGAAATTGACAAGCGCATGACAAACATATTCTACTAAAATGTTTCAAACTTGACAGAGGAATGACAAACATATCAAGGGGAGGAAAGCTGAAATAAAATGGATATGTGAAAGGGGTAAAACCTAATGATCCAATGATTGTTATTCCTAAGAGGTATACATTAACAGTGACCTCAAAATAAGGTTAGTCAGAAAGCATTTTAAGAACTAAAGTGAACCATTGAGTTGTAAAGACATTTACACACGATAATACAGAGTGTCCAAATTTAAGGGAATGAAAGGCACATATAGCTAGCCCAAGATAAGGTTTCACAAAACAGGACCTTAAAGCTAATAAATGTGTCTACAGTATAGGATATTCTATGAAGCTGAAGGACAAGTCTAAATGATTTTAGCCACATATTTATTGGCTGAAGTGAGTATCATAACTGTCATCTATTTTATCGAGCTGCAAGCATTATAGCAGATATTTACATAGGGACTTCTTTCTCTTTTACTTTCTTTTTTGTTTTTGCTTTTTTTATAAACGATTCGACTTGCAGTTGGTGATAATATATGAATCACCACCAAGGACTAGCAAATTCCTCACCCAAGAACTTTCTCATGCACAAGTCATTTGAAACTAAACATACACCTTATATGGGTCTTGATATACTCTCATCCTCTTAAGCCTGGTTTATTTTCAAAAGAAAGTAAAGTCACAAACATCATTATTAGTGCAAGGTCATCTTCAAAATTCTGTTGCTATAACTCATGATGAAACAGAAATTGTAACTTTTAGTTCCTAGATTCTACAAGTAGTTGAGATCTTTACATGAACACATTAATTTTGGACTAAACATGTCACGACTTGGCCCGAGGGAAAACTGACCCATTAATTCGATCAATTTAAACAACTGGCCCAAAAATACTTAAACTCAAATTAGTAGTAGGTTCATTTAGTCCTATACACAATCACACACTTATTCTCCAACTTCCAGTGCAGGACTAGATGGGGATGTCATAACTTTAACATCCTTGTCAAAGCCCAAGGTCCAACTCATAACTTGAAATTATAATTATTACATGGTTCATAAGGTGGCGGGTTCACCTCATGATATGCCACCTCCAGCCCCACCATCAAGAGCTATTTCCTAGTAGGGTAAATCTGATATGATACTATTTGTCATAATCCAACCCAATGAGAAACCAACCCATCACTTGATGAACCTAAACCATGCAAATGCTTAACCTCCAATTAACAACAATAAGCTCATCTAGCCCTATATACAATCACATCCATCCTCCCACTTCCAATGTGGGACTAGATTCGGGTGCCAGGAAACGTATTATCAAAAGATGCCATGCAAGCAAAATCTATTAAACATGGATACTTTGAATTGCTTGCCATATCCATGTTTGCAACAAATATTTGTTAAATACAAAAATTATAGGATACTTTTGGATAGTATCAAATACTTTTTGACATACGTACTTATGTTCTAGTGAAATAGCTAAGTGATACATCAAGGGCACTTCATTCATGGATGTAATATGGGAAAAGCTTAACTGTTCTTGAATGATTATCTTGTGATCAGTCAAAACGATTATATAACAAATTTATGTAATACTAGATTGAAATAATCGAACATCATATATGATTAATGAAATTAAAATAATGCTCTTGATTCATTTACGTTATTATTATCAACGTACTGCATCAATATCCATGCAACTGGATCAGCATGCAGGAGAAGCTTTTCAGTCAGTTAAGTGTTTCAGCCAAACTAGACAAAATGGCTATGTTTTCAGTCAAAACATACAAAAATCTCACTGGTAATGATTTAGTCACTGAATTGATCTAATCCTTCTATGTTGGCTCACTGTGCAACATGGGCAAAATGGTGATGCCCATACCCTCTGTTTGCTCAGTCTTCCTCCATAGTTCACAATATCTGTGCTCAGACTCTCACGTAGACTCCAAGAATCTCATCTCCAAATTCAATTTTCTTTTCTACCAAACTTGCATAAGCTGCTACCAACAATATCTAATTCCACATGTTAATTGCATAGACCCCTGTTGTAATTTCATTAATTTCAAAATACTCTAGTTATTTTGTACAGCATATCTTATTTAAAATTGTGCATCATTGTTGAAATTTTTTTTATCACTTAAAAACATTTGTCCTCAATTTCATGAAGCAAAAAAAATTAGTTACTCTGCACAAACTATTGACAACCTCATGGTTATTGATTTCAGGTTAAATTGTGAATTAACATTCCGTAAGAGAAAATAACCTGTGCAGAAACAAGTTGCTCTGTGTCTGAAATTGGTGATTCCTGATTCCCATAACTGCAAGCAGAGCATAATATCAGTAACTTAAAGATGATGGTTAAGAAAACACACTTCCAGAATTTCCCATAAAAGTAGCTCCTGTGGCAGCAAGCTTATACTATTGTTGTAAGCATGGAGTATATGGTTATTATATACTGCCAATCTGCCATAATATCCAGAAAAAGACTAACTTCAATATTGTTTTACAGAAAATAAACATAGAATATGTATTTTGTTTTTTTCACTGATTTTTATGCATATATAATCAAGATTGAGCATGATTTGTCTTAACACTATTATATATTTACTTAGATGAGTCTCGATTTAGCCTCATTATATATTCACTTAAAATTCAGCTCAATTCTGAAAATAGTTATGGTTATAACCTATGTCAAGCCTTTGTTCCTCAAAATTGCTTCTTACAAAGCTTAATTAGGTACTCAATCAGTCTCAATTGCAAGATGAATATCTGAAACAGGAGAATAATTCCAGGTCTAACAATTTCAAACACAACAAGAGAATAATTCTGGGGCTCTGTTGAGCATGCTAAGACCCTTGGTTTAGGATCTTATGTCTAGTACATGCAACTAGATGGTACATATTTCAATTCCCAAGTTGGACTGTGACAAGTAAAAATTATAATTAGCAAAATCTAAAAACCAATCAATTAGGCTGGCAAAGTTAAGCTGTATATCCAAAATACAAACCCTAAAACTTGAAACAAGAAGTCTAAACAACATGCGAAAAATCAAGGAATGTTAACAGGATATGAGAGAGCATACCAGATGCTATGTGGTGTGTCATTATGAATCCCATATATATTGTAAAATTTTACTGCATCCGGAAGCTTAGCACGAGATAAAATTTCATGAGTTTCATTGGCCCATTTCAGAATTTCTAAATTCAACAGTAAAGGAACCTGCATGCTTCCATAAGCAACCTGCTAAACCCAAGGTCAAAATCAGAATCTATAAGTGAATAAAGAAAGAACCTAATTACTCATATAAATGTCACTGACTTTGTATGGTATCGTAGAATTATTTTCTAGACTAGAAGTTATAAATTTCTTCTTACATCTATAACTTTGTGAAATAAATTTATCTTTCTATAAAATCAGTTAACATCTGTTATTTAATTAAACTAGAAGCTTATTATAAGTTTTCTTGTTTGGTTCAGTTTGTTAACAAAGAGAAGAGAATCTCTACCGAGTTAATTGCAACTTACTCTCTGGCGGTTTCATATTTCACATTCTTTTCAATTTTTTTTCTTCATTAGGTAATGGTAAAAGAAAGAAATTTTATTTAAAGGGCTCAAAGAGAAATCAATTGCGCCCGGTTCTCTTCACCTCTTTCTAATTTTCTCCCACTTGTTGCATTAAAACAGGAGAATCCAATTCTCTCCATCCAATAAAGCTGTGAAGGAATTTAGTTGACAGGTACTGCATCATAATCTGAGCGATCAGTCATGCCTTACCGTATTTTTTGCAAGAGCCTCGTTCATCAAAGTTATAGCTTCTAGAGGCTCATATGACTCCAGCAGAATACTGGATTTTCCAGAACCATCATGCTTCTGTCTCCACATTTGCAAAAGAGGAACATCTTCCCAACAAAAGTTGGGACAGGCCATCAACTCATAAATGGATGGGCATTCAATAAGCTGAAACAGAAGGCACATTAGCTCATAAAATCCAACCTAACTTCTCAAATCTACTTAAAATTAGTTTGTAGTACAGGAGAGTAACATAACATATGATTGCATTCATACAGACTTACACCTAATGATTTATACATTATCTACCTACAATATACTAGAAAGTACAGTGAATAATAAAATCAAGACTAAAAACCAAGAATAACATCCCAACAAAGCTGATCAGATAATATTAAAAGTAAAACTACAGGAGAAGACCATATAGATGATATAGAGTGAAAAGACCATATATATCAATATTTGATAATAATAATAATAATAATTTACAAACAAAAAGCAATTCAACCACTATCAGTAGCAAATGAAAAAATGAACTTTTGCAGCGGGTGCTGTTTCTATGCATTTCAATTTCGCATCTCGAATTATGGTGAAAATTTATATACATATGCACAAATGCTGCATCTCAAGCCAAGAATAGTTGCACAACACTTTTTATTTCTTTCTCCAATAAAATGCTGAGTCCGGCAGAACTGAAGGGTATACAAGAAGGTATTGTCTTGTTATAATCGACAATAAGAATAAGAGAATCATGATCAATGATCTCGGTTAGAATGCTTTTATGATTCTTAATTTTGTAAATTATGAACGTATAAGTTACAAAATTCAATTATTTTCATAAGATGATTTTTAGTCCTACTCTGATGTCACACTGAGTCCTAATTCAGCTACAGTATGGTCTGTAGAGGTTGTATGGACATTATGATTCAAAATATAGGAATCACACACAATTGTTAAAAGATTAAAAGGAATTATAGGTGCCGATATACTTCTTGTCTGGTGAAAACCAGGTACAGTGGCCTTACTGGGCAAAACAGTCCCACAGTAGACTTGACAAAACAAAATCATCCACTGCACATACTGATCAGTTTTCAGCTGCTAAATACCGATCCATAACAACCAGTTCAGATGATATTTTAAACCTTAGTCTCTACCATCAGTTTTTAAACTTTATCCAACTAATATTAATTGACACTGATCCTTGTACAGATTTTTAATCTTATACCATAATGCCAACATAATACAACTCAGTCAAGGCTGCATCGTCCAACACATGCAGCACAATGTTCACTGCTACATTGTAAAACTAAATGACCAGCAAAGAAAGACCAAACTGCCTTTTTTGAATGCACATACTGTTAGGCATTTAATTCTGACTTTTAGGTTCAATTGGCATCCAAATTTGATTTAATTAGCCAAAGGTTTCGTTAAAAATCACGTATTAAAGGAGAAGCTAAATTGTCCTTTAAGCAATAAAAATTCATAATTACAGAGAGAACATACCAGGAGATGTTGCCTCTAATCAACTATTCAAATATAAATGATGATAAACTAATCCAAGGAACAAAGACGAGGCAGAGTTAAATGATTAAAGGAATAAAGAAATGGAGTGGGAAAATATACCAGTTGTTGCATGCTCCATTTGGTGATGAAAAAGTTTCCCTCCCACCCTTCCACGAAGGACATACCATTCAAGAGACCAGTTGTTATATATCCAGGTGCACCTGTCCATACAATAAATGAAGTATACCTAAATATACTCATAAATTTGTGCAACAATGATGTCGATTAAACAAAAGCTGTTAGTGCCTTGATCAATAAGGCATGAGGAACTCCTTAAACCAAGTAACATGATAGTTCTGATGAAATGAAAAATATGCTGGAAAGAGTTGTATTACTAAAGTTTCATTCTTGAAAGAGCATAAGACAGTCCGCTACATTATGTTTACAACTAGATGAAAGCTTCTTTTGAAAGAATCTGATAATCGTGCAAGTTACATGAGCATTGGGTTCTTGTCATGTCAGACATTATAACACTCTGACATCATAACAACCACAGTAAGAATATTCTCTAAATAATTTTGGTTGCATAGTGTAATTTATTTTAACCTAGAACAGTGCCACAGACAGAAGTTCTCATTGAACTCACAACATTTTTTAATCATTTACCCTTTTGTCCATATTATAAGGACTAAATTAGATATTTTATGTCACTGCAACAGAACTCAAAAGCTATCCAGCACTTGAGGTGAAAAAAGATGATCATTTTAGGACTAATGACAAAAGGGCAGCCACCATCATACACAATAAATATAGCTGGTTTCCCAAAGTTTAAATATGATTCACAGTGAACATATCAAGTTTTTGGGATACATCACATCCCTTCGTTTTTTAGGCACCTCCCTTGCTTAAAATCTTGAATATCCCTTTGAGGTAAGGATAATACATGAACACAATCTTTTTCCAACCATAGATGAGATCTTAAAATTGTGTTCCTTGCACAAAGTCTCCTATCTAATCAGATCCACTTTTGTCAATAATCATATTGGATATGATTGGTTTACATCTCAAATAGAACTACAACAGATTATAAACAAACGAAAATTAAGGAATGCACCAATACTCTTAGTGATACTCTGCCACTTACAAGCACTAACTCATCTATTCCATAAGAAAATCATCAGATATCACCAGCATAGGGCAATTATTATAATACAAATAGCCTAAAAACCCAATAACTTGCAGTTCCAAGCCCTAACAACAATCCGTGATGCATACATCCAAGTTATATCCACACAGAGATGCACCGTCATTATGTCTTTCTGACCATTGTGGTATCACAATTTCTTCAACTTAAATCCCTATCATACTAGGAATACTGTAATACATATTGCATAACATATAACCCAAAAATCCTCTTTTCAAATTCCAACGTGTGACATCCAAAAGAACAAACCCTACACATGTTGCTCGTCTCAGGATGCATTAGTCTACACGAAGGGATCCATATGGCAGTTAAGCTACCATTTCTCAAGGTCTAGGTAATTTATCAACCAGAAAACGCTTTGGAGAGGATCTTACCAACGAATCATTCATATGGACAATCATTATTTCCTCATCTCTTGACATAAGACTACTAGAATTTTCTTTGCTTTCTATTTAGTCTGATGTTCAAGTTCACACTATTTCAGTCAAGGCATCTACAGGTTCAGTTTGCCTTGGGACTCGCAAATTCAACAAGAAAAGGTACTAAAATAACTTCTTAACTGAAGGCTAAATGTTAGGACTCTGGTCATTTCCAAGGCAATCCGTTGACAGGAACTTGAAGAAATCAACAATGAGATCCATAACACTGAAGGGAGTCAACGAGAATCAACCAGCATTTGACATCATTTTTCAATAAAGTAGTTGTTAGGTTAAGGATCATGCCTATCAGGTTATACTTGCACTTCTTATAGCTGCTCTGCTGCAAATTCAGACTAAAAACAATGCAGCCACAAAATTTATATTAGAACATAATAGATCAGAATATGGGAAATTCTTCACAGGCCTTATCATGTCCATGCCTCATTTATACAGGCCCAAAACACAAGAAGAATAATGACACAACATGTGGTAATAACTTCCTGAAGGAGGTAAAGGAAAGGGTCCAGCATCTTTGCTAAACTATCTAAAGAGGAAGATGTCCAAGGTTTGCTCTCACCATTTTACTAGGATCTCCTGTATAGGATGGGTCATTGCATGCGACATAATTATCTAAGCATCCAACAAGAAGAAAGCACCAAGTATTATTTACTTTCAAATCCTATGCTACTAAAAACTCAAGATATGAGCAGTAGAGATAATCATTCAAGTAATAAAATACAAAAATATAGTGCTTGGCCATGACAGAATACTCAAATTGTCTTGCAAGTTTGAAGTCTTTTCTGAACTACACTTTTCCTTTATACAGGAAACATGAACAAGGAGCAATTAGAAAAGATATCTTCTCACGTATTAACGATAAAGCAAATCTAACTAGAAAAGGTTAAATAGTTGGTCAAATAGATACTTCAAGAAGAAAAACAGTCATCATTCTCAATAACTACTAGTTCCTTTATCGCAGATAACCTCAAATGGTACACTTCAACTTCCACATATAGTCTAGTTTCTAATGTAAGCACTAAGACCACAGAGTTCAGAATTCATCTATGTTTTCCCAGTCAAAGTAAAGCAGAATTTACAAATATGCTAAGGAATTGTACCTTGAAATGGTGCAGCAATTGCAATCCAGCTCTTCACATATTTCTCAAAAATCTAAGAAATGTCACATAATTGTAATTTGTAAATAATAGAATCTCTAAATAATTGCCACAAAGAGTAAAGGGGAAAAAGCTTATTTGCACAATAGAAGAATTACAAGGACAGTTGGCTTAATAGCAAAGAGTATTCTTACATCACTGTGAAGGCACATGAAACACTTCACAAGCAGCCCTCCCATTGAGTGGGTTATAATATTCATCTTCTTTCCACCGGATGACACATATACCGATTCTAGCTTTGCAGATAAGCTATCTAGAGTTTCTTGAAGCCTGAAAGAAAAGTATGTGAAAATGTTAATAGCTATAATCCCCATAGTAGAATCAAGTAAATCAAATTTCCAAGATAAAATGGCAATTATTAGATCAGATTTTTTTTCCTTGGAAAGCTATCATGCTGGTGAAGTGATTTATTTTCATTGTTTCCAGTGCATGCCATAACTAAAGTTAGTTGGGTTTCCTCATATTTGGTATTGGGTAAACACTTTCTTTTTGTGAAACAGCCCATAGAGCCCAGAAATATGAGCAGTACTTATGTAATCACAATTCTTTTTTGCCTCCTGGTAGATATGACACGGATGGAGTTATTATACATGGCATTTCCAACCTTTCAAATTTATGATTAGGATGCTCCAAGACTATTAAATTTCTTATCAATAACCATAAGTATACTGCAGCCTGGTCGAACTTAAGAAACAAAAGAGTCTCTACTAAAATGTTCTTTGCAACCAGGACTATGATTTGAAAGTCAGGATCCTGACTTATATGACACACTGTTCAATTAGTGGGTACCTGTGCTGATGAAGAAAACATATCCTCATTATCTTGATCAAGTTCCAAGAAGCAAGAAAGGAAGAATACGTAAGCAAGAATGAAAAAGAATAAAGCAAGTGATAGTGGAGCAGAACCATGAGAACATGCCAAAAAGAACAGTAAAGGTTGCAAACTAAAGATAAGAGGAAGCAAGATAAATAGGCATCTGTATAATGATGGTACAAAAGGAAAAATTTTGAAACCAAGAGGAAAAAATGACCAATATCGGGCAATAACTAAGAGAAGGTGTTGCACAGAAAAATTGAAGAATGGAGGGTTTGGCAAGTCAAATAGTACATGATGCTTTGTCTTCTTTGGACAGCTGACATAAAGATCAGAAAGAAAGGAGTTGAATCTGAACATAATCTGGAGTGTGCCAGAATTGCCTCTAGGATGACCCCTCCGAACAAAACCACCTTCAACATTCAACTTACATCAGGAGGAACCTAAATTTAGCCAAGGCAAGGAAAAAGTGGAACATAACTAGGAATCATGGAAAGGGCTATACTTAAGAGGGAGGGAAGATGTCTGCTAATGGAAATGAGGTTTCAAGCAACTTTCATCGACAAGAGATGTCCCCGTCGATGAAGACCTAGATAAAGTATAGCAAGATCAGTGGATGACCTTTCACACAAGGGAGGTAGGGATGATTAAGCTATAAAACAAAAGCATAATTCTCCTCATTCACTAGGTCCCTAGCAAATTGTGTCCCATACTGAGGATGCCCAAAAGTGACATGAACTTTCTTCATGCACTTATGACAAGAAAAGGCACCAAGACCCAAGCATTTACAGTAAACATTATATGAGGGTTGTATGCAGCAAAAGATGAAGTTTATCATAATCTCAAAGGATATGACTAAAACAAGAATTGATCCTATTAAGCCTCTTTGAGACCTTATTCCATTATTTATCACATCGACATGACATAAGGATGAGGGATTTCGTCATTATTTAATAATGATACTGTTATTCAAATCCCATCTCTATGTTCGGATTGATGGAAGAGCTATTTTGCATCCCTATTCCCTCGTCACAGAACAAAATGCATATTACATACTACTAGCAAAGACCAAGAAATATAATCTCGAGCACTTACAAAACAATTTACTCAATCATAGTAATATTCACAAAAAAATATTTCAGGTAAGCAGCTGCTATCATGGTTTAGTATAGCCATTGTATTACATTCATAGAAGATGCTACAGCAACATGATGGGTGAATAATTTTCTAAATTGCTTGTGGTGGATTATATGGTAGACAAAATAAACAAGGTTTTAAGAAACAGCCAATGCAAAGTCTCGGTCAGCTTATGGATGGTACAATACCTGGACACGATACAGTATCCTTCAGTTGCTGATGGTAAAAAAAAAAATGAAGCAATGATATATGTCAGTCAAACTGGTAGATTGTTAGTGGGGCATTCCAGTCTTCATGGATCATATTTGACCCCATGCATATAACTGCTATTTCAATTACAATATAGTTCTAGCCCCATTTTATTCACTGAAATGATTTGGAACAACTTGATGACTTTGGGTCTTGGATTTCCCCTAATTCAATACTATTGCTTGAGAAATTAAAGAAAATAGATATAGCAGTCCTATAACATAATGTGAATATAATGTGATTGTCCACATCTGTATCACCATTTAATGTCATCTATTATCATTGATGTTTCGCATAAGATTCAATCTTTTTTTTTTCCTCATGTGATGTGTGAAATAGTGGTGTGATGGGATAATTAAACTATTAACTTTGTTTGACCTAAATTACTAGCCAAAATACTTTATCTGAAGTTGACAGTACTACACCCATCAGACACTTATAAGCTAATCTTATTATTGTCTACTTCCGATGTGGGATTAATCAAGGTGTTACAAACTATCCAACTTAAGGATTTAGCGTCCTCGTCAAAGCCTGGTACAACCCAGATCAAACCCTAGCATAGTGCATGAGTTATAGCCCAATGGTGGCTCCACACCATGACTTGTCCATGCCCCTCGCCACGCCCAACACTAGGTTAGCTTTAATACCAATTGTCACGATCCGACCTGATAGGATAAATAGTCTATTAACTTCGTTTGGCCCAAACCACTGGCCAAGATGCTTAGGCTGAAATTGACAGTAGTACACCCATCAGACGCTTATAAGCTCATTTTTGTCTTACCCACTTTCGATGTAAGACTAATCAAGGTGTTGCATGGGTTTTTTAAATTTTATTATAAAAAGAAGCTCTTCGTCAAAGACTACAAATATTGATCGATCACTATTTAATGTCTTAGTCATTATGCTATCCACATAAACTCACTATTGTTATCTATTTCATTTTACTGGTGTCATAAACAAATACATTCAATAACTAAGAAAATCTATTGCGAGTGAATACAGGAAAAACTACAGAGTTTCCATGTCTTATATTGCTGCATAATGAATATCATAGAAGTAAAGATTATACAACATGCAAACAACACCTAAACCATGTAGTAACCTAGTGTAAATTCCCATTTAACTTTCCATGTGGACATGCATGCATACATACATGCATATGCTAATGTATATGCATACATATATAAGTTTGTAACTATGTGCTTCTATATTTACAAATATACTTTTGTATACTTTACATAGGTATATATATACAAATATGCATGTAGGTGCAGAAGCATATACTTACGTATGTATATGAATAGATATATGAAATCAAGTCTGATATATAGAACTCAGCAAATACATTTTCACGAGAATGTTCCAAGAGAACTTCAGAATATAAATGGAAAAACACACTTAAGACAAGTTGTTTGTAAAGCAATTTCTGAGTCACTTGTGAATGGAAAAGCATATTTGAGAAGGGTTTTTTAAAAGCAACTTCTGCGTGGCTGACCTATTACTCTGTCGAAAATCATATCCAAACCCAAAAAGGGTTGTGCCCTCTTGGTAACCCCACGTTATCATCTGCTCTATCATGTCGTGATAATAGCAAACCCCATCCCGTCCCACAATCTACAATACATAAAAAATTTAAATTGATTACACAACCAGAACAACATACATACATATATATATAAATATATATATATAGGGAGATAAAATACTGATTTCACAGCAGACAAGGAGGAGAAAGGAAGCTGATGTCACATTCTCAGCTTATAGCTTATGAAATAAAAGCTGCAAGTCTTAAAGAAGAGACACTCAAATACCATGTCTGGGTCCAAACAATCAATTGCATATAGTCCATATCTATCTTCAGGAACCATAATTCTTGATTTTTCATCAAGTGAAATTGTCTTCCCTGCACATTGGAAATCAATTACATATTGCTTAGTTCACCAGTAAAAAAATGTGCTTGTAATAACTAGAAATGATTGTGTTTATGTTGCAAGTTTTAACCATTGTAATGCCTAAAACGATATTGATTCAGCTCCACAAAGGACACCAGAATAAGATTCAAGCTGCATATAGCCAGAGAATTACTTGGTCCACCCTAACAAAGTCTATCATAACTGGATCATACCATGCCAAGCAAGATAATGTATGTGCATGGATGAACACCTGCAGATAGACAAAATTTGTACAAAATCTGTACAACTACATTATAGATGGCTTCTGTATCAGAAAAATATGGTAAAGCACAACTAATAGGAAGAGAACATGGCATTTTTCCTCCAGTTGCACCTGTAAAGAGTAGTAGCCCACAAACTGGGTGGACCGTACGATCTGAAACTTACCAGCTTGCTTCAAAAGTGGCATGCAGATTGCCTCCTACTATCAGATTCAGACTGAGGCTCACCATCCAATTTGGATCAAAAACTGTAAGCCAGTTTTAATTATTAAAGAGAACAGGTACCTGATGGTGAGCCTACCAACTAGAACCCATGTCTTTTAAAAAATATATTTATTTCAACTTTTGATAGCTTTTTTTTTCTTGTTTCCTCCCTCCCTCCTCCCTATCACCCTTCCTTTCTTTGATATGCTCTCCCCTCCAAACTTGACCACTTGCTAGTATCATGCTCAGCATGGACTGGTGATGCTAAAAATGTTAAGTTCCAATACATGTAGAACATCACACTGTCTTCCCAAACTGGCTTAGTCATGCCGCATGAAGTACCAAGATAACTAAAGAAATTTAAAAAGGTAGTTGTTACCCGGAAAAGAAAAGAAACTAAACAAGCAACATCATTGTGCATATTCTTTTTAACTTTTTATTGTTTTTGACAGTGCCTTGATGAGGTAACAATGTCACTTTCTAAAATATTGGATGAATAAAAATGGATATGCCATCATATTATTTGCATTAAAATATTGGATAACTAAAAACAAATGATCAACATAATTTTCCAGCATTTAGAAACTTTAGAACTTTCTTATTTCAAATTACTGCATTCAAAAACAGAAAAATTCCCAATGATTCTAGCATCATGACCAAGGCCTATATTTCTGGACTTCAATTCAAGCAAATAAAACATAGAAAACATCTGCAAATTTTACTTTCCATCATCACTCTTAGTCCTTGACTCCTTGATACTCAACTTATTCACATTGTTTTAAGCAAACTTGGTTCTCATGGTTCCTCGAAGAACTAGTCATCAATTTACTAAAATTAGCATGAGAAATAATTAAAGAAATACCAAACAACTACCAGGTCTTTTAACATGTAGGAGAACATTTTCAAACTAACCAGATAGCAAACTCACAATAAAGAGATTTTCTGTGAGTAAAAGATTCAGAATTGAACCACATGAAGTAAGAGAAAGAAAATTTCCCCCTTCATATCATAGGTGTCCAAGAAAATAATAATAATTCTAGAAATGCATTCCAAGCAGCCTGAACAAATCACTTATTCAAAATCAATTTAGCAGTTTTTAGTGAGAGTATAGCAACAGGTCTTATGTCCTCCGCAACATACAAGTTAGCAAAACTATGAAAACAACTAGCTTATCCTTCTTTTTATTTGGATAATTGGAGATTGGTAAAGCCAAGTACATAAATTAATTTTACCAAAACGAAACTACTAATGTATTTATTCTTCGTCAAAGTAATGTTCTCTATACATTTTAGGGTTTGTCAATCATGTCTTGAATTATCAAACTTAAAGAAAACAAGAACAAAGACCTCAAGGACCATAAGATTACCACAGTTGCGATCTTAATCGAGAGATGGGGAGAGCAAAACTTTACCAGTGGCGGGATCAAACTGCGACCAGACCTTCGCCCGGAACTCATGATCGGCACCAAGAATCCGCACCCACACCCGTTCCTCCTTACCATTATCATCAACGGCGTTCAGTATCGACCCGGCGATCCCGGGAACCAGCAGCACGGGATCAAGATTAGGGTCCACGAGCGGCTGCTGCTTCTTGACCAACCTCAAGCACAACTCAATCGACCGTATCAGGTCCTCCAGCACCGCCATCCGCGGAGAGACCAGACGAACCAGATCAACCTGAAAGGAGGGCGAGAACCCAAGAGGAAATCAATCGATCTGGAAGAGCTAATCCAGAACGGGGGATCGATCTGGTAGCGCTAACAAGAGGTCGGAGTCGATTTCCCAAAAATCCGGGCTGTGAAATGGGGGTGATGTTAGGGTTTCGTGAAAGGGTAGAGATGGGGGAGACGGGGAGGAAGGACTGCAATAAAGGCTTCGTTCTCCCTCCCGGTGAGAGGGCGAAGAAGAAAGGGGTCGCGTGATTATCAATTTATCGACTTATCGATTTGATCTGAGCCGTTGGATCGGTGGCCGTCGGTTAGTCCTCGTTGATTAAGATCGTTATACGGTCCCCTAAACAACGGTCCTAATCCGAGAGGTGCGGGAACCTTCAGTATCTTCACCGAAAAGGGCGGTAGGCTGGGGAAACGATAAACGGGGGGGGGGGGACAGATGGGTGATAGGGAGGTGACCGTAGACAACTTTGGTCACGCCAACGATTGGTTTAGGATACGTCGGGAGATACCAAGAGAGGGACGTACGGTGAAATAATCGTACGGAATGAATATAGTGTATAAATAAGAATGAATAGATGTTAGGAATGAATGGTTTTTTGCCCAATATTTATGTAAGGATGCTTAATTATAGAGATGTTTGAGAGTTAAATTAAGCTGATTACCAATTATATCTAAATAATTAATTAAAATTCAACCGTATATCCATTAAATTTTTTTATAAAAAAATGACGAATTCCCTTAAAATATGTTGTTGTTCGATTTACCATAATTTGATGAATAAAATAATGTCATCATCTAATCATAATTAAATTGTGATAGTATTTAGTATTTCTGTCATTATCAATTATCCATTTAGGTTTAGCATTTACCTACCATTTTATATGTATTTATTTAATTAAAGCTTAAAGATGTTATTGAATACGGAACTCTTCACCATTGGATAAGTCATATAGAATCCTTGTTTTTCAGGGAAAAAAATTGTTTAAGAATTTTAGAATAATTTTCTTGTAGATTACCTAAACATTGCCGATTCTATGAGGATTACTAAGATTTTAGATATTATTTGCATGACAGATTCTGGGGTTAGTGATATTCAAAGTAACACTAATTAAGTCTTTAACCTCTCTAATTCAGTCTAAGATTTTTGAACTATAAATAATGGTTTGCTATGTGTCACTTTCCCTTTACCAATCAACTCCAAAGGACAACGATCAAAGAAAACAAAACGAAGTTGGGAAACAGTTGAATGTCCAAATAAACTTACCTAATGAGTATTGACCAAAGCAATATCAATCTTACCTTAACCCTAGTAAGTCCTTTTCTATTATTATTCCAAATATAAGGTTCACCACTAAACTCTAAATCAAGCACTCTAGTAGAATTAACAAAGTTTCTAATATAAGTAATTAAAGAATTCGATTATCCACTATAGGGCTTCATATCATATTATATTGGACTTTCAAATTTGTTCATTCACTCCGGCAATGATAATAATATTCTTATCACTCATATATGTTGTATACCACTAAATTCAAATACAATCAAAAAGTTTTTTTTAGACTTATTTTTTTTAACAGATGTAAGCATAAGAACATCTTTGGTCTTAAATCGGAATAAATATAACATATATAAATAACTATCATTATCAGTTTCATAACGATTGCATGGCCTATCAAAGCTTAGTAACATATTAAATTTATTATACACTTCAGCATCCTATGGGCGTATCATTCTCATTCAGAAATAAAAGTTTCGATCACCTTAAGATGGTCACAGATAATCCATTGTCTACATACAAGCTCTTACAATAAGTACTAAATTCTTCGAGTTAGCAATTCTTCTCATCTCTATGAGTTTTGTATAACTATTTCAGTCACCAAACAATCCATCCCTACTTGCATGGTCTCATCCTTTACCAAGCGTCTTGTTTACCTTGTGCACCATCAATTTTAGTTACTAATGTCAAGCCGTAGATCGAACTCAGCCATCCTAATTTTTGCATACTATGCATTATACCCAACTCACTTGTGGTGCCTCTCGTGTGAATGGTTGGTCATTCTCTAAATGTCAATATTGGATGTCTACTCCTCTAAGTGACTCCTTTCCATATATTTTTACTCTCGTTCTCTCAAACTATTATACATGTTGTATGCTCTTGACGTAGCCTCGCTATGTTCCTTATATTTGTATGCTAAGTATTTTTAAATATGCTTGTCCTACTCTGAAACCATCTATAATGGACTAAGTTGATTTCGTCTAAGTCACATGGCATCCTTGTGTGTCTATTTATAAAGGATTAATCTCTCCAAAACCTCTCATGATATCTTAAAGACATATAAAAAAAAGATGGGTTAGAAGAAACATTTAACTTAGAATCTTACGAGTAGATATTTCAATAAACACTTAATAGGCTATGTAAATTACAATCATAGATTTCACAACATGAAACAAATGGTCTAAGATAGTCTATCGCGATCAAAAATCTCAATAAGTACTCATATGATATTGCTATAGAACAAAACAATAAACCAACCCTAGATACTACCCTAAAGGCTCATCTAACTATGCGTCATTTAGATAGCTCTTAGGTATTGTGTTGACTGACACTTTGCATTACTCTACAAAACTAGAAAACTTTCAAAATAACTACCTAATATGGTTTGTTTTTGGATAATTTTACTTTCGTATGATGATTCTATACAACTTACATTTACATGATTATAAAACCATGAAGCCTACTATAAGCCTATTTACTCATGTTCCACTCATATTACTTTTGACATTAATGCTCAATCATTTCGATACATATTAGAGAATCATTCACAAGAACACATATGACATAAAATGATTGATTAGGTATAATCTTGATATATTTACCTATTGTATCTTTCTTATATCATAATCTTCAATCATGAGATTCAAAAGTAATCATCTTAATAATTAAGCTCCCCCTTAACTTGTATAAATGTACAAAACTATTCATCAAGTAACACATGACTTTTTACATCATAATTTTTCGCTTACACATGGCATATATGTGAATTCTTTACTATTAGCATCCCTACCAGAGATATAATATAAATATTTTATAATTCGATGAATATTTTTGTTTTAATTTGCGTTGATGCAGCAAATGACACATTATATTTTTTTAAATCAAGTCGGTGTCTATGTGTCAATATTTTTATGAGCACAAAAACATGTTTAATTGAGTTATCTATCATAACATGTTGTTATGTTTGTGATTTGTCGTTTTGCGCATCCATTGGTTTTATTTTTATCCTCCCTTTTCCAAATTAATCACGTGCAAAGCACATGAATGAAGCTAAGGTACATAACACGTGTCATCGGAAGGGCCGTTAATGTGACCCAAGTGCGTCCATCACTCACAAAACCTAACTCAACTCAACTCGGGTTTGGTGAGACAGCTCATGTCGTCCTTGTCAAAACAAAACCGCATGGGAAGACAAGCGAGTCATGACGATATTAAGTTTGGTTGGATAAAGCTAAATCTGATGCCCCCCAATTCGGTTCATGGATGCCATTGAGATGACGGTCCACATCAGCGCGTGACTATAGGATACGGGTCAAAATGAGCATTCGTTAAAAAGGATCATATCAGATTTAAATGGCCTTTAATGATTAGTTAACTTTCATTTTGATTTCAACACGTCATTGTTCCACATGTTAAGCTCCAAGTGGTCCGGTTAGGTCGGGAGCAAAGCGAGTACGAATAAGGAGACAGAGAGGGAGTGAGAGAGGTGCTGGGTTTGAACATGGCGTACAGGGTGCTGTGGGCTTCGAGAGTCGCCTCCTACCTGAGGATCTCTGTCTTCCACAGAGGCTTCTCCACTGGTAAGTCTGTAATCTTCATGCACTTTACTGAATTTTGGGATTTTTCGGGTTTGTGGGTGGAAAGATCTTCTGTGCGGATGGTGAATATGCGTGGTCCCGTTTCTATCTGTTGTTTTCTATGCGAATGGTCGGATTTCTCTTGACGGTTTTTGTTCGATGCTTCTCGTTGTTTTTGTTGATGATTGGATCATCGCGTACCTGCAAAACTGAGATATATTCCGGTGACGTTAGGGTTGTGGTTATATTCGATGATAGTTTCATGATGTTTTCGTTTGTTCTATATTCTTCGTTGCCACTCGATTTGAGCGTTTTTATTTTGTCGGTGTTGGCTGATATATATCCCAGGGGTGATGGTGATGTGATGGATGATTTGGCCTCTTGTGCGTTGGTTAATTGTTCTTGCCATTTCCCGCAGTGCGGGTTGTGAAAAGGATGAGCAGAAGGGATTAGGACAACTGGCTTATGGTGGCAGTGCAGTTGCCACGGTTGTTTTCGATGTTGGAGTTCGTAGATCGAGAAGCATCAAGTTGATCTGAATCTAAGAGTCCTAGTAAATTGGACTGATGGACCAATGCAAAGATTATTAGAACCCTTACTCTGCCCCTTACTTCATCATGGTTTCCTAGTATAACATTTGCTGACGCTTCAGATCCTATCTCCCTCGCTAGGACGTAAAGCAATTCATATTGCATAACTTCATAGTGCAGAGGCATGGAATGCTGAGTTAAAGATATCTAGATTTTGAAGTTTCATCAGTATCTTTTGGTATTACTAATGAATATCCCCGGAAGTATAGCAAGCTAATCGTAACTTGATCATTTTCTGTACAGTTATTAAGGATTTGAAATATTCCGACACTCATGAGTGGATTAAAGTTGATGGATCTTCTGCAACGATAGGAATAACTGACCATGCTCAGGTGATTTTTTTGTTTGTTTTTAAAATAGTTTCATTTTCTGGTATCTGGTGATTAATTGTCTTAACAACATGGCAGCTCCTGGCCGAGATATAACTATCTAGCTTTTCAACTCGACATTTTGATTAGGAGCGCAATACTGTGATGGTGTCCTTTTCATTTCAACAGATTAAAAAAAAATTCCTGTAGACATGGTTATTTTGATGTTTTTCAGTTTTATGTATGTGTATACAATTTCTACGTTTGACTTTTACCGAGTTCTTTATGGTTTTTCCTTCCAGGATCACTTAGGCGACGTTGTGTATGTTGAATTGCCAGAAGTCGGCACAACTGTAGCACAGGGAAAGGGTTTTGGTGCAGTTGAGAGTGTCAAGGCAACCAGTGATGTCAATTCTCCTGTCTCTGGAGAGGTGGTTGAAGTTAATTCTGAGCTAACAGGTTCTCCTGGTTTGGTGAGTTTTCAAATTACTTGTTTTCTACCACTATTTTATTTAAGAAATAGAGTTTCTCCCAGTTGTCACATTATTTTTTTAGCCATTTACAGAAAATGCAAGCATCAAAAACACTAGCCTTGCTGTTAGGTTTTCAAGACTGTTTCTTGTTTTAGCTTATATGCATGGTTCTCTTAGTAATAAATGAAGAATAGTCATTCAAAGTAATCACCATTGCTGAACAGTCTTAGCAGATTTAGGTATCGGAAGCTGCTAAATGCTGTCATTATTAAAATAGCTTAGGTTGGTTAAATATCTACAGACTTGTATCAAATTGTGCCATTATCAACAATGGCAGAGAGTGTCGATCTATGCTTGGCTATGGATGAGGCAGATGACTTGATGCTTGGTAGAAAATGACGACTTAATCTCAAGACGCAAATCGTCTTGGATATGTAACTGGTAGAAAATGTTTGGTGTTGTTTTCCTTGTACAGGAAGCAATTTGCTGCTCATTTTGATCTTCTTAATTATAGATTTGGCACTTATTTTTATTAAACTTAGATTTCAATTTTCATAATTTGATGCCTCTTTGCACGAGTAACAAATAACTTCCCAATTCTCTGATATGTGATGGGTTCAAAACAATACTCTCTTTCTATGCATATATATATACACACACATCCTTCTTGCCTCTATTTAGATTCAATCTAGGAAATCTTGTGCAAATAATATTTTTCAGAGGTAATAAATGTGTAAATTAGTCTATGCAATAGCTCTGGTGATCATAAGAATATGGACTGGTTTATGGTCCGTTAACAAATGTTCCATCGTTTGCAAATCCAAAGGGTAGGGCGAGCTTGGAGTGATTAATATTTGTGTACTTCAATCTTTTCATCTTTGAAAATAATGGTGGAAAGCAATCATGGTCACACAGTCAAGCATGAGGGGTCTAGTCTGCTCACCTCGGCAAGGAGAACCTTCTCCCCCATCTGAGGCAATATATTTATCAAAGCAGCCTTGGGGCTTATCTCTATCTTTGTTGTGGGTGATGGTCATCCTATCCTGCTTTTGAAGGATATTTGGTTGCATCCTTTCCTCCCGAGCATGCCTTCTCCAGCCTTGTCACTCTCATTCGCACACCCTTATCTCTGTGAGTACAACACACCAGTGTGACAGTTCAGGCCTAGGAAATTACTCTAACCTTGTTATTTGTCCTATTTGACAGGTCTCTAGCTCTTTGTTCTTTTATCTATCATACACCAAAAAGAGCATACTAATTTATACTCCTCCAATGGCTCCATCTCTTGGGGATGGACCTCTTCCAAACTTTTTTCTGTTTCTATATGTTTTTCAACAACAATGGCACTATTTCTAGATTTCAGAAGATGATTTGAGTGGCTCCCTGCATCATGAAGGCCAAAGTGTTTCATGTGGTTGGTCCTAAAAAACAGAGTAGATTATAAAGTGGTTCTCTTGAGGAAGGGATGGATTCATGATGACTTGTGCCAATCTGCCCATCAGCGGCAGAGTCCACAGGCCATCTATCTATTCTTCCTTGCAATATTTACTTGGGTACCCAATTTTTAGAGCTGGAATCTAGTAACTGAAGTAAGAAATCCTTTTGACCCATTTAGGTCAGTATTGCGGCACTGAGTCTAAATACTTAAAACATTTCCACATGGCATTCCAAGGAAGAGGAAGGAATGCTTCGATAATATATCAGCACTTTGAAATAAAAGAAAAAAAAGGGAGATAAGGTGAAGTTGGATGTCTTGGATCCAATGTGTCGTGTTAAAAGAAAGGCCCAAGGCTTTTTTGTAGATAGTCATTTTTCTCATCTCTGCAGGAAGAATATAACCCACCTAGTTGTACGTTAACATTTATCACATTTGATTATTTAAAGATGATGGTGATATAGCAAAATGGATGGAAAAAGAATGTGTATACCAAGTGTGGGCTCCTTGAAATTTCTTCATGAAACATAAGGTCAGGAGAGACTGATTTGCTTTGGTGATTGCTAATTTAGATACAAAGTAACTAAACTATTCAGATTTAAAAGGGTATTAAATCAGGGCGCAAGTCTCATCGCAAGTTCAATTCTGTGTCAAAGCTCGCCGAACTTGTTGGTATTTCATGAAATGATATCGCTACTTGATGGGCACTGCTAACAATGTGTTTCATCTCATCAAGAAATAGTTATCAGTTTTTAATTTGTCGGTCCACCAACTTCAGCTCTAGATGTGTGTTTATTTGCTTTCACTTTGACATCTGCTGTTATAGAGCAGCTTTTGGTTGCATTCTCCCAAACTCATCTATTTTGCATGTCATCCTGTAAGTGCAACATATATTGTCTTTGATATTCCAATCCCTGAGGTGAACATGCAGATGATTGGAGTATATGACTAAATCAAAATGATTTCCTACCATCTTTTCTTGTGAATTGCACAATTCTGATGTCATACCATCGAAGACACGTCTTGCCATTTGTTTGCTTGCAATATTCTAAAAGTTAGAATTTTGGTTATTGTTTACTTGTTGCTGTCCCCCTACATATCCAAAAGCATGTGTATATGTTTGTTAATATTCGTGTCTTGAAATTGACAATGTCCGTATACTTGTCTGCGCTAAAGCTGTTTCTCCTTTGAGGGTTCGATAAAACCAGTGAGATGGTCATTTGTCTTTGGTAACTTGACTCAGGTTAATGCGAGCCCATACGAGAATGGCTGGATTGTAAAGGTTAACATGGGTGACACTGGCGAGTTGAATTCGCTGATGGACTCGGAGCAATACTCCAAGTTCTGCGAGGAAGAAGATGCTAAGCATTGAGGATTTTTGGATTACAAATGGTTCCAAGTTTCTGAAGCCTTGGTTGCGCATGCAGGTTCTTGCAACACTCCACCCGTGCAATAATCACTCGTGGTTCCGTCTTTTTTGCCTTTTGTGTAGGGACAATATTTTCAGTGCTTCACTTCAGTTTTCCATCCATCTTTCCTTTACAGCAGCAGACTATGGTTTACTGCTGGACTGTTCATTTTGGTGCTCAACATTTATAAATGTCTCTTAAAGACCACCCTCGGTGCCTTGAACTTTGACTATGTGGAGTCTTCCTTATGACATGAGTTAGTGTACCACGATGGACTTGTGAGCTTAGTGGCTAAGAGGTAGAATTGGAATGACCAGTCTCTAGGTACGCTAAATTATCATATTGCTGTTGCTTATGGACTATGCTTTTTATCTACTTGAGATCTTCTGACTCGCACAAAGTGTAATTGTCAATGCTACCCTGGCATATTATTACGAGTAAATTTAACCTTTCTTGCAGCTGCCCAGTCATTTTTGTGGGCGGGAAATCGATTTTGTTATTATTCTTATAACATGTGAATTTGATGGACGCTATGCATCCCTTCGAGTATCTTTTAGGGGCGTCCTTCATGGGTTCAAAAGCGTTTCTGGATCCGACCCGATAACATTTCCAACGATGAGAACACGAGTGAGAACTTGAGACTGGGAGTTGGTGAAGGATGACATGGTGTGCGCAGGAGTCGGCACTTGGCATTGGGATCGGCGTGAACGAGGTGCATACATACGTGTGGACAGCAGAGGCTGCTACGTAGTGCCCTGCATGTCTCGCCACCCCGATGCATGCATTCCGACAACGTGAGCTGGCTTCGACTGTTCACATGTTCGTGCGTGTATATACTCCCCGCGCCATCAGCGTCGTTAGCTGCTTAAGTTGGGAGTTGGAAGCAAGATGGAGGTGAAGGCAACAGCATGTGCTCTCCTCATGTTTCTGCTTTTCTCTGCCTCTCGTAAGTAGTGCTGTCTGGATAGTGATGTGCATGTTCAAATCTTTTATGATGAATGTTTCAGCTTCATCCATTATGATCTGGTCCTGATTAGCTATGAAGATGACGATGGTAATAACGTACATCTGGAAATGAAAACTGGTCGCAGAGCTGATGATGCCGGGAGTGGAAGCAAGAGTGTGCAGGTACGCGAGCCGCTCCTTCCGGGGGCTATGCTTCTCCGACACCAACTGCGCCCATGTCTGCCAGACCGAGGGCTTCAACGGTGGGCATTGCCACGGTCTCCGGCGCCGGTGCATGTGCCTGAGGAGAGGCTGCTGAAGCGGGCCCTGTCATAAGATGAAGAGTTACTCTTGTTCTGCATGCATAGTAATCGAGATTAGGCCAAAATAAACTGTGTTCTTGGCAGCACGTGTCTGTAGTTTAGGTCGAGTCAAATACAATCCCTGTTAAGGAAAGGACACCATTACTCGCATGAGATCATTGATTTCGGGCCAGATTAGTATGAATGACGACCCGGCAACGCACTGCTTGTCGAACGAGGTTGGTGGGAAATCTAGCAAAGGTAACATCACACGTCCTGCCGCGTTACTTTCACGACTAATTCGATCGGATGGATGGGTGCGGCGTTGAAGAATTAACTCGTTCAGGATCACTAATATCAACCCGTTTCATAAAATATCTTCAGCGTCTGTGAATTATGGACATGGTCTGATTCCACATTTATAGGGAAACAGAGGAAGTCCTGTTATTCTTGGATAGATCGGTCGGCATGGGCTACATGTGCTTAACACAAGGATGATGAGCTGCTGTAACAAGGAGGAGATCAATCATGCGAGTTCCTGTTCCAAATTTGCTCCATAAATTCGAGATTTTAAGGTAGAAGGAATTGCTCCGAATGGACCAATCAAAACAAGTTGGTGGGATCTTTGCTTGAACGTTGGAGCATCAACAACATTGCAGTAGCTTCGGTGTGGTTCGACGTGGGAATTAAATCGGTCAACCGTTGACTGACGCGATCGCAGTGCAGCCGTAGCATCAAAGTCGCTATTCATCAAACAGGGCCACAGGTTTAGCATGGCGTGTCAACGAGGGGAAGGAGAAGGGTTGGCTGAACCGAGACGGCATCGCACATGTTTACGCATCCCAAGCCAGCCAGCACGAGTCATAGCCACCGCACCCTACCCAATCATGTCCCTGCAATCGCCACCCCAAGAAGAAGGGATGCTTCCTCGAACCTGCGCCTTTGTCCCCGCGCGCTCCACCACCATCGGCGCGGCGTCATCAGGACCGTCCGCTGAATTAAATAGATGGCTGTCATAGCATCTCGGTCAGCCTTGGTCACTGCAATCTTTCGCTGCAGCTATATAAACACGCCGCCGCTGCCCGTTTGCCTACTCCTTGCTTGCCTCGCTTCGACTGTCCATGGCAACCAGTGACGCGACCGGAAGCCCGGCGGTGTTCGCTTCGTTGTCGGAGCCGACGGCCTTCACGGCCGCATCCGACCTTACCATCGACTGGTCGGCTAGCAGCGGCGGCCGCGTGGCGAGGCCATCGTCCCGGCGGCGGCCGAGGGCCTCCAGAAGGGCCCCCGTCACCATGCTGAACACCGACACCGCCAATTTCCGGGCGATGGTGCAGCAGTTCACCGGCGTCCCGTCCGGTCCCTATTCCTCGGGTTATCGGCGCGGCGGTGGGCCGGTCGTCACCTTTGGTCGCAGTTCCAGCGATCCGGTTCGCGAGACGGTGACGGTGTTCCCGGAGCAACACTACCGACCGCAGCAGCAGCAGCAGCAGCAGCGATATCAGTATTCGGAGACAGCATTTAGCGTTAGCAGCAACTACAGCGATGCATTTCTTCAAGAGCTCACCACCAATTCCGCGATGAGTTCGGAGACGGCTGATGGCTTCTTGTTTGAAGGCCTATCGAGTCAAAGCACGGTGAGGCCAACCTCTGTGAACAGCAAGCTCGATCGTTACTTGTTGTGAGAAGACAAGGGATCAAGAGAGGAGAAGCTTCACTATCATTTAGCTTTTTCGGTATCAAAGGAATTGATGGTCAATGGTCAAAAATCAAAGAAGGAACTGAGAATATATATATATATATATATATATATATATATATATATATATATATATATATAGCTAATGAAACATATTCTTGGTTTACATTCTTCCTCTTTCCCACAAAATATATAGCTGTGCCAAAAATATATTTCAAGATAAATATTATTAGAATAATAATCAAAATAATGATTGTTTTTGGAGAAGTATGTGAACTCTGTAATCTTGAGGAAATAGTTAGAAGAAGGTTGGGTTACTGTGATGGCTGGCTGCTCTGTTGATTCACTATATGATAAAAATCAAATATTAAGAATCACTTTTCCTGGACTTAAACTCAAAGCTCACACGAGACGTATATTTTCTTACTAGAGAACTCCTCTTTCAACTCCTATCTTCATCTATATATTTTTCTCTTACGACGAGACTCATGGTTTATTTATTATTGGAACAAATCCTAATTGATTGAGAACTTTCTCTTCTTACTTAGAACCCTAATCCAAATTCAAATCGTGATAAAACCTAATTAATACTCTGCCAAGTAGTTAAGAGTGTATGATGACAAAAGGTAAAAAATTTACTTATATCAGTAATTTAAACTCGAAAACTTTCTTTCTTTCTTTCTTTCTTTCTTCTTG
Organism: Musa acuminata AAA Group; assembly: GCF_036884655.1. Classification (NCBI taxonomy): domain Eukaryota; kingdom Viridiplantae; phylum Streptophyta; class Magnoliopsida; order Zingiberales; family Musaceae; genus Musa; species Musa acuminata. Next base: position 24,173,091 of record NC_088359.1, on the reverse strand, counting down.
GCAGTGGCATCAGAGCTATGGTCACAAATGAAATGAATTTAATTGCATACATATTAAGGGATGCTTGCTCTGAAATGAAATGCATCCATAGGTAACAGGATAAAATGGAGTATGCCTTAGATTATTATTAACCACATGTAGCAGTTTTCCAGAGCCCAAATGGTGATCCAACTTACATGGATCATATGTACATTGCATTTGGGCATCACTATGCTTGCAGGCCCATCAGTACACAGACTTTACCACAGCAAAAAAAAGCAAAGCTATAGCACCATAGCACTACCAAATGTGCTAAGGTGGTAGGGAGAAGCTGCTGCAAGTGAGGTCTTGTGCCCAAGAAGTAGATCCAACACTTGAGTCTGAGTCACCTGAACTTGATGTCTCCTTTTTTTTACATATAGCTTAGCTGCTAGCTGCCTATAAAGAATGCTTATGTAGTAGGGATAGAAAATTCAAAGATGAAAGGTAAAGTACCAAAAAAAAGAAGAAGAAGTTGGACCATTGGATTATCATCATTAAGCTCGCATTGCCTTTGGAAAAAGGTTAAAATAAAATGATTAGTTTATTCCTGTGTTTGCTAGTTTGTCTGACCATGACAAAGGGATCATTGGCTGCTGGTTTTATGAATGTTCACACTTCTTTGATGACTGCAAGGCCATGGGCAGTTCAAGGTGAATTGGTGGAAGATGATCTTGAGTAGGTACCAGTGAGGATGGTCTCATCGGCCACTGATCATGAAACCATCGAGTTGGCAGAAGGAAGGATCGATCATTGAGAGATTAGAAGCCAAATGCAGTTAGAAGAAGCATGCTAGCTAATAGCTCATACATACATTTCAGCTGACAACAAAAGCATCATATCCGAAAATTTCTCATCATCAAAAAAATACAATGATCGTAAAAAGAAGGTTATGAGGTATCTCTTTATTGGAAAGGAAGAAAATAAATAAATATAAAAAAGGCATAAGATTATCATGGTTCGATAATTCTTTACCTACACCAAATTCACACCTTTTCTCTCACGCTCTCTAGACACCATAAAAAGAAACCTAGAAGCATCCAAAAATTATTTCATCACATTTTACTTTCCCTCTATACATACGACACTTATAGAACAATATAACTCTAATTTTGAGAGAGACTTTTTCATACTAGAGTTTGTTATTCTCCTGGGATCATTGGCTCTAGGAATCCGAAGATACTTGTTCTTGAAACTATGGTTTCATTAATATTTAATTAGTGAGTGTTTTGAATCTTTTTGAATTGTTGGAGTTCATAACTGGCTAGATTCATATTATGCTTGTAATTTTTTGGTGATCTCACTGTTTTTTTTTTTTTGGGGTACAGATATCATTTCATCAACATTCTTGCATATATAGTTCATCAAATTGCTCCAGTCATACGAATTAAGAAAGCCATAGCTATTATCAGTGGCTTAGACTGTGAACACCAAAATTGTGATTTTGGAGATGAGCTATAGCTATTATCGGTTTACTACTTAACCAAGCTAGGGGTTTGCCGGGAAGACACATCCTCACACAGAACTAGGGTTACCTAGAAGACGTATAGGTCATGGCGTGAAGCTTCTAAAAAGAGAGTGGTTCCTTAGACAAGGAATCAGTCAAAAGAGCATCTCTAACTGTGTGCTTGAGATCTAAGCTAACATGGCTTGTGGATATGATTTGGAGCTTGATGAACTAAAGGTTAAAAGACTGCTTTGCAAAGTATGTGGTTAAGTGGGACAGCTCCAACTGCACGTGGATTTCATTAGGAATCTTTTGCTGCTAAAGAGGCCGAAGCTTCCTTGTCGACCGATCGAATGTGTTGGATGGAATGAGAGAGAGAGAGAGAGAGAGAGAGAGTTTGTAGCTTTCCTAAACCATGATTTGGTTAATGTATTTCTTGCTGAAATCGAGGAATAATGCATGATGAATACTATACATATTCATCTAGAAATTTAGTCGACCTAACTAACGGATTAGGGTTTTCGATGAATCGAAAGTAGTGGTTTGCTCTCAAGTTTGACAACTCGTTCGATCGAGTCGAAAGTTCTCTTAACTGGTTCAGTTTTACCTTTTTCTCCTTCTCATCCAAATCGCAAAAATATGAGAAATAAAATCTTTCATTAGATAGTAACCGGTGGACATGTTTGATGCCAAAGTGAGGATGGTGAGTGCAGAAATCCTGTCCTCTGAGAATCTTAGCTTTGAACAGCACTTTATTTTTTTAGAATACCCAGGAAAAGTATACGTCCATATGACACAAGCAAAGTCACAATCTTGGTATTTCAAGAATGAAACACAATCTTTGTGCCTTCTGCCACTCAAATTTAGGGTTTCTGAGTTCCATATTTTAAGTTCCTTGGAAACAGTTGAATTTACAATGTTTGAATCTACTGACATTTTTGGATGTCATCAGATTATGAGGGATAGTACTTACATGAATATTTTGATGCTTAAATACCAAAAGAATACGTCTTTAAGAGATATTGCAAGAATTGCTGAAGAATCTCTGTTGAATTGTCAAAGAAGAAAGCATCTATTCCCTTGTGGTGTATGTACTTAAGTGGCATGGGTTTTAGGATCAAGATAAAGAAAGGGAATGATGGAAGAGGAAGAAGTAACCTTTTGTTGTCCTCACTCCTCCTGACTACCTTTTATTGCAACTTGGTGGGTTTGACATCTTAAATTTTGCATGGATTTGGGGTGATGGAATGCTTCGGTGACACACATCTATGTCTAAGTAAATCTTCAGCTCCACCAATTAAGCAACCGATGGGCTATCCACTGGAGAGCTCCATACATGAAATGATGCTGTTCTCTGTGTCTCGTGTGCTATTCAACTATCCTATCGCTTGCAATCACAATGATCGTGCTGGCTAATTACAAACAACACACACCATGGGAGGCGGCTCAAACTTCCTGCTTCGATTGTTCTTGATGCATGCAACGCAGCCACAAAGTTACATACACGAATGGCATCCATGCTTGCTGGAGAGAAGAGTCAGAACGAAATGCAAGGTTTGACCGATAAAGATGTTGGAGAGTAAAGTAGGAAGGAAGTGGTAGACATGGATGTTTGCATCGTGTTCTAACCAATTATATGGCTATTGTAACCTTTTTTTATGCACACAACATGCACAAGTTTGACTAACTCTCGGACCGGTAGAAGCAATAAAGTTGATGAGGAGATTGTTTGAAGATGGTTCTGGATCTTACGATTAACCCAAAAAACTTTTCTTTGCGAGGTGGGTGAAGCATGAGTTAATATATTCTGATTATGTTTGCATGGCTTGGGATATCTAAATTAGTACGGAAGGAAAGGAAGGGGAGGGGGGACAGAGATTGATTGATCTCAAGCATAATTATGAGGGGGTAGTAGGGCTGCATTCCAGGGGCCAATATATGATTGCACTGTTCCTTGTTTTGAGAAAGGCTCCGTGGTGACGAGAAGAATAATGACCTAATTAAGTCATTCTCTCTCTCTCTCTCTCTCTCTATCTCTCCCCCACTAGCACACGTCTTTTGGCAAAGGGGGGCTTGGAGTCGGTGGCTTTTGTGCAGGGAGTAGAATAACAATAAGCCATGGCTTCTGAGGAGAGAGTGAGAGAGGAGAGGGGGGAGTGTCTCAGGCCATCTCTCCAGGAACGGAACCCTATTCCTCCATATATGCCACGCTTTTGTTCTTGAATCTAGCCCAATTCTACACAGAAGGGGAGATAGAAAATTAGAGAGAGAGAGAGAGAGAGAGAAGAAAGAATGTTCCCGTCCAAGAAGGCAACTGTGAGCTCACATGATCGGGGTATGTGCGTCCAAGGGGACTCTGGCCTTGTCCTCACCACCGATCCCAAGCCCCGGCTTCGGTGGACTGTGGAGCTCCATGATCGCTTCGTCGACGCCGTTACTCAACTCGGAGGACCTGACAGTACACACAAATTTCTCTCTCTCTCTCTCTCTCTCTCTCCCCGTCATATGTGAATGATATGAACTGTGTTTGGTTTTGCAGAGGCCACACCGAAAACCATCATGAGAGTTATGGGTGTCAAAGGTCTTACTCTCTACCATCTCAAGAGCCATCTCCAGGTAGGTTTTCCTCAAGCTGATCGCTTTGCGTGACCTTGTCCAAATTCCTTGTCAAACATCATTCATGTATCTTCTGTTGATGCTTGCAATTGTAGAAGTTCAGGCTGGGAAAGCAACCCCACAAGGAACTCAATGATCATTCTTTTAAGAATGGTGAGAAGTAACATTCGTTTTCCCAAGTTTTACTGACTCATTCATGCTCAAACCGTATGCATATACGCTATGTATCTTTGCATCTCTTCGACATCTTTCTTTCTGCCTCATGCTTCTTCTCTGGTGCTTCAACCTTGGTGCCAGCTGCTGCCCTCGAGCTACAAAGAAACGCAGCCTCTTCATCGGCAATGATGGGTCGTCACATGAACGAGTAAGTCACCACCATCTTCTTGAAACTTAATCCGCAGATGGTTTTGGTTGTGGATCTGAAATTATGGTAGCAGGAACGTGCACGCTGAAGCAATTCGGATGCAGATGGAAGTCCATAGGCGACTGCATGAGCAGTTAGAGGCAAGAAGCCGTCTTACCCTCTTAGACACCAAACACGTACTCGTAGCTCACATCTTCTCACACTGACACTCGAACAGGTGCAGAAACACCTCCAGCTGAGGATCGAAGCGCACGGGAAGTACATGCAGAGTATCTTGGAGAGAGCATGCCAAACACTGGAAGCTGAAAGCTTGGTTTCAGGAAGCTATAAAGGCCATGGGGACCAAGGAGTCGCCGATATGGGCGCCATCAAAGAAATGGGTTCTCCCATGAGCTTCCCTTCGCTCCAAGATCTCCACTTGTGTGGTGGAGACCAACTCGATCTGCAATCACAGGTCGATGGGCCTCTCGACGGGTTTTATCCGATCAGCGACAGCATTCTGGGGAAGAAGAGAATGATCTGGGCAGATGATCTGCGTCTACAGGAACTCGGATCAACCTCGGCGTGCGTTGGACCCAAGGAAGAGCCATGCTGCAAGAGTGAGCAGCTTCAGATTGTACCATCGGTGATCGACGCGGCCATCAGCTCCGATCCGATGGCAAATGTTTACGAGGGAAAGCCTGTGCTCTCGATGGAGAGGCCCGGGGAGAAGCAGTACGAAGGATCATTGAAGCTCGACAGGCCATCTCCGAGAAGAGCTTCTCTTCCCATGGAAAGGATTAATGCCATGATGGCGGGTGGTGCAGTGCCCCAAGCAAGCAACCGGTCCTATGGCTGAGGTTTCCTATGATCGCTTGGAAGAGATTAACCATGTCACCTTTAAATAAGAGATCGAGATGGGGTTGTCTGCCTAACCATTAAACTTGGATTAGCTATAAGTGGAGTACTTGTATGATGGTTAAAGATACTGTTATGACATTTATGTCCGTCATTATCTTTCTGTTTCTTGTGGGTGAGATAGAATGCTTCCTCCTGTAAGGAAGTGTACTGTGACAATGCAATGCAATACAGAATAGATCTTATTTCTCTCATGCTTACTTTCATGCATCAAGGTTTTCTATTTATGGAATCAAGGGGCTAATTTCTTAGAAGAAACAAAGCTTCAAAGAGATAGAATGCTTCCTCCTGTAAGGAAGTGTACTGTGACAATGCAATGCAATACAGAATAGATCTTATTTCTCTCATGCTTGCTTTCATGCATCAAGGTTTTCTATTTATGGAATCAAGGGGCTAATTTCTTAGAAGAAACAAAGCTTCAAAGAGAAGAGAAGGAACAAAAAGAGTGACTGCAACAGTGTCCCATTTCAACAATATTATAGGTGTTGGGAACCGAGTGCAATCGCGAGAGCTTCTGGTCCTTTGGATTTCGGAGTGCTCTTCTTCCCAGCATCCTCTCGCCGGATATATAATTTGGAGTGTGCCGCCTAGGAGATGCTGCGGCACTTTGGCAGTGCTATTCTATCACTGCAGGCCATAACCTGCGGAAACAGGCATGAGCGGTCACGGTCCAGAAAACCATGCAGACCTACAAGATATCTCTTCATCGCACCTACACAACAAAGTGGTGGTATCGGCAAATGTAAAGCAGGAGACCGAGTCGTGATTGGAAGGTGTTTCTTTTGAGCTGGGTCAGACACTCTGTGTAGTTAGTATCCTCTTCTTCCCTTTCTTTTCTTTCTTTTCATTAGAAGAATACTAGCTAACATAATTTAAAATATTAGTACATATATCTTCAGAGCTAAAAAAAATACTCTTCGAACGTATTATATATATTATATTGTATTTTACTCTTTTTCATTAACATTTTGATGAAAGCATCTTCAGAATTGTTTATAGGTATCTATTAAAATAATCATATATATATATATATATATATATATATATATATATATATATATATATATACGTAATATTAAAATTTGAAGGATCAAATATGTTATTTGAAACCACAGAAAGAATATGTACGTAAAAGCCCCTAAAACAACTCAAAGCCATCTTAATTATTATGGGTCATCGGAGAGAAGAAGAGAGAGCAGTTGCCTTTATTGGTCTCAGCAATGAAGTTGAATGGCGGTGCAAGTTCGTAGGAGAAACATCTGCAACTCAAAGAGAAAGGGAGGGAGGGAGAAAGGGATAAAGGCAAAAGGAGGGGTGGGCGAGAAGAGAGAAGACAACCCAGGAAGCTTCTGTGAGCAAGCGAGCGAGAGAGCTTTGGAAGGAGGCAAGAGGGTGGTGGTGGGGTTGGCATGTCAAATGCCAAAAGCTGAGGGGCCGCCAAGGCCATAAGAAGAGGCATATAAGGCTTTTTGTTCCCAATGGAAATCATGGGCAGGGGCAGAAGAAATTGCCTCGGACACTGCACCGTCGCAGTCTTCGATGGAGGAGGAACAGCTTCGAGTCCTGGAAAAGCTGGAGAGAGACGCCCAAAGTAAAAGGAAGCTTCGACTTCTTCTGCACAGAACAGATATTACGAGCTATTATTTAATTTCTTATTTATGATTTTTATATTATTCTCCATCTCTTCTCCTATTTTTAATATTATCTTGAATCATTGTTCGTCGTTTTATATTTATCGAAGTTACATATAAATAGTTATCCATATTTTTTTTTGGTTTTCTGATAACTCATCTCGGCATTCCTAATAATCCACACAAATATTTTATTATATATATTACCAACTATCCTATGATTTTTTTTGTTTAAAAGATACAAAATATAATCACATAATAGATCATGACACCTTTTTTTTATTTAATTTTTAATCATCTAATTTTTAAACATGAATAATAACTTCATTCATATCGCTTGTTCGATGCAAGCTAGTGGATGCTCATCGCTGCTTGTTCGATGCAATGACCGTGAGACTTCCCTCCTCCTGGAACGCGTTGATCGCCGGTTACACGAGGGTCGGAGCCTTTGCAGCTGCCAAGAATCTCTTCGCCGAGATGCCGGACGAGAACATCATTGCTTGGACCGCGATGATCTCTGGGGACTGCCAGAACGGGCTCGCCGGCCGCGCGCTGAGTTTGTTGGAGGATATACGACAGGACGATTCCGAGGTGAAGCTCAACCGGGTGACGGTCGTGAGCGTGTTCCCGGTGTGCGCACACTCGTTTGCTCTCGAGCAGGGGGAGAGGATTCACTGTTACGCGAGTGCCATGGGATGATAATGTCCCCTTTAATAATACCTTTATAATTGATGAAGAATGTGTAAAAAAGTCATCGGGGGTGTAGCTCATATGGTAGAGCGCTCGCTTCGCATGCGAGAGGCACGGGGTTCGATTCCCCGCACCTCCAAAATCTTTTTTTTGTCTTTGGTCTTTTTTCGATTAGATGTGTTTTGGTGAATGATTTGTGTGCAAATCATCCGAAGCTAATAAGCTTTTAACAGGAGCAATATGTACGCCAATGCTTCTTGGCATACCTCTTATTGGTTGTCCCGACCGTGCCCTCCGATCCGATCAAGTGCAACCGGAGCCGTCCCTCCCTCTTCTCGGCACGGGTGGAAGACCTGCGGCCGATCGAGCCGCACCTCTGTCAAGATCAGCCGCCCATCCCTCCACTCCGTCCTCAAAAACCCGCTCTGCCGCGTCCCGTCAGCCACCTCCTCCCCTTCCGCGGCGGCGGTCATCTATCAAATTAAACAATTAATTATAAAAAGAAATTCTAATAAAATACATGTTGAAATTATGTTTTAGTATAATTGTGAAAGTTTGAAGTTTGATCACGTTATACTTGAAGATAAACTAAGATACACTTTGGTCATTAAACTTATCCAAAAACATATCAAATTCGATAATTAACTATCCTAAATTAATCATAAAATTAGCGAAACACACTTTACGATCGTGTTCTATTATAATTATTAAAGCTTAAGATGGCTTAATCGAAGTTCACCCATTGCACTTAAAAAAGAACTGAACTGCTGCACGAGTTCACAAAAATCTATCCAAAAACATGTCAAATTTAACATTTAATTTTCTTACAATCATAAAAAAATCTAATTAAATCTTTATTAAAATCAATCTGTAGCTTCATCTAAAATATGTAAACCTGTGTCTCCACATCCACTTATAATAATTGCAGTGCTCACTTAATTTTTTTTATATTTTTTTGAGGTTTTTAATAATATTTAAAAGTATTTTAAGATAAGAAGATAATGAGAAAACAAAAAGGCACTATAATGAGGAGGGAGAAAGAGGAAGCAAACACTACAAAACAGGTGAGGTAAAGAGTTAGGAGGAAAATTATAGCAATAAGGAAGATAAAAAAGCTGAATTAGGAATTTAGAAATTTTGACTAGGTTCGATTTAATAAAAAAAAATTACTAATTTTATTCTATAATAATCACATCATGTCATTAATTTAAATGATCAAAAGAATATTTTATCAACTCAAAAAACAAACCCAAGTAAAAATAATTATGAGGGGAAATCATCTACTCAAAAATAAACTACACTGGGAATTTAGGAAAGGGGGTAATGCAAAATTCTCTTTTGACACTTCTTATACGTACACTAGCAATGAATTAGTCCGGTTCGTCCGATCGTCCCAGCATGATCGCCACCGCTCGTTTCCGCCCGCGCATTCAAATTTCGAAACAGCCCCATCCTTTTTCTCTGTGCGGCCTCGCCAGTCTCGTTCGGGACACGATCCATGAAAGAAGGCTCATCGCATGGGTCGCAACAAAACGAAGGAAGGCTTTGATTCGTGATTAACCATTTCCCTGATTCCCATACGACAGCCCATCCTATCAAGACCTACCCTCCTCTCCCCGATTCCCAACGTCCCATTTCGTGGCCTCTTACGCCATATAAAGGCCAAAACGGCCCCCTTCCTTCCTCAAACCCTAAGCCTCCTCCGGCCCTTCGTTCTGGGACGATGGCCAGGAAGAAGACCTCCGCGACGGCGCCGCTGCCCAAACAGCCCTCGTCCGATACGTTGGAGAACCTCAAGGAGCTGAACCGGCTCCTCCTCAAGGAGACGATGGAGCGGCGGGAGCAAGTGACCGCGCTCCGGTCGAGCCTCCACCAACTCTCCCACGACAGCTCCCTCTCCTCCGACCTCGAGCGTCGCGTCACCGGCCTCGTCGTCGCCTCCCGCCTCTCCGAGGTCGCCGCGGAGATGGCGGCGGCGGAGGCAGCTCTGGTAACTGCGCGGGAGCGGTTGGAGTCGGTCTCCGAGGAGAAAGATGCCCTCAAGAAGGCTTTAGATGTTGCTGTCCTGGAGAGAGATTCCGCCGTGGCGGATCTCGATGAAAACAAACGTCAGGCTGAGGCGCGAGTGGCCACCGTCGTTGAGGAAGCCGATCGGACGAAGTCGGATCTCGAACAGAGGAAGGCTTATGTCCGATCGCTGGAAGATGAGAACACCACCTTGGAGGAGAAGATTAAATCGACGGAAGAATATCTGAGAAGCGCTAGTGACCAGTTGCAGTCGATTAGAGACGAGAAGGGTGAGATCGAGATAAATTTGCGGCAAGCAATCCAGGATAGGGACGCGTGCAAAAAGGATCTCGATGTCCTGTCAGTGGCACTTCAGACGGCTCAGGAGAAGGTGGAGAATTCTCAAGCAGCTAATATTGCTCTCAGTGAGGAGATTGCGATCATGCAGCGTGACTTCGAGGAAGACAAGACAAAGTTTGTTAAGGAGATAGCTGGGCTTAAGGAAAGGGCTCACAGCATTGACTGCAAGAAGGAAGAGCTCGAGCAAGAAAAAACTATTCTTGAGACCGAGGTTGCTGGTCTGAGGGGGAGGGTTTCTGAGCTCGGGGCCATCGTGCAGCAAAGGATAGCATTGGAAGAGAAGTTGAGTTTGGCAGAGGAAGCTCTCAGGAGAACCAATGAGCGTTTGGACTTCGTCACCGCAGAGACGGATGATATCAAGAAGGCTCTGAAACAAGCAATCTCGGAAAGAGATTTGAGCCAGGTAAAGCTTGCCGAAGAGGAGAAGTTGAAAGCTACCGCTAGGAAGGAGACAGAGAGGTTAACAAAAGAGCTTGGCTTTCTTGAGAAAGAGAAGGAAAGACTGCAGCTTGACAATGAGGCACAAAAAAGGGACCATGTAAAGGAGCTTGATGGTCTGAGGGACACGGTGAAAAAGATTGAAGAGGAGAAGGATGAGATCCACAGATTGAGAACCGAGCAGAAGGTGGAGATTGCTAATCTTCAGATGGAGGTGGCGAAGCTTCTATCCAGTGTGTCTGAGCTTCAAGAGTTGTGCAGGACCAACACCGAGTGCAATTTACAGCTGCAAGCTGAGAAAGAATCAGCCTTGAGAGACCTTGATCTCGAGAAGGCAGGAGTCGATGGCCTAAGACTGCAGATCGAGGAGCTAAAGAAGAGCAAGGATGATGCCCATGTTGAGGTCTCGGAAATTAAGGCATCACTCGATTGCCTTATAGCGGAGAATAAGAATATGAAACTGGAATTTTATTCATTGGATAAAGAAAAGGCTTCACTGGAAGAGAAACTGGACAATACCTTACATGTGGTCGAGGAAATGGAGGCAAAGGCCAGAACTGCTGATGAAAACTTTATCAGGGTCCTGTTCCTCTTGAAGGATAACTCAGATGTTATCGATGGCTTGGGGGAAGGTGAAGAGAATGGTGTTGGACAGGAAATTGGCAGTGAAAGGGAGTTGGATGCCATCGTGATGACTCTCAAGAGCAAGGCGGCAAAGACCGAGGACATGGACAGAGAGATCAAGGTCTTGCGCGGTGCCATTGCTGAGGCCGAGAAGAAGGGTGGAGGAGTGTGGACTTGGCTGTATCCTACTGTTGCTACTTGTATTGCTGCTATTTCTTTTGCCTATGCAACCAAGAGCGGTTAACATCCGATTTTACAGATTAGCATCTAACATCGGAAACAATAATGTATTTTGTTGTTCCTCGATATCTTTGTCATGGAGGAAAAAACTTTTAGCTGAATCTTCAACAATGTCGAGCATTTTCTTGCTGCCATTTGTTTTGCCTACTAATCTCTGTTGTCAAACATTTTATCTTCTATCGGTGAAACCACTTGTTATCTTGTTTTAACGATATGATTGATGAATGTTTGTACTTCATTAGTTTTGATATGTAGGAAGAACAATATGAAGGGCTGTTTTGATTTGCAAGAAGGAAGCTTTTTCCTTTCTGTGCTTCGACATGATATGAATGGATGGTTCAACTGTTCTTATACTTTGGAATTAATCATTGGTCGTTCAGTGGAGAATCTCACACCTCTTTTCACATCCTTCGTCTAGAACAGGAACTATGGTTGTCTGATAAATCCACTATGTGCCAGGGTTGAGCAACAGTGGTCTAATTACAAGTGAGAATCACAACCAAAATGCTATCTCTTCCATTTTCTCTTTTTTAGGTATCTGTTGTTGTTTGTCTGGTAAATTATACTAGCAAACATTCCACATTCTGATCCATCATTGGCATTATCCATGAAAAAGCTACGTCTTTTATTCTCTGGAGCAAATCATGGTTTTTATTGCCATTGGAGCTTTCTGCAGTTAATAATACACTATTACACTATATATATATATATATATATATATATATATATATATATATATATATATATATATATATATATATATATATATATATATATATATATATATATATATATTCGATGTGGGTTTGTGGAAGAGCGAGGACTCGAAGAGGGAGGACCGGCGGGAGTGATCTGATTCGGCGGAGCAGAAACCAAATGGGAGTGATCTGATTCGTCGGAGCAGAAACCAAAATCTTAATCTCCATTCTCAAGAACTCTCCTCCTAGGGTTTTACAATGCTTCTCCTCCCCACTTTTCTCCGCCCCCTTCCCATTTTCCGTTGCGGGATCTCACTAGGACGTGGATCCAAACCATCCTCAAGGTTCGATCCGCCTCCTTCAGATGTTTCTTCCATCGCTCGTGAATTGTTGATGGTAAGTAGCTCGCGGGTTATGATTATACGAATCATTTGCGTTCCACGTTGATCTTCTTGCAACTCAAGATTGTTGTAAATTTGCTGGTCATCTTTGTTGTGGTTAGTTATAGGAATTCTTGATCGGCGATGTTCTTCTTGCAACTCAAGATTCTTGGGGCCTGCTTCGGTTCGTCCCCTGGAGGTTCACCGTAGGAAATTGCTTGTAAGAAACTTTTTTGGGATCAATAATTGATCGTAGTTCGTTATAGGAATTCTTGATCGCTATGTGCTGTTTCCTTCGAACTGATCAATGATGACCTTCTTGCAACTCGAGATGCTTGGGGCTTGCTTCCGTTTTCATCCGCTGTAGTTCGTTATAGGAATTTGCTTGTAAGAAAGTTTTAGGGCTCAAGAAATCTTGATCTTGTAATTAAAGAATCTTGGATTTCACTTGCGGAAAAAGAAAAATTAGGGTTTCGATGATTGTTATGCTTACCCTTCCTCCGAGAAGTAGATGTTGGATTAGCGGTTGGAGAAAAGCTAGGTGCTATAAGGTTTTGTTTATTCTTGCATAGAAATGGAAATAAAACAAGAACATTGGACTACATGAAATGTCATGGATTATGGATTACTGAGATATATGAAAAATGCTTGTTATTTTTGTGAGAATGAATAAAGAAATTACATATTGATTATACCAGAATAAGTTCAACTGGGTTGAGGAATGGATCTTATAAGTGGAAGTAGACTTGGAGAACAATCACAGAATTGTGAAGATGGGCTTCGTATCAAGAGACATATTGGGATTGATGTGACTTATTTGTGATGTTATTATGAGGCTTAAAATTCCTTAGACTTGTCTGCTTATACAGACTGATTTGCAGTGATAACAATGACAAACTAATTTCCATGAGGAGATTAAACTAGTCTTTAAGCTATGCCTCCTTTATTCAAGATTTAAGAACATTGTGGTGTTGACTTGTTTATGTCTAATCCTATTAAAAAATTGATAGATCATTGTATACCCTTTATTCATTTCTATAACCTCTGTAGTCGGAGGAAATGATTATTAAAACAAGAGACTTTATTTTAGTGTCTCAACTAAAGAATGTCAATGTGCTCATTCTTAAATTCTTTCTTTATGATATTACATTGCACTGCATTTAAAATGCTTTAAAACTCATATAGGATCATTTAATGTTTCAAGACAATTTTTTCTGTTGTTCACCTTTCTGAAATCTGACCTCCTATCTGTATTCATGCCCCAGTGGGCTTGCCAATCTTTTCTCGAATGCCTAAAACTCATATAAGATAGTTGCCATCGTTAGTATGGTGGGCATAGTAATGACATTCTTCATTAGAACACTATGCATATTCATAAATGCTCTCCTTTCTGTTTTTACTGGATTTTATATGATAGCTTTTGCTAACATTGGCTATAAGTAACTTTGAGTTCTGTCACTTGCCATTCATTTGCAGTATCCTATTATCCATATTGCTTATATATTGTATGCTATGGATTTACAGAAGGGTAAAATTCAGAAGTCGTCTCTTGCTATCTGCATCTTAATGGCATAACTGCTGTCTGGAGCTTTCGTTGTAGGCGATGGGTGTGATATGCATTTCCTCAGCTCCATGAAGGTCACAAATTAAGCAGGTAATTCTCTGCCTGCAATTTGAATTGTGGTAATATGATTAAAAGAAAATTTCAAAAATGGTTTATTTATGGATTCCAAAAGACAATTTTAGCATGGATCTACCTATACATAATATTTACAAAAATACATCTCCTGTTCAGGAATATCAACATTTTAGAAATATTTGTTTAAGAATTTGCACCTTCTTTTGATTTTTCTTTGAAGTAAAACATATCCTTCCTTTTTTTTTTTTCTCGTTTGGTTTGTTTGTCAAGTAGAAGGGACGTGTTCACCTCAACCTACAAATACAATTGAATGGAACAGTCATGAGCTAAACAAAAAAAAAGCCACGCATCAATGGACGATATAATAGACTAACCATCATGAACATCGAACCCTGAGGTCTGTTGTGGCAATGGGGCACTTGGATCTGATCTATCCCTGTATAAATGGCATCCGCTGAAGATTCCAGTTCTGTGAGGACATTTCTATAGAATTCTTCATGGGCATCGGGTAGAATAGCAGGAACTGCAGCCTGTTCCAAGATTTCACAGGTGTAATGATGGGTACTGAGCTTGCTATAACATGTTTGATGAAATGATCAGTGAGAAGCTGCTCCCGCGTTAACAGTCAAGAGCATCTCAGTTGCCGTCCTTACCTGTCCCAGTGACAAGGAACCAAAGGACAAAGAGGTCAGCGACGCAGTGTGTAACTCTGGGATTAATCTCTAAGTGTTTGAATCCCTTACGTGCATCAGAATCCCACAGGGATCGCACATGGCTACCCATCCGAGACGCCAACCGCTTCGACAGTGATCCGATGGTGATAACCGGCGACAAGTGAGCGAACGAGGCCATGGGAACGAAAGCTGCTTCCGCCAAAGACGAAAGCTCGTACGTTCTCGCCGGCGTGGTGAAGATCTGATGTGTCATCAGCATCTGATGATGTTACAGCCTTTGGATCACGTTATAGTATATACATAGTCTACAGTGTTATGAGCTAATTACAAATTATCTAATTAATCAGACCTTGTTAACATCCTGATTTCTAAAATTAAAAAATTTATATTGTAATCTTTAAAATATCTAATTTTATTTATCCAATTATACAATGAAAATAAATGATACAAAGATAATCTTAACGTTTTAGTTGATGATGATAGACGATATTGGTGGCGAACGATGATATCGTTGGGATTGCGGGTGGCTATTATGGATGAGGAGAGTGATGGTGAAAAATGAGGGCCACTTTGTATTTGCATCGACACCGACGCAATTATCAAGCGATCCTTTTATTGCTTTGAAGATGCAAAGTGACATAGCTTATCAATTGCATCAACGTCGATACAGATGTAGAGTAGCATCGCTCTGCATCTATATCAGCAGTTCGACAACTGCATCAACACTAACGTAGATGCCAATCGATGTAAGGGTCGTTCGAGTAGCTATTGTAGACGAAGAGAGTAGTAGTCAGAGGTGAGTGATGTTTTATATTTGTATCAATAACCCTTTCATCGCTAGACAATTACATCGACGCTGACGTAGATGCAGAGCGACGAAAGGGTTGCTTGGCATTTGCATCGACATCAACACAGATGTAAAGCAGTCCTTACCTCTTGTCGCTGCTCTTCTCATCTACAATAGTCACCTATAGCCCCCCAACAACATCTTCGTCTGTCACCATCGACAACATCTGTCATCATCAACTGAAATATTAAAATTATCTTTTTGTTCTTGCTTACCTACAATGTTAAAATAAAGCTATATGTTTTATTTTTATAAATATAAAAATTTTAATATAAATTTATTAAATGAAAATGCTAAAGAGGTCTAAGTAAAAGAAATCAAGTATGACTATCAACCATTTGTATTTACATGAACATTTGTATTTAGATAAAAACTACATGATTGATACGTGCCCAACCATTTGTATTTAGATACGTGCCAAACCATTTCTTACCAATCGATACATGAAAATTTCTTTGTATTTAGATACGTGCCCAACCATTTGTATTTAGATAAAAACTAAGGTTCCCAATTAATATGATTAAGTATATAAATCATCTCAACGGCATCAGATTTGGTTAAAAAAAGTTAGTACGTTTATCGTTTTGCTCCTTACTTACAGATGATTCTCATATATAGCATCAGATTTGGTTAAACAAAAGTCATGTTACTTACCAAAGGAGAGTTGGCCGAATGGGATTAAGAAAACTTCAAAAAAATCTAAATATAAAAAAAAAATCAATTGCTGTCTTGAAATAAGGCTAAAATCTTCATGGAGTAGAATTTTAAATTTAAAATCATTTTTATTCTTACGTGAGATCATTTAAAATTAGGAATAATTTTCTTCTTTTCAGCCTAGTTAACAAAAAAATTTAAAAATAATTACAAAAATCTCTTGTAAGATTATGGGAGAGAAAAACATATGATTAGAGAAATCTTCTCCCCCTCCACAAAGCTTAAGCTTCACATAACAATGGAGATAGATAAATGAATATGAATACAATTCACATGAACTATGTAAATTGAAATATAAATACAATTCACATACAGTTACTGATAATATATTCTTTTTTGTGTTTTACTGTTTTCAACTGCATCACATAATCGTAGCATACATAGGTAATAATAGACACACAATGTCAATAGTTCAGAGAGATTACACACGCCCTGTCGATGATTCAAAGCTTACAATAAATCCCTGTTCACTTTTAGTGCAATCTGTTACCTGCCATCCTCGCTGGAAGTGTTTGATATGCCAAAATTTGCAACCCCAACCAAGCAGACGGTTAATTTTAGTCGCGGAGGAAAGCATGTCACAGATACGAGGGCTCATGCCATCATAGTAACCCAACTTGTCAGTAATGTGAAAAGAAGCCATATAAAGAAAGCAGGCATATGCCACAGGAAGATCCAAAACTAGGAGAATGGCCGTTAGCATCAGTGCCAAGGCTTCCCTCCAAAATTTGTTCAGAACAGCATTCCTGCCAACAACTATACAAGAAACAAAAAGGAACGACTTGATGTATGAGCAGGTACTAAAGTGGGGAACAAAATCATATTTGTTACAGTACCGGAACCTTCATCAGCACTTCCAAGGCTTTTCCCCGGAAACTGCAGCAGGCAGCTTCAAGTTTGATCTCCTAGCTTTTCAGTAGAACATCAGGCACGGAAGCAGGATCGAGCTCCCAGTAGCCACGAAGCTTTCCTCCATTTTCATCTGTTAGCCTGAATGCAGGTATTTGATGAGAGAATCTAATATATTCATTTGTCGGTATCTCCAATTCGGTTGCTGCATTCGTATTTTCTTCAGGTTTAAAAACAGATGTATAGCCATTTACTTTTGTCAAAGGCTTAACTTTCAAGCCACAACCACTACGCTCACAAATCTCCACCACATCATATTCACACTTCTCCAGTTCTGGGAGGCCCCATCCAACACTCCAATTCTTGTACACCGCCCAAATTTCTCCACTGCTCGGATGGATTAGAAAATGGTTCCTTTTGCCAGTTTGTTCGGCCTGTACTAGATGAGAGAAAGTACTAGTCTCCTTAATTATCGAGCTTTGAGGAACAACCTTAAATGTTCCACAACCAATTGGGAAGCCTTCTCGAGACCACCGCCTCTCCTCCTCTAGCATTGGGCAGGCCTCAAGCCATGTAATATGCACTCTAAGCCCTTTTGGTTCCGGTTCGGTCCTCTTTACCAAACCATAGTACTTGGGATATGTATCTACATCACTATAGAATGCCCAAATGTGACCACACTGGACGGTTTCGATCATCTTGTGTTGTTCAAAATTATAAAATTCTGGATCAGGATAGTGATAGATGTCAGGGCTTAAAGATGGTACTGATGAGGAATCATCATCATCATCATCATCGTCATTGATCTTCTCTGCATCTGAGTCACCTCTCTCACTAATTTCTACTTTGGGTGTTTTTGCTTCATTCTGCACATGCTTCCAAGTTTTCACGTCCTGTCCTTCACTAATGTGATTTTGTTCCATATCATCAACTCGGTTTATCCCATTAGATAACATGTCTTGACTTGTCCTCTTCTCTCTTTCCTGCATTATACTGGTTACAGGTTCCTCTTTATCAATTGTGGCATTTAAAGATGAACTGCTGCTCCCACCCAACTTTCTAACTCTTGTTGTCTCATTGTCAAGATTAACAGAAGGAAACATCTGTCTAAAGTTACTGGGAAGTGATGCACAATCAAGTTCCAAAGAACCTTGAGGAATACCTTCTCTTTCAGTTCCACTCAACCTGTATGAAGGAACATTATGTGAAAAACAAAGGATTTCATGGGGTGGAATCACAAACGAGGTCATTCCCTTTCCCGTTGCTCGCATAAACAAGCTCACAGATTGTTCTATCCTTACCAAGGGAATCACACTAATGCCAGTTCCCGATGCAAAATCTGAGAGGACTTCTACTACTTCATATTCATGGAACCTATGCTTGTCTGCATCTGTGCTCCACCAGATATTCCAGCCCTTGAAAAGAGCCCAAACCTCACCTTTTCTAGGATATATAACATAGGAGTTTCTCTTTTCCCCTTTTCTCCATGAAACAACATGAGAGAACGTAAGACAATCTTTGGTGGATTCCGATTTGCCTAGTCTGAAGTTCCCACAAGCAACAGGCAACTCTGCATCAGACCATGTCAACTCAGTTTCATTTACAGGATCGTGCTCAAGCCAAGTAAAGCGCAGCAGGAAACCAGGGGTGCAGACCTTCCTAATTCGAGCATAGAATCGAGGCATCCCATCCTGATCATCATACACTGCCCATATCTGATCAACAGCAAATTGACTTGCATCTCTGAGTTTATCAAAGTTGCCAAATTCAGGATCAGGGTAAACAAAACATCCCATAGGAGGAAAGGCCTTAGGAATTGACCCAACAATTGATTCAGCTCCATGCCTGAACTTCTGATGTTCGCTAGTCCCTTGTTGACTTTCATAGGCCTGTTCATTTCCATTCGGCAACTTATTTTCATACATGATGTCATCTTCATTATTCAGTCTGGTTTTAGCAACACCTGTCCCGTCGTCTTCCAAATTAACACCTTCAGCACTGGTTCTGCATGATGGTTCTTCAAACCTACCAGCTTTACAGGATGACTCATCTTTACATCTTTTACTAGGGGCTACAAAGGAATTGCCACCATTACCATCTTCCCTTCCATCTTCATTATAAGAGACATACTGCTTCTGCCTACTCGATCTTCGTGGGCCAGATGTAGAAGCATTCTGCTTTACAGGAGGCCCATCATCCACATTTTTTGTGTCTTCACTATCACTGCCATCTGCATCACTAAACTCTAAAACAACCTTTCTCCTCCTCTTCTTACTAGCATTAGTAGTTTTCGGCTTAGCAGCCTGCTGTCCCTTATCAACTTCAGTGACATTTACTGCATTAGCTGCCCCAACCTTAGCATCCACATGAATATTCTTTCCCATGTTTAAAGTTTCACCAACACAATCTTGGTTGAATACTGATCTTCCACAAGCATCCTCCTGAAACTTCATGTCAGAAGAGGTATTTCTAAATTGGCTTTGTTTATTTATATTATTAGCTTGCTCAACTGGAATCTTTTTCTCTAGATTTTTATTACTATTCCATGGGTTCCCAGCGGAAGGCACAACTTTGGCATTTAAATCATATGCAACAAAAGTATTCAAGCAATTCTGACAGCGCAGGGCTCTGTTTAAAATGCTTCGATAATACTGGTATCTCATTCCACAAACGGGGCAAATTGTCCAGAATGTCTGGGTAGAACTGAAAGGAGATGGCTGATTAAACCCACTAGAATTCACCGTCCTAAGATTGTTTTGGGCATGAGGATTCATCCTTGAATACTGAAAAGGCTTCATTGCAGGGGCACTTTTAATGTTAGCATTTCTTTTGAAGTCATAAAGGCGCCTTTTTTCTTGATCAGACAATACCATATGTGCTTCTCCAATTAGTTTGAAAGCGGCTTCAGCACCTGAAAACTTGTTCTTATCAGGATGTAGCAAAAGAGCAAGTTTCCGATATTGTTTCTTAATAGATAAATCATCAGATGTTGACTCCACTTGGAGAATTTTGTACCAATCCATTTCACCATTAACTCTAGCTCCAGCAGAGCAATGAACATCACAGACAGTTAACATCTGAGAGATGTTCTCAATGTCAGGAAAGAGCTGTTGGGCCTTAAGAGCAATCTTTTGTGCCCCCATAAAATCTTTGTTCTGCATCTTTTTCTCTGCAAGATGCTTGGCTCTAATAGCTTCTTCCTTGTTACAGTCCATTGTGATATAAGAATGAAAGAGTGCACTATAGATTCTTCATGCAAGAAGTTTGAACCAGATAAATTTATGCTTCTTGTTCATGTTTGCCTTTTTTCTTTCAGAAAGTGAGCTGAAATCTATCTGTATGTCTGAACCTTCTATTTCAAATAGTTTCTTTCAGCAAATTAGACCGCTGGATGCAATTGACTGTTGCCCTTAACGATACTTAAAATTATGCAACAAAATTCATTCACCTGCATCATAGAAAAGTATTACTCAAAATTTATAACTTCAAAAGGCAATTGCCAACAGCAAAGATGCACAAAAGAGAGTTGACTAAAGCAATGCATCAAAATAGATCTAATTGAACTCATTAAGGATAACAAAATTTCTGTGTCAGAAAATCACTTACCTGCACCTTAAGCTTTAAAAGGACTTCCGACCAACAAGCTTTTACACCAAACAGGTTATATTCTAATGCATGTTATGGGAAAAAATAAACAGATTTCAACAGCAGTTATTTTTATTTAAAAAAATCTTCCAGTCTTGATGACAAAAAGATTATCTACTGTGATAAGTGCTTCCAATCAACTGCGAGCAAGAAATAAAGCATATATAATAATTTCATTGTATATAGAAAGCAGATATTCAGACTATATTAATGGTCTCAAGAGAGTTTACTACTGCACAGTTTCTGAAGCGATACTCCACTTCTTTTTCCATTAACTTTCTGTCAGCCAACTCTCAGTAGTCTGCATGGCATTCCAAGATGTTTCATCAAATCTTTGTCCCTTTTTATTTCCCCATTAAGCTTCTATGCTCCATCAAATAAAAGTTTGTTGCAGATGTCTCTTCATTGTTAATCTCTATCATCTGTTGCAATCCAATGATTGGGTAACCAAAATTTTCAGGACATAGATACAAGGTATACAGTTTCAAATGATACCGCCCGGTACGTACCAATCCAATAGTAAACCAGTACACGGACTGCTCGCTACTGGGTGGTATATATATATATATATATATATATATATATATATATATATATATATATATATATATATATATATATATATATATATATATATATATATATATATATATATATATATATATATATATATATATAGGCGGCATCGCCTCACCTGGGGAGAAGAGAAGCGACATCGCACATTTTTAAAAAAAAATTATATATATATATAGGCAAGAAGAGAGGCAACATTGCCTCGCGTGGGGGAGAAGGGAGGCGACGTCGCTGAAATTTCTTTTTTTTACTTTTCACACATACACACACACACACACACATATACCGTTCATATATATATGTATATCGCTTGGTATACAGTATCGTACCGAGAGAAGGTCGAAACTTCGATACGGTATGATATTTCAATCCTTGCATAGATGTAAGTGTTGTTATCCTAAAATTTGATTCAAACAAGAAATTTTCTCAAAATAAAACAGAAACAAATTAGCTAATAGTTCTTAGCAGAAGCTGGCAAAAATTACACAAACATGATCAAAGAAAAGATGGTTCTAGTTAGAAACCAAAGATCATTTAATATGATCAAATTGAAAATACAGACTTCTATAGTATTGTGCAAATATAATATGCCTCATTTAGCGAAGCATTTCATACAAAGTCTACACTTTATAACAAAAAAGAAAGTAAAGATGACGTTGATATAGATGTCAAGATAACAATAAGATGGAGAGTCATAAATGACTGCTTGAAAATTAGCTAACGGTAGTTGCAACTATGAATAAAATAAATTCTCAAGTGCACAATAAAAATACGCTTTATTTGTAAATTAAAGGATAAAAAGGACAATTAGAATAAACAAAAAAGATCTAATGATTTTTGGAACAAGTATGTCGAAAGGATTCATGTAGATAAATCAGTGTTTTTAAAAGAGCTAGGCGCCAAGCTCCCAAAACACCCAAAGTGCTAAGCACTCGCCCGAGAAAATCAAGACACTGTAAACTATTAAAATATAAAAGATATATAATATAATTGATAAATATGATTATATAAATAAAAATGCAACATTAAAGTGAATTTTTTTATGAATTTTCTGTATTGCTTTGTACACTTGCCATTAATCCTAAAACCTAATAATAGTTTTAAATAAATAGAGATTAACAGTGATAAATAGGGACTAATAACAATTCTAAATAGTGATAAACAGTGTTAAATAAGGATTATTAATTCTAAATAAGAATTAGTTCTAAATAGGCAAATAGTTCTAAGGATTAATATCAATTTCAGTTTGTTATATGGTAACAATAGTTTTAATATCAGTTAAGGATTAACAATCCACTGTTAATAGTATTTAATCCACTGTTAACAACAGTCATAACAATAGAGGGGGAAAAAAGGAGACTAATGAAAGGACGTGGGGAGGAAGAGGACGACGATGACGGAGGAACCTTTGAACGGTGGTAGCATTGGCGTTGGAAGCTACGACCAATGACAACAATGATGGAAAAAGTTACGGAAGGCGGCAACAATGACAGAGGAAGTTGCGGATGACGACGTCAAGGGCAAAGGAAGCTTCAAATGTGTTCGTTGTTGGCGAAGGAAGCTACGATCTTGTCCTGCATCAATGGAGGAGTTGCACACAGAGGCAGCGAAGGGAACTACGCACAAGACCTACAGTAGCAAGAGCTTCACACCTATTTGTCGACAGCAAAGCGCCAGACCTGTGTGTCGACGACTTTGGCAATGGTGGGATTAGTGGTGAGTCGAGGTGGTTCCTAAGGTTTATGGGTTGAGCGCTGTGCACAGGGGAGGAGGGTTGTGTTACTGTTACTATTTATTGTGCTTAGGTGGTTCAATTGAACCAAGTTATTGTTCAACCGAACCAAAGTTGACTATCTTATTCGATTGCTCACCTTCAACCGGGCGCTTGCCCGAGGCACCTGGATTTAGGCAAGCGCCCAATGATTGAGCGCCCTGGTGATGCTTCACTGAAGCCCGTCGCCCGACAACTATGCAATGCTAGAGCGCCTAAGCAAGCACCTAAGCATCTTTTTAAAACACTAAGATAAACTCAAATGATTGGGAGCTAAGAGCCATTCTCACAATTTATGTTGTTTGCTTATTTGTCTAAAAACAGAGAAGCCAAAAACATACCCATAGATTTAGATCAAAATCTGGCAGCAGGAAATTCAAAAGTTTGTTATGGCTATTACATTTTCTTGGTAATATTTCACTAGTGATGGTTCAATAGTTTCAATCTCATAGTTTCTCAGTATGAATCCCAAATAACCAATTAGAAAAAAAGGAAACTACTTATGTTTAGTAGAGATGTAAAAAGCTATAGAGTTAATAATATGAATGAATTACCACAAACTCATACGGTCATGGCCTAACAAATTTATACACATTAAAACTCTAGAAGTCCTTTCCACTTGATTTTTTCGGTCACTAGAGAATTCAAAATTATTTTCCTCCATGAATCATCTTAACCATAATTGAAAACCTTCAATCTGCAAGTAAGTCCTCCCACCTAATTTTAGGTGTCATTAAGCATTCAAAACTATTTAATTTCATGAAGTCATCTTAAGTGAAATTGAAAAACATCAGCCCTTAGTTCCGCAGTCACACCCCATAATAGCAAATAACCAAAAGGGAAGGTGACTTCCAATTAGTGCTTCCTTCTCCTGAAAATTAATGACATTGCAAAAGTTTGGGCCTCAGAAATTCAAAAATAAAAGATAGGAGGATGGAAGAAACAAATTTGGCAATCTAAATGGATTAGTAAGTGAAGGGATGTGGAGATAAAATAGGCAACTATTCATTGAATTCTACAATACAGTCATTCAGGAAGCGCCTAAAACAGCAATGCCAATGAGACAGAGAAAAAGTCAATTAATTAAAACGAAGGTTCAATAATCTGATGGTCAGGATCTTTCATGTCAAAACAACTGTCTGAAGATCTGGAAAGTTTCACCAAGGGTTGAGAGTAGCAGCATAAAAAGCTTGGAATTGGACTTAGGAGTGTAAAATATATTGATGAAAGAGACACATAGCCCTGCAAAAGTTTTTTGCAACAGATCATACAAGGTCGACATTTTGCTTCCCACGATACAATAAGAATGTTTACTGCAACCCTTGAAACCAGACTTGCACAAATTGAGGAACCATGATAGCAACAGGACTAATGAGAACAACTTACACGTCTACAATCAAAATCTCCTCTAAATGTACTATAAATTCATCACTACTGCAAATATAAACAGGAGAAAGCAAACGATGGTCAATCACAATGAGTTAAAAGTCCTCAAAAACTAGAACCTTAAAATCTTAAATGACATCAACCAGAAAAATGCTTCAATTCATTGAAAAACAATTCGATCAATTACTATGCACAAGAAAACCCTCCAACAACCATAATACCTCATCTTGGTAAATACAAATATACTACAGAATAGATTTGGCAGAATTGGATTGTTCTTTACAGATTACAACTTGATATGCCAGATTCCAACACCAAACCCAACTAGATAAATTCCACTTGATGGATCTTTTTCAACCAATAAGCTCTTTCTAGAGCAACATCCCTAGTTAAATCAAAAGCCATCAGTTTCTTGTAAAACATCCTCCTTTACTTGTGCTACTAATCCTAATTCAGTCACCTTGTATAACCATGGAATTTGTAAACCTCCCTTGAGCATTCTCTGATCTATTAATGTTTCACCTAATCAATTCACCTTTTTGTACATGTTACCTAACTACCTATCTTTCTGATCCATAACTAGAATATTGTTGTTTGTCACTAGTTAGCATGATAGGTTCCTACAACATGTCTTCATCTTCTAGATTGGTTCAATAGAATTGCCACATAGATATCAGGTGAATATTAAAAGGCTCCCTGTAAAATTATCCATATGTCAATAAATCAATCAAATTATTCAGGGGAAAATCGGTTGTCTTCAGCAAAAGTTGGAATTAACTCCAAAGCACCAGACATTGGAAGTTCTGTTAGTCTTTGGATAATTAAGTCTGAGATGCATATTACAGAAAGCCTAACAACCTTATTGACATTGGAACATATGAAAACATGACATTTTAAGATTTGTCACGGTCTGGGAACTATATCATACAAACTATGCATTTCAGTGAAAATCCATTAAATCACTGCATACATGAACTTAAAGAATTATGCATCTTGTATATTTCTTAAATTCACAATCTAAATCTAACTTCTCGTTATCTTTTGGGAGCATCAATAAACACCTTATGGAAAATCTAATATCCTAAATTTAGCATCCAAATCAAGAATAAGATGATAAAACAAAATATCACACACACATCAGGGAATCATAAGTTCTCAATATACACAAGTCTCTTCGGAAGACATTCTAGAAAAGATGCATACATAAACAAGTAATTATAATGGTAGTAGCCAAACAGCATATTGGCGCAAACACAAAAACAAAACTTGAAAACGTAATATTTATTTATTTTTCTCATAAAAGTCATGATGTCTAGATACATTAAATTTGCTGTTCTCTGACGTTGTACTTCAACTTTGGATGTCACATAAATTAGATAATGGTCATGCATAGAACTCAAGGTAGTATGTCTTCCTAAAGTGTAAGAGGCTTACTAGCAGAAAAAAGTGAACAAGATCACTAGGAGCGCAGAAAGACTTTGGAAACCATCGTCTTATGGTCATAAAAATTGTCGTTTCTGCCTGATCAAAGGTACCAAACAAAACAGCACAACCACCTTAAGGACAGTGACATTCAGCAAATACTATCATCTCATGGGCTAAGCACATCCGTGAATAGCATACAGGCACCTAAAAGCGGACTGATGACAACATAATAACTAATAACAAGGCGAATCCCCAAATTCACTTCTCGATGGTCCAAGCTTCATGATGCACAACTGAATATTGAAAATGCCAATGTAGCTCCTATTGCAAATTAGATGAAGTTACTCTGCAGAATGAATGCATGCATATGCATATTTGCACATAAATAGCCATCGAGCATACGGTCGTGATTTCGACGGACCAGTCAAAAGAAGCAGAATATCTCTACTTAATGGGAAAAAACGTACTGCTCTAAGAACAACTATCTTCCCTAATTCGATGATGAAACAAATAAAGGTAGCAAAGGAGAAAGGGGAAAACGCAATCAGACTAACGATCTCAGCTCCATCGAAGAAACGAGTGACGAAACCAAATCCCACCAAATGGAACGAGCGAAGAACGAAACCCTAAATAAATTCGGTTTCTTCATTTTCCAACCCTAAATAAATTCTTACCAAAGGGCCGAAATATCCAACCCCAGGCACTAGATGATCTGCGCTGCAGCGAAGAAGGCGCTACTTCGCAGCCGGCCAAGTGACCAGGAGACGGAAACTAAAAGAGGGATGCGGCAGAGAGATCGAGAAAATCCTGACCGGAGACTTGCGGGAGGTCGGGGACGCCCGCAAGGGTGAACTTCGGCGGCGGATGGAGGCGCCGCAGCCGCCCTCACTCGGAACCCTAAAGCGGGCAGCAGTAGCGAGGAGCGAGAGGGAGATATCTCGGGAGAACCGAAAACAAAATTTGCCCGGCAACGGTGTGAGTAAACGCAGCGGAACCCAAAAAGGAGCGAGGGGAGTGGGGGGGAACAGCGTGGCCGCATCCTGTCGTAGTGCGGCGTGAAATTTGCACCGTCGGATGCGAGATTCGATGCACGGTACTGCGTTCGGATCCGCGACTACTGAGTCAAGCGGCAGAGCGTCTTCGACCGAGCCGTGTGTGGGCGGGGAAAGACAAAACGACGATGGACGGTCGGGATCAAACCCAAGCACTCCGTTTCGTGGCATGTAGTATGTACATTGGAGGATTTGGTGAGGTAGGAGATCAAGTTCCCGTGGGTCATGATGTGATGAGAAATAATAGACTGTGAAATATGGATTGGTGGCTACTTTGATGTGCTTCAATTGTCTTATGAGTTCGAATCAAATTTGGTCAGCTAGAAATTAAGTAATTTTCATTAGTGTGACATTAAGAACAATTTCCTTTTTTCATAGATTGATGTTCTATTTAGATCTTATGATGGATTCAAAAAACATATCGCCTCCTACAGAGAATTGAGAATTGGATTAAGCTCGACTATGAATTAGAGGTCGGTATGAATTTTATCACCATAATAAATATTTTTTATATATATTTTTTTGTGTCTATCGAAATATGTTTTATATTTTATATTTTTATTTGTATTTACAGAGACTAAAATTAAAAATCGAGGGGTCACCGTGCATTTGCATTTATAATTTAAAAGTATAAATAATCTTTATAGTAAATTATATAATTATTATTAAAATAAATGCTAATATGATAAAGTAAAAAAGGCAAATTTTTGAATGAAACTTTTATTTTTTAAAATTTTCCACAAAACACTTCTACTTAAAAAAAAAATTAAAACAATATGTCTAGTCTTCTGAAAAATATCATTTTACATCTTTCTTCGTTGGACCCATCATCGCTGGTATAACCCATGAGGGTCATCTCCGTTAATCCTACCTATGTGACTTCTAAGGAAATCAAAGTTAATTTTAACTTATATTCATTTCAAAACCTATAAATTAATAATCCTAATTACGGGCGATTCATTCTACTATTTCTCATTATTTTGTAAGGATTTCTACTATTAACACTTGTTTTTTTACTGAATTATTTGAATCGAAGCTTTGGGATACAGTAAATTATCATTGTATGTTTTGCTCCTGACCCTCATACGAGATGGCAAAGGCATGTATCCCTCTCCTCCTTTTCTTACGGTAAAAAATAATGTCTATGGGCAAAGGAAGAGACTGAGTCTATAAGTAATGATAAGAATTACGGATAAGTAAAAGGGGATGGATCTATGAACAATG
This sequence comes from Musa acuminata AAA Group, assembly GCF_036884655.1. Lineage (NCBI taxonomy): Eukaryota > Viridiplantae > Streptophyta > Magnoliopsida > Zingiberales > Musaceae > Musa > Musa acuminata. The sequence goes on along the minus strand of NC_088359.1, from coordinate 24,144,882 downwards.
ATGATAAATACTACATATGATAAATAAAAAACTTTTGCACAAAGATTACAAGTGGATATTTAGGGTAAAGAGAGACAACTAATGGGGTAGAGGCACAACCAAATGAGTGGAAGCCGATAACCGATAAAAGTAAAAGGGTCATTTTGAAAATAATATTATTTATAATTTTTTAAGTACGAGAGATATTTTAAAAAATAGATATAATTTTAAAAATTTTACCCAACTTAAAATATGCCAAGTTACTATGCATTTGTATTTATAATTGAAAAGCATAAATAATCTTTACGGTAAAAATACATAATTGTTCTTAAAATAAATGATAAAACGATAAAGTAGAAAAATGCTAATTGACCTTAAAATAAATGATAAAAATTATAATGTAGAAAAATGCGCATGTGGGAAACCAAACTTCGATCACTAACGTGGAAGGGACAGTGCTGCTGCTTACCTCTCGTCCGGTGTCGCTGCTTCTTGTTCCGGAGTCGGAGATTGCTCGGCCACCTCCTACCCTCACAAGAACCTCGCCTACATTACCGGCAAGCGACCTCTCCTCGTTCCCACATCTCACTCGAGCGAGAAGTGCTGCTGTCGCCATCCTTACCGCCACAGCCATCACTGCCTTCCTGCGGCAATAGGAACGATTGCAGTTTTTACAGCTTCCATCTGCAACCGCTTCCCTCTGCCGCAACAATTTCTCTATAACTGTAACTACTGCAGATTTTTTCTTGCTCATCGCTATAGTCTCCTCTATAGTGCATCGCTGCAGCCTCCTCTGCAGTGCATCGCTGCAGCCTCCTATGTAGTATCGCTGCAGCCTCCTTTGCATCGCATCGATCTGCTTTTCTCCTCCTCCATCCCTCTTATATCTTTACATCTTTTGTAAAGATCACTTAAATCGCCACAAAATATCTGGGATATCTTCATTTTCCTCTTCCGATATTCCTGTCCCTGTTTCTACAAGGACTCTGAGCACTTCTCAAAATCTTATCACCATCAATGTTGTAGCACTTATTTCTTTCAAATTATCCAAAGGCGACAATTATGCATCTTGGCGAGCATAACTTTCTAATATTTTATTTGGCTATGATCTCCTAGGTTACGTTGATGGCTATCTCCAGTGTCCACCTGAAATGATTAACATCTCAGGTGAACCCAATCCAGTGCCAAATCCAGCCCATAAACTATGGTTACGTCAAGATCGCCTCATCTTCCAAGCTATTCAAGCTTCTGTTGTTGGATTCATTGCCCCGCTGATATCCTCATGTACGACTGCTGCAGAAGCATGATGCAAGTTACAAACAACTTTGGCAAATCGCTCGCGTATTTGCATGCTCGGACTTCTCTCTAATCTGATGAAAACGAAACAAGAGGGAAGTACTATTGCTGATTATCTACAACATATCAAAGTTATCATCGATGATTTTGCTTTGATAGGTCATTCTCTTAGTGATGAAGAAGTCCTAATTCATACCCTCAATGGCCTAGGAGGCGAGTACAAAGAACTGTCAGCAGCACTTCGGGCACGTGACTCACCAATATCATTCGAAGAACTTTATGATAAGTTGATCGATTATGAGACGTACTTGAAGTGTGATGATAGGTTGCCCGGACTATGAGACGTACTTGAAGCGTGATGATAGGTTGCCCGGACCACCTATTACAGCTCAGGTCAATCAAAAATCCAAGAGGAAGAGCAACCAGTACACTAAGCACGTCAACAACGATTTGGCTAAGTTGCCTCCTAGCCTTATGGGGCCCAGACCAAACCCCCCTTATCCATATCAAGGTGGTAACTTTCAGCCGTCACGTCCTGACTTCACAAGCCACCAACGAGTCGTTTGCCAACTATATGATAAAGTCGGACATTCTGTAAAAGTCTGTCGGTCTCGCCCTAGACTCCCTACTCCATCACAGTGGCCTCAAGCGAATTTCATGGCTACTCCAACTCCTACCCAACCCAATTGGATTGTGGACTCGGGCACCTCTCATCACATCACCTATAATCTTCAAAACTTGTCCATCCACAACAACTATGACGGAAATGAAGATATCATCATCGGTGACGGTAAATGAATTCCTATTACTCATTCTGGTTCCTCAACGCTTAGTTCACTTACCACAACTTTTACACTCGATGATGTTCTGTGTGCACCTAACATTAAAAGAAACATCATTTCCGTTTCTCAATTCTGTAAAAAAAATAATACCTCAATTAAATTCTTCCCTAACTTTTTTCTTGTTAAGGATTTGAGCACGGGGGCATCCTTAGTCTAAGGCCAGAACAAAGACAACATTTATGAGTGGTCATCCGCTTCGCAAATTACCCTTCCTACTGCTCACTCTTCAGTCGCAGCTCCAGTTGATGTATGGCATCGTCGTCTTGGTCATCCCTCCCCTTTTATCCAGCAAAAATTACTTTCTCGTTATTCTCTTCCTACCTTGAAAATCAATAACATTGTCAATCATTGCGATGCTTGTCTTTGCAATAAAAGTCATAAACTGCCTTTTGGGACAACCTTCATTTCTTGCTCTAAACCATTTGAAATCATTTATACCGACGTGTGGGGCCCTGCCCCAATTCTTTCTTTTGACAAGTTTCGCTTTTATGTCATTTTTGTAGACTATTTTACTAAGTACATATGGTTATATCCTCTCCACCATAAGTCTGATGTTTCCACAGTATTTACCAACTTTCGAAAGTTGGTCGAGAATTTTTTTCAATCTTCCATTAAAACAGTTTACTCTGCTTGTGGTATACAACACCTCAAGTCACCCCCACATACTCCCCAATTGGTTGGCTCTGCCGAACGCAAACGTCGGCATATCGTTGAAACTGGTCTCTCCCTTCTACATCAAGCATCCATGCCACAACCTTTTTGGTTAGTAGCTTTTCAAATTGTAGTTTATCTCATTAATCGTATGCTCACTCCAATCTTACAATACCAGTCACCATTTGAAAAATTATTCCATAAGCTTCCAAACCTTCATAAACTCAAAGTTTTTGATTGTTTATGTTATCCATGGCTTCGTCCTTATGCGTCACATAAGCTAACACTACGATCTAAGCCTTGCACTTTTATAGGCTATTCTCTTGAACATAATGTTTTTCGATGCTATGAACCCCAAACTAAAAAAGTCTTTATATCACGTCATATTATTTTTTAGGAGTCTGTCTTTCCTTTTCAAAATAATCCTACCATGCTAGTTACTCCGATAAACATGCATCACTGGAATATCCCTCCGATCTCATCACACGAACCTCCAATGACACCATTCAGTCCTTACTCTCAAGATCCGCATACTACTATTACTCCAGTTTAACAGCTTCTCACTCCCTCTATTTCTCCACTCCCTTCCTCACAAGTTTCCCCTATTAATGAAGCAATACCTTCGGCAACATTGCCACTGGCCATTGTCATGCCGACGGTTGGCCCGATCCATGACAGTGACTCGCTCTCGGCTATACCCCCAATACAATCTACCACTTATATTCCCCCTAGACATTCAATGACAACACGCTCCAAAACTGGTATTGTCAAACCACGTCGAGCCCTTGACTTACATGCTAAAGCAAGTTCCTCCACTGAGGCCAGTGAACCTACTACAATCACTCAAACTCAAAAATCTTCTCACTGGCATAAAGCCATGTATGACGAATATGATGCTCTCCTCCATAACTCTACATGGACCTTAGTACCCTTTCATTACACACAAAATATCATCGGGTGTAAATGGATCTTTCGAATTGAGCGGAACCCAAATGGATCCGTTGCCAGATATAAAGCACGTTTAGTCGCCAAAGGGTTTCATCAACGACCTAGTGTCGACTTCACAGAGACATTTAGTCTCGTTGTTAAACCTACAACAATCCGTCTTATCTTGAGTTTGACCATCTCAAAGGGCTGGCACATACAACAATTGGATGTTAACAATGCCTTTTTATAGGGGACACTTACTGAAGATGTCTTTATGTAGCAACCTCCTGGTTTCGTTCATCCTCAATATCCGAGGCATGTCTGCAAACTTCAAAAAGCTATTTATGGACTTCGTCAAGCTCTAAGGGCTTGGTATAACGAGCTTGGATCATTTTTGACCTCAATTGGCTTCATCAATTCCAAGTCTGATACCTCGTTATTCATTTGCCAGCACAATGAAAGCATAATATATCTTTTAGTATATGTGGATGATATTATTGTCACAGGAAATGATCCTTTGAAGACTCAGGTATTTCTAAAGCACTTGGCCGATCGATTCTCCCTCAAAGATCTAGGAACTTTAAGCTATTTTTTGGGAGTGGAAGCAACATTTACACCTTCAGGTCTCTTCCTATCACAAAGAAAGTATATTCAAGATTTATTATCAAAGACAAACATGCAGGATACGAAAAAGGTTACAACTCCTCTCTCTACCAGTGAATCACTTAAATTATGTGATGGAAGTCCTGCTACAGATTCGATTCAATATCGACAAGTCCTTGGCTCCTTACAGTACTTGGCTCTCACCTGTTTAGATATTTCATTTACCGTTAATAAATTATCGCAATTCATGCATCGACCATCTACTACGCATTGGTCTGCGGTCAAACGAATTTTGCGGTATCTTAAAGGGACTCTTAATCATGGTATTTTTCTTCGCAAAAATACTTCACTCCATCTCCATGCTTTTGCTGATGCTGATTGGACAGGGAACTTTGATGATAGAACTTCTACGTCTAAATACATTGTTTTCCTTGGAGCTATTCCAATCAGTTGGAGTTCAAAAAAATAAAAGATAGTTGCACGATCTATAACTGAAGCTGAATATCGTGCCATCGCCACCGCCGCTGCTGAACTCAATTGGGTCATAAATCTGCTCCAGGAACTCAACGTCAACTCCACAGTTATTCTTATATTTATTGTGATAATATTGGAGCTACCTACTTATGTGCTAATCCAGTATTCCATTCCCGCATGAAACACATAGTCATTGACTTCCACTTCGTGCGATATCAAGTTGTCAGACATCAACTCCGTGTTTCTCACGTACATACAGTTGATCAACTAGCAGACTCACTCACAAAGCCTCTCGTCCGTAAACTTTTTTTCATCTCATCGGTCCAAGATCGGCATCCTTGATGGAAGCTCAATCTTACGGGGGCATGATAAGTAGATAAGATTAGATCGGCATCTGTGATGGAGGCTCAATCTTACGGGGCATGATAAGTAGATAAGATTTCCTCAAGGTAGTTGAGGAAATCTCTAAGCAGTTGAGAAAATCCTCCATGCTGAATATGTATAATCTCCTTGCTGAGTGTGTATAAATAACTATCAAGAGTTTACTATCAAAATAAACTACACAATTACATCTTATACATTTCATAGTTTCTTCTCCGATTTCTATTTTTTTATATTCTTCGTTTAATTTTTATCAATTATAAGGTATGTAATTGGAAGAATAATTCATGCCTTTGACATATTTTATACTGCTAATCTTTTTGGTGCCTATCCAAAGAACATCATTGCATGGTTCAGCAGAAGTTAGAATTGACATTGATGTGACATCTATCTCTCGGTGATACAAGTCACTTTTTGATGAGACGGACATCCATCTCTCTCTCTCTCGCTCTCACAGAGGGAGAGCGAAGTTTGATCTGATGCTTATGTCAGATGCTACGTGCTTAAGCGAGAATAGGGTTGATAATGACGCTCGAGCTCACAGGGTAGGCGACAACTCTCCATGACTCGAACCCCCTCAATTAAAAGCACTGTCATTTCACTTTTCCTGCCTTCCTCTGCCACGCAAGTTAATGCACGAGAGAGAGAGAGAGAGAGAGAGATGAGCTTCATGTGCCATGGAATTCCCTCTGAAATAGCTGATGGTAGAAGAACGATGAGATCATCCACCATGCAAATTGATAGGGAATACGATATCGACCGACATGTGATAGTTGAAATCCGAATATTTATTTATGCGAACGAAGATTCAAAATCGATAAATATATAATTTTTTCTCTTAAAAGAGATAATTATAATTTTTTTATTATTTATGACATAAATTTCTTTCTATAGGGTAAGATATAAAAAGATATTTTAAGTTTAATATAATTTTTTAATAAATTATTCGAATCAACATTTATGAATCATATATTATTACTAATTTGAACGTAGAATAGAAAAATATCGAATAGAATAAATTTAAAAAATTCTTTTTCAATCTCGATCTATGTATAAATGATATTTAGAGAGTTTTATACTTTTAATTAGAGATACTTAAAAACAATCTTACATGTATAGATTTAATCCATGTCAAACTGATAAAAATATCAATGATATTTTTTTAATAAAAATAACAATAAAAAATGTCTAATGACGTCCATTAGACATTTCATTTACATATAATCGCTTGACGTAAAGCAATTACCTTGGAATTTATGTGGTGATTTTGTTAATGGTGGTGATGTATGACAGTGACTCTGCCCAAAAGAAGAGAAAAAAAGGTAAAAGAAGAAGAAAGAAGATATTAACAGTACTTTTGTATCCAATAATCTATTATAAGCTTCATTGAAAACAGTGGTTTCATCTCTCCTCCGCTGTGTACCAATGAGAAACCCATCACACCCTCCAAACCGTCGGCCTTTTCTCTCTGTTCTCAGTCCCTTTTCCTTTGCTCTTCTCCGGCCTTGATTCCCCCACCAGCCCAAGTATTTGCACCAAACCTTCATCTTCTCCGCTGTTGTTCCTCATGGCAGCACCTGAAGAAGCTCCTGAACCACTGAAATACCAGGTACTACATTGCTTCTACTCCCTCTCCTTCGCTTGCTCAAAGAGACTCTATCGAACTGGAACCGAGAATTAAGGTTTTGGTTCATGTTGATGCTTCAGACTCTGGCCTTGAAGGTCTCCATCCACTGTGAAGGCTGCAAAAGGGAGGTGAAGAGAGTCCTCCAGCACATAGATGGTTGCCCGGCGCCAATCCATGACGCTTCATCTCTGTTCCCTGTTAATCTCTCTTTCACCACTACAATATCTGATGTTTCGATGTCTCTCAGGGGTTTACAAGATTAGCGTCGACTCCCAGCAGCACAAGGTTGTGGTAACTGGCAACGTCACGGCCGAGAGCCTTATAAGGAAGCTCACAAAGTCGGGGAAGCATGCTGAGCTCTGGCCGAAGCAGAAGCCGATCGAGAACGCTGGTGGAGGTGGCGGTGGCGGGAAGAAGAAAAAGAACAAGAACAAGAATGACGGCAAACCAAATGAGCCACCGGAAAACACTGAAAACAACGTGACCTACTCAGGCGACGACAGCTCTGCCGAATCGTCGGACAAGCCCGACAGCGAAGCCCCTCCGTTGCCGGAGAAACAGAGTGGGACAGAGAAGGCTGTCACCGATGCAGGTTGTGGTAAGAAGAAGGGGAAGAAGGGTCGCAAGGAACACGACAGCAGCAGTGGAGGCAGTGGCAAGCCTGGTGGAGCTGATCCCGAAGTGGCTTCGCAAGAGGCCGGCCAGAAAGCGGCAGGCGGCAGTAGCCTTGCGATCCCACCGGCAATCGACGCAGTGAGCTACAGCTCGGTGCATCCGATGCCGATTCTGATGCAGCAGCAGAGCAACTGCATCTACTCCACGGCGCCTCCAAGCTCATACTACTTCAGCGAAGAGAACGCCAACGCTTGCTGCCTCATGTGATGAGGGCAATCTCTCCTTTTGGTTTTGTTGCTGCTGATGTATATCTCAAGTGGTTTAGCAGTGGGTAAATAGTGGAGTCAAGCTTATTATACTAGTGCAAGTGTAATGATGGAATGCAGGAGAAATTAAACTAGGGATATTGATGCAGCTTTTTGATATTGTATGATGGTGCTCTAGAATGGCTATACTTCAACAAAACTGATCCCTTTGGCTAAATTTTTGCTACTGTTTTCCTCACTGCACTCATATAAGCATAATTACCACTGAACATAGACAAAGAAGATTTAGAAGCAGATAAATCCAAGTGATCAGAACTTGGAGTTGGATCGAACATAGCAATGCCAGCAACAATCTAGTGTGATACTCTGACCTCTGTTAGTTGTTTCTGAAACTATTTTCTAGAAGGCTACTTTGTGCTCTAATATCTTCCTGATTGAAATGCATGTTGAACACCTCTTGACTTTGGTGGGGTTGCAGTGCAGCACTGTTGATGAGTCATTCATGTTTGACCTACAGGAATATGTAGTCCAACTTTAATAGCTAGGTTGACCTTTTTTAGCAAGCAGAAATCACAACCAGGTGATTCTTTCCTCTATGTAGTCCGACTTCAACAGCTGGATTGACCTTCATTGGCAAGCAGAAATCCCAATCAGGTGATTCTAGCTACATGCTGAGAGTAGACACATGAAAGATACAACTCATAGGAAATTATGAGCATTTAAGTGGGTTACTACTGTCTAAGATACTTCAAGCACACCCTATTGGACTGTCATCGCTTTGCTTCACAATTCTCTTCGTGGTGTCAGCCTCATACAAACAAATAATTAGTCCACATATATATATATGGATTCATTGAGTATATTTTAATATGTAATATCATCATAATCTTGTCATTGGCCAAGGGGGAGTTCTTTCCGTGACAAGACCACTCCAATTGATGCTGCTGCTTCTCTCTATCATGATAATGTGATCCTCCTGCGGCTGATGCCATTCCTATCCCACTGGTTTATGCCATTCCTAGGGATAACGTTTGTCCCTGGGAGGGGCACTCCCTCACATATGATCCACAGCCTATGAGACCATTCGACCAATTCTTCTCTACACCCTTAAGTTTGTAGAGATCATGATATCCTCCTGCTGCAAGGGATTGATTACTAGGAATGAAACATACATTAAAGGAGAAGTACGGCAGACACTTGCGGAACTGAGATGAAATGTTCCATAGCTCCATTAAACAGTAGTTATGCCTCGTGTGAAATTTCAAGACATACGTGAACTTGTCTTGAGGAGAGAGAACACATGAGAACTTGTTGTGGGAATCATTCAAAATACTGATATTTCGTAACATAAGGATTCTTATTCGAAAGCAAATCGAAGGATACAGCTATAATCCCCACAGAAGCTATCACCTTTTCTTAGGAAAAGATTTCCTTCTAATTTAGCCTGCTATTTGGGTTAAGCCTTGTGTGAAAGAACTGCAATCTCAACAAAAATTATTGATCCTGCTATAGCGAAACATTAAGTCCAATGACACGATCACCAAGTTCTCCGGCTCACCTCAGAAACTGCGATCAATCCCGCACTAAACTGTACACTATCTATATATTACGATGGTTAATGATCATGCCCTAAAAGGTGAAGGATGCATGATGGCGAGATGGCCCAATCAAAATCAGCAGATCTTGAAGACGAGAGTAGGGGTTTAAGGGGATGACCTCTTTGGAGTGGTGGAGACACTCCAGGTAGTCGTCGCGGAGGAGGGCGCAGCACTTGGGCTCCCGGCAACGGGACACGCAATCGCTGAAGTCGCAGCACCGGCCATCGTTCCCCGTGACACCCCACCCCGACGCCGCCATCTCTTCTCCTCCGACCCGGACGGGAAAAACCGTTAGACGATGATGTTGATGATGGGGGTACCATCGAGTCATCCTCACTGCTAAGACGAAATCAAATCCATCGGAAGAATTGAACCGGACCGAACCATGGTTATCGGGTGCGGATTGAACCGGACCGGATCCAATCTGACGCAATGGGCCTCGGGCCGCCAAATCTCGGACGGATCAATGTACATAATTTGATGTGATCCAAACTTTAACTTCTCATGTCACAGAGGCAATGTGACATGAGACAAATTAATAAATATTGATTGGTACATCTCAATCAATGAATAAGTACTAATTAAATTCATTAAATAATAATAAAAAACTCACTTGATGATACTTATATATCAACTCAAATCTAAATTATTTTATCCCATATATATATATATATATTATTGAAGTATATTTTTCTTTTACAATTGGTCTTAATGTAAGCCTCTTCATAATCACCCATCAACTGCAATTTTGTTTTTAAGTGAGTCAGTCCTTAAGAGCCATGCAGATGATGTAAAGGCTAAATATTGTGGCACATTCAGAGTTATGCATTGAGTCACTCTTTGGGCTAATGTAATTGCTTGAAGCTTTTGGATATTTTGTTGTTCATTTTTTTTTGTAGAGTGCATTGTTTTGTAAGGAAAACTAATGCATTAGCCTTCTCTCTCTCTCTCTCTCTCTCTCTCTCTCTCTCTCTCTCTCTCTCTCTCTCTCTCTTTGCTAGGAAGCATTTACAACTTTGACAGTAATATTCACTTTCTCAAGAAGATAATGCAGTCAGTAGCCTTTTCTTTTCTTTATGCATATCTCACAGGTGTATTTGCTTCTCCCTGCACATGGTAATGTTTTCTCTGAAGAAAATCTTGACATCTTAGAACAGCAAGCATGTCCAAGAGCCATCAGCTTTTCCAGTAGTCATCTCAGTTGAATCACTCATGCAACCACAGTCATGATTCCTCTGGTATCTTCTTTCTTAAAACCTTACATATAAATGTGATTTGAGTGTTTCAAATGACTTTTTTTTTGGTAGCTGTGTCAAACTCACCCATCTATACTATATTTTCTTGGTCCCATCTTTTTCAGCAAAGGAGTAGCAGCAGAACTAAGTGCAGCACTTAGGGGGAGGTGATTCCTGTCATGCTTTACCTTTATTTCTAGCACAGACTTTTGGATCCACTCTTGATGCTCTGTAAGTATCCTATCTATGACATGATTTGTCTGAAAAATCCATCAAAAACCAACTGGACATGTAGGAGCTCCAGTTTTTTGAAGATGATGTTGTTTGTATCTTGGAACACTAAAAACACATTGTCCGAACTAAAGTTATTGTACTTTGTATTTGTGGATGGTGAGATTCTTACCAGCACAAATTTTCTAGTGAAAGAAGTCAGGATGAGTTACTGCTGCAATTGAGGCTTCTTTGGATTATTTTTGGGGGGCATAAAAATAATAACACAAAAACAATCATGCAAAGTTGATGTCCATTTCCAAGCATCAAAATGATTGTTTGCATAGATCAAGCTTCGGTTCTCCAAATCTGCGTTCGGGTCTCTATACTCTTTCATACATTTGAAAGCAGAGTCTGTGTTCCAATGATCCAATCTATGATCTTTGATGGGAAAAAAAAAAAAATGGAAGGATTTTGATCAGAATTTTATGTTGTTATTAACTTAATGAATGATGCAACTCTTTGGGGTAATTAAAAAAGGATGATGTAGACTGTCTGCTTAAAGTTTAGATTTCTTTGTCAAGCAGGGATGCCATCAATGAGGTCCCTTGTCATGCTTGCTAATTTCTGATCACCAATCAAAACACCCATGCCATTTTTCTTGTTGCAGAGACATATGGCTTTAATCTGACCTTGTTTGGGGAAAAATAAACATTATTCCATGACTTTAATCTGCATGTCCACCTTAACTTGGAGGAACTTTCAAACCATGGATGATGTTGTCGACAAAATTCCTCTCTCATGAACAGGATCATGGCAGATAAAAAGGAAGAAACATTTGGCTTTATCTTGAGAACTTTAATCTGCAGGGTCTCATTAACCCATAGGAATTCTTAGGTCAACATCCAAGCATGATTTTAATATTGTTGTTGACAGTGGTCACATCATATTAGGCTTCCTTCATGCCTCCCAAATGAAAGGTAAGCTCAATTAAGAATCTCATAATTGACTTAGGAACTGACAAGTTTGTGGTCTTTAAGAATCTACTGAGTCATCAAAACATGAGTATAACGATCACACATGTCTAATATAATATTCTCTTGGAGTTTAGCTAACTTGGTCACAATGTTGGCCAAAAAAAGTAGGTCAAGATTGAGATTGTGTTGAGATAGATTTTGATACTCCTGAAAGAAAGTAGGCTCTACCTCATGAATTCTTGAACTCCATGCACTGTTACTTAAAAGTGGGTCTCTAATCCACACTCTTTTCCATGCTACAACCAGTAAAATCACCAGAGACAACCCAAATCCTCACATGAAGCTTTCCCAAGTCAATTGGATACTCAGAAACTCTGAGAACTCCTCCACAAGTCAAAAAGAGAAGCTGGTGTTAGTCTATTCCTCAATAAGCATGCAGTGCTTTGGACCACAAAGAAGATCCAATCCAACCCCTTATTTTAATCTCACTTTTCTTCTTATTTATTTAATTTGTCTTGGCCAATCATGGAATCATCAAGAAGAGCAGGCAGTCACTTGTGCAGCCAACAGTGCAGGCTTCTTTGACATGGAGTTAATGGGAAGAGAGGCATGGATTCTCCCTACAACAGTGGATTCATCTCCTAACCTTATCTCCATATGACTGACTCTTCTGAGCTAAAGCCAAGCACATTCTTGTCAACACAAGAGAAAAATCCACTTCCAATCGATGATGAGAAATGGATTCTCATCAAGAAAGTGGAGGACATGATGACTAAGAAGCTAAATGAGATTCGTCCTCTGCAGCTATCGAGTCAATCTCAAGTTGTAGCTTCTACATGGCAGGTCTTGTTCATCTTTATGTACCAATGTCATACTAAGATAGCAACATAACATGTAACATATCACAACTTTTTTAAAAGTACCAAGATAATATTATAAATTTAAAGAAAATATATGACACGACTAAGCTAAATGAGATTAGTTTTTGAAGATACTCGAAGTCAATCAGGCTATAGCTTCCACGTAATCGATTTTTTTTTATTTCTATGTGGCAAGATCGTTTATCCAAAATGAAAAGTAAGTTTTGAAGAAAATTTATGACATGATGACTAGGTAAATTGAACTTGGTCCTATGAGACTATGAAAAGTCAAATATGAGGTTGTACCTTCTACATAATCAATCTTTTTTTTTTTTCTCTTTATTTGCTAATATCATGTTAAGATCGTCCATCTAAAATAAAAGAAAAAAACGTATCTATACCACAAACTTTTAAAGTACCAAGATAATAAACATTAGAATCGAGATAGATTTACGGACGAGTAGGAGGATGAATACGAATAAGGTGACCTGAAAATTAAGTAATATCAAAGTCTATAAGAACATTAGCTTAAGTTTGGAAAAAAAAAGTACAAGTGAAAAAAAAACAAAAAAATCTTTGTAAAATATATAACATTGGGACTCTCGGAGATTGAACTTTGAAAAAATCTCCCATATTCAGAGTTATGGAGGATACTTTCCATTTTGACTTGAGAATCCACTTGTCAACTTCTTCTTGAGGGCCGGTTTATTTCCTCACATGACAACTGTTACTTGCAAGTATCATCGACTCTTTGGCTACTTCTCAGGCAGGAGCAACCAAAACATGCCCGTGACTTGTTCAACCATGCGAGGCCATCAGCTGATGCAGAGAGCACCAAAAGCTATTGCTTCTTGTTCAGAAACTGTATTCGCTGTTGCATGAATCCTCTATCTATTCCATTTCACTGTTGTACTACAGACAATACTGTACGAGTGCATGGAAAGTCTGTCGTTTAGCTTTCGTTCTCGTGTTTAGCTCACTCGATACCTTCTATATATGTATAGCAAGTAGTCGCCTTTGAAGAACCCTTTTTTGGTCCGTCGACAATCGACTCCTCTCAGGCATCTCAAAATCATATATATCTCTCCCTTTCCATTAATGCATGGTAACCAAGCGTTCACATGGAGCAGGCATCCATGGAAATCTTACTCTAGAAAAGCTACAGTACTCGACTTTCGTTTTGGGACGGAAAACATTCTTTTAGAGTTCATAAGCCATGAAATAGTTTGATTGTATACCAAAACCTCATAAAAAAGAAAAAAAGTTCAGAAAGAAGGTGTAGTATATATGTACGTATAACACTAACAAATGAACACAAATTCCTTACTGTTGTAACTACAATGTTTCGTTCACGAAGTTATCCTCATGTAGAATATGAACTATACACATTGCTCCTGCCTGCTTAATCCATCTCAGGCATACGACTTGAAAGAGTATGACCGCATAATGATCCACTGGCTCCATCACCTCATTGAATTTGTGATCATAATCATTGCCATCGCAAGAGCTTGATCCATCCCAGGCTGCACTCTCAGTGCTAAAACATCTTTGTCCAGTAATTTCATCGGCATCGAACCGTATTTTCTGCCAATCTATCACGCAATTAATGATGGTTAGAAGGCATTTGGGAGATGATCATGAGACTTCGAGTGCTGCTAATAATTAATACCTCAGCTACAGGAGTATTTGCGGCGGCCTGATAGATCTTGGACCATTCCTTCTCGCGAGACCAGCTCATGCGATAGCCTGAAGGCTTCACTCCATCTTCGGGGAACATCGATATGGTGCAACTAGGGCTGCCCAAGTCCTTTGTGGCTTTGAACAGCGGTCTTTGCTCTCTCACTATTCTTTGGACATCCTTGTCTCCTTTGTAGGCCTCCCAACTCTCTGTCAAGTTCAAAATCTGTGAAGACACGGAGAGATCAGCTATAATCCGCATGATCGATAAGAAGCTTATATCCAATTCTTATGTTCCAATTTGCTTCAAAGGAAGGTATTAACCATCTAACCAATGCAGTAGTATATATGATGCAGCTTGTCTCTCACATTAAAATGGATTGCTTTATGTAGGAAGTACCTGCAGCTATACAATATGTGCCCTTAAGAACATGCATGCTTAGGATGTTAGCTGTCTTCTGTGTATATTACTTAAGATTATATCTAATCTGCTGCCGAGTATGATATGCTGAGATTTCTACCGTATGCTTTAATGAGATTAAGAGGAGACATTCACGGTTATTAAGATTGTCTTCATCATTTGGAGAAATATACTCCTGAGAAGTCATCATTATTCCAACTAGACTTGGAGGAGTCCCAACAGAGAAGCCTCTACACGACAACAATAAAAAAAAAGTAAAAAAGAAAGAAAAAACAAAGCTATATTTTGTTTTTGTTTTGTTTTATGGGGAAATGGAAACAGTAGTGCATTGTTTTGTAAATCACATCATGGACTAATTTTCCTTCTCCGTGGGTCCATCAGGTGAAAAGTGCTTGGTTTTCAAAGGGATGACCGTGGAGGTGTGGTCCTTGTTTTTCTCAAAGCATCTCTCACTCAACCAAACATTATGGAGCAGGAAGGGAATGTCTTCTGCGGGACCTTGAAGCATCCATTGCATGCATGATTGTGCAGTCAGATGAGATGTCGAGCGAAAAGCAACTTGAAACAAATATAAAGATGCAATTTATTAGCTGAAATATGAATCATATTTTTGGTAAAGATGATGCATGCCTTTGTACAAGATAAACAAAATAGTTTTAGGTTCTGATGCACTGCACTACTTCTGTCCATGGAATCTTATGACATTTGTTACTGAAATCTCCCTAAAACTCAACAAGAACTGAAACACGCATGTATGTATGTGGCCTCACCTTGCGGCCACATGAGAGAGAGAGAGAGAGAGAGAGAGAGAGAGAGAAGTGTGGCCTAACCTTGCGGCAGCGGCGGATGGTGAGCAGGACATGGCCGGCGCGATCCATGAGCACCGTCTCCTGCTTCCAGTTGTGGGCGTAGTTGTCGACCCGGAAGACCATCCGGCCGTCGGCGTCGTCGTACACGGTGTACCCGTGGCTGTTGAAGAGGAGTGACTTGCACCAGACCGTAAGCCGGACGGGTGCCGGCGAGCACAGCTCCGGGAAGACCTCTCTCGGCCGCCCGCCCTTCGTCTCGCCTCCCCCCGCCCTATCCTCCACTGCCTTCTTCTTCGTCTCGCCTCTCGTCGCCTCCATCGATGGTGGTGGACTTTCTTGATGCTGTGAAACCCGTTCTTAACACCAGCTTTAATACTTACGGCTGCCGTCGTAGCGAGCACGAGATGAGGAATTTGACCTGTCGCCGTTGCAGCTTCTTCGAGGGAGAAATCGTGGTACGTACTGTAGTTTGCAGCTGACGGAGGTGACGGCCAAGTCCCCATTCAACGTCTCGTAGGTGCATCAGATACGTCGGGACTCTGGCTTACTGTGACGATCAAACAGCGTGGCCCTCAGGTATTGGCCCTAGGCATGGGTCCCACAACAGAAGTTGCATCTTTAGTGCGGTCCAAGGCTGATTTGGCTGCGCTCTTCTTCGTGAATAGTTCGTGGAAGCAAGTTAATCCTGCCACAACGTGCATCAGCCATGATGTGAAAGGTACAACGTGCATCAGACATGCATGCATCATCCATGACCCCGATCGACGGTCACTGTCATCGGGTTTCTTCTCCACGGAAATCGTTGCGTATTACAGTGGGCGTAATATTCTAATCTTACTTTTTCAGGATCATGATTTCCATGGAGATGATTTCATCAAGGATATTATTTTGATTTCATGGAACCATAGACAACTCTATTTTACTTAAGGTTCCAAGGAATCTAACGTATTGGATTTAGCTAGTGTTAATAATATAATTACTTAAGGTTCCTCTTTTTTGGAACAGCATGGAGATTCCCACGCAAGGAAAAATTATGTTGCACCGGTCGTCGCTTAGTCAACAATTAATCCGCGTCCTCCACGTTTTTATTCGGTCGGAAGCCGTGTGCCCCACGACTAGTCCACGACGCAGGCCACGAACCCTCAGCTGTCTCCTCTTATGCACGTCAAGATGGGAGTTCGTACCGTACTTGGGGTCGTATGTCGCGAGATATTGCATGTCCAGGGTGCTGATATAATTATCACACTCTGTGCACATTTCCCTTAATGATGGCCGTACCGGCGAACCGTAATGTAGCTCGCATCATTCAACCCTTTGGTAGGCCGGTTCATTGCGACCACTGTTTTCCCAATCGTAACTCCTTCCTTGCGCGTGTTCCTCCCCCTTTGAATCGGGATGCCAAAGTCCTGCCTAACCTCGTGCCATGAGAGAGAGAGAGAGAGAGAGAGAGAGAGAGAGAGAGATGTATGCTTCCTCTCCTCTCTTCTGTTTCAGTAGTAGAGTCTAATTCAACGCAATGACTGACATTCGTTGACTCGTGTGATTGTATTCCTTCTATCACATACATGCGTTCCATACATTACTGGACCGTTCGCCGGCCTAATTCTTCGTTTTGGAAACAAAACAGGGTGAGTTGAAGAAGATGAGGTCCAAAACAGCAGCAGGTGAGCAGCAGCCATCTTATGTTTCCACTGTTTGACTGGATTCGGAACCGTATCGCCGGCCGAATCCATGGGTTTTCCAGGCCACCGAGCGAGCATAATGACTATAAATATATTACATTTAAAATTATTGATCGATCATTTCGAAGATAGTTATCATAGTCCCCGACATATGTTCGAAACCGACACTTCCCCGTCTTTATTTGGTTTAATCCGCATGAGATCAAAGCAAAGACCCGTAAATGCGAGTGCCACAGAATCCACCACCCACAGGTTTTGTTGAACATGATTTGGAAACATCTACCGTCCGGAGAAACGTCAGAGGTACGGCATAAGCACTGGAGTCTCAAAATGCAGAGCTGCTGTGTGAGCCAGAAAATGATAGCAATAAAACATCACAAGCGGCGTACACCATTTCTCCAATTATATTATTCTTGATTACTTAGTAAGCGCTATGTTAAGCGTAGAAAAATCTATCATTGCATTGATGAGCAATCCACGGGTTTTGCAGGGAGCTGAATCCGTGGGTGGAGAGATATATATGTCTGTACTGTACATACACGTGTACAAAAAAAGGCCAAACATTTTCGAAGATTAGATAAAATAATTTATAATTCACTTGATTATCAAAATTCAAGATTCAACATATGTATATTCATAACTTCTCCCCCTTTTGTCGTTGTAGACAAGAAAGAAGGAAAGAATATAATGGTGTAAAATATTTCAATCATTACAAAACATATAAGTCATAAATACAAAGAAATCATGGCATGAAAGATAAGATCATTTAAATACCAAAAGACATGATTCATATAATAAATCTTTTTTTAAATAAAATACCAAGAAAAAATCATAGGAGTACAAAGAAGAGATCTTGATTAAAAAAAAAAAAAGTAATTCCAAGAAATCAAGATAGATAAAACTCATTCAAATTCAAATCATCAAAATCATTTTCATAGTCCAAGAGATTCATACAAATGATATATATAGATTCATCAATCTTCTTTTTTTGAAAACTCGATAAGGTAAGGATCGAGAAGTTTTCAAGAAAAATATATTTCATTTTTATTTCATACAACTATGCCTTTGTCATTTATGCCAATCAAAACATGCATATCTTTTGGTTTTATTATTAAAAATCATCATGACCAAAAATATAAAACATAAGGCTTCTTTAAATAAGTGATTTGTTTAATCATTTTGATTCCAATGATAATATAATTTTCTTTTTATGTGTTCATTTTATGTGATTAATTTCATATAAGTATACTCAATTTTTTCATACGAAAACCATACATCATAGTTTAAAATCGAAAGAGCAAATCTCATCATATAAATCATCAAGATCAATAAACTATAAATCACCCAAAAATCATCATTACTTCAAATCATTATGCATAATTATAAATATAAACTCGTTAAGCATGATCTTTATGCATCATTACTTTGGGCATGATACCTGGTTTCAAGTTTTCAAGGTATAACACACAATTTCAAACTATAAACATGATATCAAACCTCTTAACATTTTCATTAAAACATCAAATATGGTTTCATCGAATATAAGACATCTTTAATCAATATCGAAAAATAATATGAAAATCAACATAATACACATTATTGCTTCTCAAGCATATACATAAGATTAATCTTATTTGGTGTACAAGCAATATATTTAGATCTAATATTTTATTATATTTTCATAAAACATGTAATTATCATGATCCCAATATTTTTTTATTTTTTATTTTTACTAACTAATTAAAAAATAACTCATGAAAAGTATCATATAATTTTGAAATAAAGTAAAGGGGTTTCATTTGAGTTGTTTACCTCATTGACGAAAGTCATCAAAGTGAAGTTCGCCCCTTTGTCTTCATCGGTTTGCTCCTTATCTTCGGAGGAACTCGTTTCATCCCAAAGTACTTTCATCTTCAGAGGAACTCGTTTTTAAGTTTACTTTTAATTTTTAATTTTTGTTTTAAAATTTTTTTAATCTTTATTGTGAGAAGTTCAAGTTCACCATAACTTTCGCTTGAGTAGTCTTCTTTTGTTCTAAGTGCAAAATCCTTCCTGTTCTTTGGAAGGTTGTTCTCAAGTTCGTCATGTATGCCACATTGGTCATTTTGTAGGTCATCAAAGACTCAATAAGTTGTTCAAGTGGGAAGTGGTTTAAGTTCTTTTATTGCCGTTACTTTCGAATCCTAATTTTTAGAAAATGAACGTAAAACTTTATTCACAAGTTCAAGATTCGAAAATTTTTTACCAAGAGCATTTAAACTATTGACGACATCCGTAAAATGGGTGTACATGTCTCCAATAGTCTCGCTTGGTTCCATACGAAATAATTCAAAATCACGAATCAAAAGATTGACTTTAGACTCTTTAACTCTATTAGTGCCTTCGTATATGAATTCAAGAGTTTGCCAAATATTATACGTAGTTTTGCAAATAGAAACCTGATTAAATTCGTTCTTATCTAAAGTGTAAAAGAGAGCATTCATAGCTCTAGTATTTAAAGAGAAAGTCTTCTCCAAATTATTCCAATCGTTCATTGGAAGAGAAGACCTTTGAAAACTACTTTTGATAATATTCCATAAATTCAAATATAAAGAAAGCAAGTAAACTATCATTCGAGTTTTCCAATAAGTGTAGTCCATCCCATTGAACATAAGAGGACGAACGATAGAAAAACCCTATTGAAATCCGAAAAGAGCTATTTCTCTTAGGTGTTAAATCAAATGAGAAATAATGTGGCTCTGATACCAACTGTTAAGAATGAGTCGACACTAAGAGGGGGGGGGGGGAGGGGTGAATTAGTGTAGCGAAAAAATCATCGGTTTTAAAATTTCTTCGTACAATGAAAAATTGATTCTGACGAAAGCCGTTTCGTAAAGATAAATTTAACTTGAATGCACACGGAAGAGTATATTGAGAAGTAAAGCAAGTAAGGCAGTTTACAATATAAGTAAAGAGCTTAAAGTAAATACAAACCAAGTTTTCTAGTGGTTCGATCGTCGTAACCTACATCCACTCCACTGATTCTCCTTTCGTCAAGGCCACAGGCATCCACTAATGATCTTCCTTTAATGGGCGAAAATCAACTACCCTTACAACTCGATTCTCTTTTTTACAGGTTCAAGAGAGAACCTTTACAACCCCCACAACCTCCTCTCTTAAGCTTCTCTAACACTTAGAGTTTGAGAGGAGTTTACACAATATTAAACAACATTTTCTTTCTTTTTCACTCTCAATTCTTGTGTGATGAGAGGGGTATTTATAGGCTTCAAGTTGATTCAAACTTAGAGCATAAAAAGGTCTCATCCCGGGTTTCCCAAGCCCTGGTGGTACCACCGCTTGCAGCACTGACATTGGGCGATACCACCGCCCAGTCTGGCGGTACCACCTCCTGAGAGACTGTGTTTGGGCGGTATCACCACCCAGACTGGCAGTACCACTACCTAGATCGACAATACTACCACTTGATATAGTATCGGAGACTGTGCCACAATGGTGTCACATGTTGGGTCATTGTTTGGGCCTTTCACTTGGCTCAACATAGCCCATACACGGGCCCAACTGGCCCTTAATTGGGTTGGCCCAATTCCAATCCCAATTATGTGCTAACTATGAATTCTAAGGCATACACTAAGTAAATCCGGTCTGGTTAGTCTTGGTTTCTTCCGGCAAACTTCTGACGATCTCTTGGCAATGTTCCAATGGACTCCCGGCAAGCTCGTGGACTTCACGACGATCTTCTTAGTGAGTGTTAGGATTAAGAGCACTAAGAGGGGGGGGGGGGGGGGGGGTGTGAATTAGTGCAGCGGAAAACTTTCTGCGATTAAAACGAAACTGCGTTCGAACGATAAAAACGATTTATGTGTGAAAGCCGATTCTAAGCAAGATGATGTTAAAGTCAATCTATGAAGGCAGTTTGCAACTATGATGAAAACCAGAATATAGGCGCAAACTGAAATACAACGTTCGTACGAAGAAACTGATTTACATCTAAATGCTGATTCGTAAATCACTTGATTAGGTAAGATGCAATTTAAGCAAGAGTATAAAGGCAGTTTGTAGTTATGGTAGAGCTCAAAACATAAACGCAATCTGAAATATGATGATCGTACGAAAAAACAGATTTACGTCTAAACGCTGATTCAGAAAGTGAAAGGCTTGAAACCCGATCGTATATGCGCAGAAAGCAGTAAGCTTCAGAAGAGGTTTGCAGTAAAGATAATATGCTCAAAGTAAATGCAAACCGAGATTTAGAGTGGTTCGGTCAATCTTGACCTACTCCACTTTTGGCTTCCTCCACCGACGAGGTCATCGACATCAACTAGAGGCCTTCCTTCAATATGTGAAGGCCAACCACCCTTTTACAGTTTCACTCCTTTTGACGGGCTTAGGAGACAACCCTTACAGAAATTTTCTCTCCTCTCTTTACAACTCAGAACTTGGAAGAACAGAGGGAGAAGAACTTTTGGCCTTTACAATAATTTTGAGCTCTAAAAATCACTGAACAAGATCAAGATTTCGGTGTTAGTTCATGCTCTTTCAGTGCTGAATGGGTGGGGTATTTATAGGCCCTAACCCAGTTCAAATTTGGAGCTCAAAACTGTCAATTCCCGGAATTCCAGGATCAGGCGGTTGCACCTCTTGACTGGAGCGGTTGCACCGCCTGGCAGAGCTCGAAGACTGAGCCTCTAGGCGGTGCTACCTCTTGTCAGGGGCGGTCGCACCTCTTGCCAGAGCTCGAAGACCGAGCTCAGGCGGTTGCACCTCCTGACTGAGACGGTTGCACTGCCTGGCAGAGCTCGAAGACTAAGCTCAAGCGGTGCCACCTCCTGTCAGGGGAGGTTGCACCGCCCAGTCTCGCTCGGAGACTGAGCCCAGGCGGTGCCACCTCCTGGCTGGGGCAGTTGCACCGCCCAGTCTCACTCGGAGACTTAGCCTAGGCGGTGCTACCTCCTGGCCTGGGCGGTTGCACCTCCCACAGCAATCAGGGTCCGAATGGGTTGATCCATTCGACCCAATTTGGGTTTTTTAGGGGCCCAATTGCCCCAAGATTAAGTTAATGGGATCACCTCCCATTTCCAACTTAATCATTGTGCTAACTATGATATTTTCTAAGACGTTTACTGTAACCTGCTCCGGTGCGTCAATCGCTTCTTCCGGCGAGCTTCCGGCGAACTTCCGTCGATCATCCGATGAACCCTCGGTGATGCTCCTGCGGACTTCCGGCAAACTCTTGGACTTGCGACGATCCACTTGGCGAGTTCCAACGAGCTTCTTTGGCAAGCTTATGGACTTCTCGGATTTGTTCCCGCAGAACCTCCGACGACTGTCCGAACTTCCGTCGAACTCTCGAACTCCCAACGTGATCATTGTCTTGACTCCGGCGCAACTCCTACTGCATGTCTTACTTTCATCGTAGTTAATCCTGCACATGTAAACAAAACTTCGATCGAGACAATTAATCCTAAGCAATTAACCAAGTTGTCTGGCATGTCATTGGTCCCTCGACGCTTCGTCCGATTCTTCGGCGCATCGTCCTTTCCTGCGGCCTATTACCCAATCGACCAGTTGGCTCCGCAACTCCGATATCCTTGGCACAATACCCGCTCTTCTTGGCCCGATGCCTGAGTCCATG
The DNA here is from genome assembly GCF_036884655.1 of Musa acuminata AAA Group. Taxonomy (NCBI): domain Eukaryota; kingdom Viridiplantae; phylum Streptophyta; class Magnoliopsida; order Zingiberales; family Musaceae; genus Musa; species Musa acuminata. Next base: position 24,122,120 of record NC_088359.1, on the reverse strand, counting down.
GCCCGAAGCTTTCTATCGATACGTCGACCGATCCACCGGCCCGACGTCCAATCTTCTGACATGTTCCTCCGGCACAACATGATTTTCCTACTTTAATTGTCTCATCCTGATCGAGGCATCCTGCGTCACTCAAAACGTAGATTAAATCATAAACATATATCAAGTAGTTTCATCATCAAAATACGAGATTCAACAATCTCCCCCTTTTTGATGATGACAACCACTTGATGACGGAGTTAAACTTAACTCCCGGAGTTTAAACAAACTCCCCCTATCAATATGCCATATTGATAAAACCTTGAATTCAAACTAAATTCAAGTCATTGCAATATTCATCATGAATACTTGCAACACGTTATCATGAACTTATGCATAAACTTATGCATAACATCATACTTCTCCCACTTTGTCATCAACAAAAAGGAGAAGTACCACAATCAAGCGTTTGTGATATTGGTTCAACTCATTGCATGAAAAACATAATATCAAGTTTTATCATCATGCAAGTTTGCTATTATCAAATATCAACATGTAAAATTGCGATGTAAGCTTTTGATATCATAACTCAAACATTTCAAGTGTTTATTAATTATAGCATTTCATCACATGGTAAGATATCAACGCGTAAAATTACGATACAAGTTCTTGACATCTTAACACATATTGCAGACATGGCATAATGCAAATTTGGCAATCATAGCATCAGTGTTCATAGCATCAATTCATATATTTTTCCCCCTTTGTCGTCAACAAAAAGGAGAACGATATAAGCAAATTTTAAATATAAGTGCGATGCCATAAGCAGGTTCATGTCATTTTTCAACAAAAAGTGATAAGATACCAAATATTCAAACATTTCAAGGAAAACATGACATGGAGATAGCTTTGAAAACTTCTTACATTTTATTTGTTATTTTTTTTTTGCATGACGGAGGAAAGCTACTTCTGAGCTTACTCGAATGACGTTAAAATCGATAAGATATTAAAGCACGCTTCATTTTTACAAGTATCAAGATATGTATCAAATCCTTGTACGTAAAAATGACTTCCTTTTTCAAGAAGGAATTTATAAACAGGAATCATTTCATCAAATCCATTTCTCAAAACAAAATATTGTTCACATGATAAGTGTATAAGAGATGTATTTGCTGATTGATTCCATATGTCAAAAATTAATGATATGAATTAAACTTGATATGACATATGCTTATTAAGTTTGGAAGAGGATAATTCGAAAATCCAATTGTTAGGATGCCAATAGTTAAGAGAATCCGAAAATGAAATTAACACTTTCATGCATTCGGACAAGGCTGTGCTATTGATTTTCAAATACAATCATGAGGACAAAACATGCTTATTATCATGGAAATTTTTATATCCAAAGCACATAATTTCCAACCTATTATTAGGGCATGTAATTGTGTAAAATCATCATGGCAATCGAGTGATTTGATCATTCAATCAAGAAAGTCCGAAAATTAATTTTAACAAGTTCAATCATTCGGACATATTTTTGCCATAGTTTTTCAAATACAATTATGAAGATAAGACATGCTCATCATCATGATAGTACGATAGCAAGTTTACAATATACAAGCTAGTAAAAAATTTTCAACATTTTAAGACACGAAAACTAGCAATTTTCTCTTTGAGATATGCACATTAGCAACTCTTTCTCCCCCTATGTCATTGGGAAAGAGAAGGGAAGACCCTTTACATTAATTTCTAAATCATGACAAGGGAAGGTTTCAATCTTATTTGTGCATCATTATATTTTTAAATTCGAACATGCACAATTTCAAAAACCTTATATTTCATTCATGCATGATACTGAATAAATCAATCAATATTATGAGCATATCATACATGATACTTAAATTTTTAACTATTTATCAACATTTTGATCATGATACCAAACATTCATCATTTAGAGTATTCATGACATTAAATCAACATACATCATTTTAGTAACAACTCATAGCATTTTAAATCATGATTTACATCATATGCAATACATCACATCATAATTAAAAAGCTCAAGTATTGCATGCATCATTGCAAATCATAAATGCTTCATATCATGATGGTATCAATTTTGTCAAATTATATCTTACCATGCATGATCATAACTTTTCATTTGTATACATCAAAATAAATTAATGAATATTTCATGTATTCATATCATCACATAAGGAATATCAAGAAGAGTTGGTAATGAGATTTACGAATCATGTAGACAAATTATGAATATTAAGAGACATATTATGATTCTTTTTAGATAACTCAAATAGCAAAAAGAAAGAATCACAATAAGTTATTTTGATTTATAAAAAGAATTCTCAAGTTATAATTCCAAGAAATCACGATTCATTTCAATAAATTTCAATAAGAACACATCATCAAAATCTCAACATTACTTTCAAGAGATTCAAAATGGCATAGATAATTTTATTGATCTCTTAGTGAAAAAGTCAATACGGTAGAGAAAAATAAATTTTCAAGAAAATTACTTTTTTCTTTTTAGTTGTTTTAGTTCATATGATTTTATTTCATCTATGCCAAACATGTAGCATGTTTTAAAATCGAAAGTGCAAGTTTTATTACGACAAAGATCAATAAGGCACTTTCATTACCATGAAAATCGAAAATCGCAAGATTCATCATCCATAATTATAAAACCAATAAACATGATTTTTAAAATCTCATGCATAGAATAAAATCATGGTATCAAAACATCATTATATCATCAAGCATGATTTCATATTTTCAATCAAAACCATTTTGTTTATTTATCATAAAATATGTATTTTTTATGATTATTTTCAAAACTACTAGCATGATCATAAATTTTGCATTTTCATCAAATTTTTTTAACATGTAATTTTCAAGAAAATTAATTCTATATTAAAAAAAAAATGTATTATGAAGAGCATCATGTAATTTCGAAATAATTCAAGAGAGTTGAGTTACTTACCTTGTAGTCGAAGCCCGTCAAAGCCCAATTCGCCGTTTCACCTTTGGAAGTTCTTGATTCATCCTTGGTTGCCTTCCTCTTCTTTGGCCTTTTCCTTCGTTCAAGTTTATTGTCTATTTTAGATTTTTGTTTAATAAACTTATTAAGATTTAGTGTTCGAAGTTCAAGTTCATCATTGTCCTCATCACTTGAGTCATTGCACAAGTGGCATTCATTTGTCCGGAGTTCCAAATCCTTCATGTTCTTTGGAAGGTGATTATGTTCAACATATTCATCATTTGCATTGTGCACCATTTCATATGTCATCAACGAACCAATTAGTTCTTCAAGTGGTAAGTTGTTTAGGATTTTAGCTTCTTGTATTGCAGTTACTTTTGAATCCCACTTCTTAGAAAGAGAACGCAAAATCTTGTTTACGAGTTCAAAATCCGAAAAACATTTTCCAAGAGCTCTTAAACTATTGACGACATCCGTGAAACGGGTGTACATGTTGCCTATAGTCTCGCTTGGTTGCATTCGAAAAAGCTCAAAATCATGCAATAAAAAGTTAACTTTCGAGTCTTTGACTCTACTAGTTCCCTCGTGCGTGATTTCAAGTGTTCGCTAAATGTCAAAAGCCGTTTCGCACGTAGAAATCCGATTGAACTCATTTTTGTCCAAACCGCAAAATAAGGCATTCATAGCCTTTGCGTTTAAAGAAAAATACTTCTTCTCCAAATCCGACCATTTGTTCATCGGTTTAGAGGGAAGTTGAAAACCGTTTTCAATGATATTCCATAAATCCAGATTCATAGAAATCAAGAAAACTCTCATTCGAGTTTTTCAATAAGTGTAGTCCAATCCGTTAAACAACGGTGGACGAACAACCGATAAGCCCTCTTGAAGAGCCATTTCTCTCGGGTGTAAATCCGAAATGAGAAATACCGGGCTCTGATACCAATTGTTAGGATCAAGAGCACTAAGAGGGGGGGGGGGGGGGGGGGGTGAATTAGTGCAGCGGAAAACTTTCTGCGATTAAAACGAAACTGCGTTCGAACGATATAAACGATTTCTGTGTGAAAGCTGATTCTAAGCAAGATGATGTTAAAGTCAATCTATGAAGGCAGTTTGCACCTATGATGAAAACCAGAATATAGGCGCAAAATGAAATACGACGTTCGTACGAAGAAACTGATTTACGTCTAAATGCTGATTCGTAAATCACTTGATTAGGCAAGATGCAGTTTAAGCAAGAGTATAAAGGCAGTTTGCAGTTATGGTAGAGCTTAAAATGTAAACGCAATCTGAAATATGATGATCGTACAAAAAAATAGATTTATGTCTAAACGCTGATTCGGAAAGTGAAAGGCTTGAAACCCGATCGTATATGCGCAGAAAGCAGTAAGCTTCAGAAGAGGTTTGCAGTAAAGATAATATGCTCAAAGTAAATGCAAACCGAGATTTAGAGTGGTTCGGTCAATCTTGACCCACTCCACTTTTGGCTTCCTCCACCGACGAGGTCACCGACGTTAACTAGAGGCCTTCCTTCAATAGACGAAGGCCAACCACCCTTTTACAGTTTCACTCCTTTTGACGGGCTTAGGAGACAACCCTTACAGAAATTTTCTCTCCTCTCTTTACAACTCAGAACTTAGAAGAACAGAAGGAGAAGAACTTTTGGCCTTTACAACAATTTTGAGCTCTAAAAATCACTGAACAAGATCAAGATTTCGGTGTTAGTTCATGCTCTTTCAGTGCTGAATGGGTGGGGTATTTATAGGCCCCAACCCAGTTCAAATTTGAAGCTCAAAACTGTCAATTCCCGGAATTCCGGGATCAGGCGGTTGCACCGCCTGGCAGAGCTCGAAGACTGAGCCTCTTGGCGGTGCTACCTCTTGTCAAGGGCGGTCGCACCTCTTGCCAGAGCTCGAAGACCGAGCTCAGGCGGTTGCACCTCCTGACTGAGGCGGTTGCACCGCCTGGCAGAGCTCGAAGACTGAGCTTAAGCGGTGCCACCTCCTGTCAGGGGAGGTTGCACCGCCCAGTCTCGCTCGGAGACTGAGCCCAGGCGGTGCCACCTCCTGGCTGGGGCGGTTGCACCGCCCAGTCTCACTCGGAGACTTAGCCTAGGCGGTGCTACCTCCTAGCCTGGGCGGTTGCACCTCCCACAGCAATCAGGGTCCGAATGGGTTGATCCATTCGGCCCAATTTGGGTTTTTTAGGGGCCCAATTGCCCCAAGATTAAGTTAATGGGATCACCTCCCATTTCCAACTTAATCATTGTGCTAACTACGATATTTTCTAAGACGTTTACTGCAACTTGCTCCGGTGCGTCAATCGCTTCTTCCGGCGAGCTTCCGGCGAACTTCCGTCGATCATCCGATGAACCCTTGGTGATGCTCCTGCGGACTTCCGGCAAACTCCTGGACTTGCGACGATCCACTTGGCAAGTTTCGACGAGCATCTTTGGCAAGCTTATGGACTTCTCGGATTTGTTCCCGCAGAACCTCCGACGACTGTCCGAACTTCCGTCGAACTCTCGAACTCCCAACGTGATCATTGTCTTGACTCCGGTGCAACTCCTACTGCATGTCTTACTTTCATCGTAGTTAATCCTACACATGTAAACAAAACTTTGATCGAGACAATTAATCCTAAGCAATTAACCAAGTTGTCCGGCATGTCATTGGTCCCTCGACGCTTCGTCCGATTCTTCGGCGCATCATCCTTTCCTGCGGCCTATTGCCCAATCGGCCAGTTGGCTCCGCAACTCCGATATCCTTGGCACAATACCCACTCTTCTTGGCCCGATGCCCGAGTCCACGACCCGAAGCCTTCTGTCGATACGTCGATCGATCCACCGGCCCGACGTCCAATCTTGACATGTTCCTCCGGCACAACATAATTTTCTTGCTTTAATTGTCTCATCCAGATCGAGGCATCCTGCGTCACTCAAAACGTAGATTAAATCATAAATATATATCAAGTAGTTTCATCATCAAAATACGAGATTCAACAGTGAGTTCCGATGAGCTTCTTCGGCAAGCTCTTGGACTTCTCGGTCAATTCCAGCATAACTTCCGATGAGCGTCCGAACCTCCGACGAATTCTCAAACTCCCAACGAAATCTTATTCTTGACTCTGGGAATTCATTTTGCTTTATGCCTTAATCACTATCATAGTTAATCCTACATAATTAAAACCAACTTCGATCTACACAATTATTACAAAGCTTCAATCATGTTGTCCAGCATAACATTGGTTCATCGACGCTTCGTCCGTTTTTTGGTGCATTCTCCTCTCTTGTGGCCTATTACCCAATCGGCTAGTTGACCTCCGTAACTCTAATTTCCTTGGCATAATTTTCGCTCTTCTAGGCCCGATGCCCGAACTCATGGCCCGAAGCATTCTGTCGATACGTCGACCGACGTCTAATCTTCTAACATGTTTCGGCCTAACATGATTCTTCTTGCTTTAATTGTCTCTCCCTGATCGAAGCATCCTACGTCACTCAAAACGTAGATCAAATCATAAATAGTATCAATTGGTTTCATCATCAAAATCCGAGATTCAACACTAGGCCTATAAGTCCAGTATCAAACAGTGGAGTACTCATACAGGATATCCTTGGTTTCTCAAGTCTAAGGATCATGTACACCACTGGGACAATGGTATCACTGTCTGACAATGAGGTATCATTAACCATCAAGCATTCCGTAAGCGGATCAATTAGTGAACTCATTCTTCAATGAGCACCTGCACGTAGCCCTAGTGTCCCTACACGAGTAGCTAAGAGATCAACTGCCTTCATCATATGGACAGGTATACAACACACCAGTCTGTTCGATTATCTCGATATCCCTTTCGAGTAACCTATAACCAGGATTTTTTAGGGTGAAGGTGAATCGATATCATTATCGTGATCTCATCACGATCTGATTCCCATTGCACAGATCCATGGACATCACAATGTATATGCATATATGCAATAAGCAATATAAAGTGATAAAATATAATAAGAAAAAAAATGCATATCATGTCACACGTGCCATCACTCACATGATTGGCTTACAAGGAACCTATGACTAAAAAGTACTTGGGTACAAAGTTCACCCAATTTCTCAAGGACCATGAGATTCTGTTCCATTGGACACCTTATTATTCACCTTAGCTTAATGGTGTATCCGAGAGGAAGAATCACACAATGCTAGACATGGTATGATCCATGATTAATTTCGTCGACCTACCCATCTCATTCTAGGGATACGCCATAGAGAGCGTAACTTACTTTCGGAGCATAATTTCAACTAAGTCGGTAGTATCTACTCCATATGAGATATGGAAAAGGAAGAAGCCCGATCTTAAGATTGTTATGATTTGAGGCTTACCTACCCACGTTAAGAGACATAACCCCAACAAGTTGGAATCCAGGATGGAGCGATGCAAGTTCATGGGATACCCTAAGAAAACTTGTGGATATTATTTCTGTCATATAGAGGACCAAAATATCTTTGTAGCAAAGAGAGTAGTGTTCCTTGAGAAGGAATACATTCTTGGCAGAGATAGTGGGAGTATGATAGAGTTGAGTGAGGTTGGAGAACCTAGCTCAAGCACCACTCCATAGCTCAAGTCTGTTCAGGTACCTAGCACATAAGTTCTGATTTTACATAGGTCTGGTAAAATACCTCATCCTCCTGAGAGATATGTGAGACATATAAGAGAAGAAGATGTTGAGGATATTGATCCTCAGACTTACAAGGAGGCTATTATGAGTATAGACTCTAGGAAGTAGTAAGAAGCCATGGATTCTGAGATGGATTTCGTGTACTTCAACAAGGTTTGGAACCTAGTTGATGCACCTAAGGGTATTGTACCCATAGGTTATAAATAGATCTTCAAGAAAAAGATCAGAATGGATGGAAAGGTGGAGACCTATAAAGTAAGGCTAGTAGCCAAGGGGTATCATCAAAGGCAATGTATTGACTACAACGAAACCTTCTCACCCATAGCCATGCTATAATCCATCCAAATTCTATTGGCTATTATAGCACACTATGATAATGAGATCTGGTAGATGGATGTGAAAATAGCGTTCCTCAATGGCAACATCGAGGAGGAGGTATATATGATACAACTTGAGGGATTCTGATAAGACCCTAAGGATTTATCATAGAAGAAAGGGGAGAAAAGAGGATGATCACTTCGAGGGGATCGACCTCTTTGATCACTTCGAGGGGATTGGCCTCCTAGGGTATGTCAAACGACTGAATAATATTTCATTGCTTGTTGAAAAGAAACAGTTACATCCCTATTTATAAAGTTCCACCCAGAGTCCATTGGGATTTGGATGCTTAATAATAAATAAATATTAAATAAACCTTTATTGGACTCTTATCGAACTAAATAAACTTAACAAAACATTATTCAAAAGCTCAGAAAATAAAGGGATCCTAACAATTCGTCCCCTTTTTGCTAGTCATAGGTGCATTGCAAGCTAATCACGTGAGTGATGACATGTGTGACTTGACATGCAGTCTTTTTGCTTATTATTATTTGACATTTTATCACTTTATATTGCCTGTTGCTTAAATATATTGTGATGTCCATGGATCTGTGCAATGGGAATCAGATTGTGATGAGATCACAATAATAAGATCGATTCACCTTTAAATACAGATTCTAAATAATCCCGGTCATAGGTTACTCAAGAGGGATATCGAGATAACCGAACAGACTGGTATGCTATATATCTGTCCATATGATAGATGCAGCTGGTCTCATAGCTGCTCGTGTGGGGACACTAGGGATATAGTACAGGTGCTCATTGGAGAATGAGTTCACTGATTGATCCGCTTATGGAATGTTGAATGGTTGATGATGCCTTATTGTCAGACAACGATTTCGTAGTCCTAGTGGTGTATCTAATCCTTAGACTTGAGACACCAAGGATGTCCTGTATAAGTACTCCATTCTTTGATACAAGACTTATAAGTCTGAAGGTTCCAGATCTAGCATAATTGGTCATCGGGAGTGGTAGCCAACCTTGCGAGGATTATTGAGTGTCGATAGAGAATCATTCACTCTCGGTGTGAAGAGAGAAATATCCTATGTGTTCTTTCTCAGATAAATCCCTAGCTAGGGTCATTCGGATTGAGAGAGAAAGAGTTCTCCGGGAGAATTCGATTAGAGCGAGACTCGAGTAGAAACCGTATGGGTCTGACAGCACCATTCCCGATATACGATTTCTGGGATATTAGATAGATGAGGGACTATAGGTACATGGTAACTTAGATAGATAGGTCTAATAGATTGGATTCCCCTATATCATCGGGGATTGCGGCGTAGTTGCCTAGTACATTCGTAGTTGATGACTCGAGTGAATTATTATGGAGATAATAATTCAATAAGCCAGAAGGAGTTCTGACAGGTATAACTCACGACTAGCTCGATATTGGGCCTAGAGAGTCACACACATATGGTAGGCATTACGATGATTAGAGATTCAAATATGAGTTATCTGCTAGAGCCCTTATCTTATTGGATATCCAATAAGCCCATGAATTATTGGATCCTATGGAAGAGATCCAATAATAGCTAATGAGAGATTATTGGATAGAGAATCACTAATCTAAGAGGCTTGGGTAGTTGGATGGAGATCCAATACCCAATAGGGCAGGATCTATTATGGTTAAGTTGATAGGAGATCTCAATAAATAGGAGGGAACCAATGGTTCGTAGGCTAGAGCCCTTTTGGGTTGCCTCTCCTATTCTCTTCCCCTTCTCCTTCTCAAATAGCAAGCTTGAGGAGCATCGTCGCAACCCTACTATGTGGATTACCACTAGAGAGGAGGATGTTTGACCTCCTTCATCCTCCCTAAGAAACACAATCTTTCATATATGTAGTTTTAAGTTTCATAGTTTTTATGCACCAATCTTCGTATGACGATGAACACATCTTTAGGAAATTGGGGATTTTGTTTTTAATGTTCTTTTACTACGCATGTGATGTCGCCCTTAGATTTTCTAACAGTGGTATCAAAGTCAGGTTGTTCATGTGAAAGATTAGTTTTAAACTACGTGTGTTATGTTTTAGAGAAGCTTTTGACATCAAAATCGTTAACGCAAAAGCGAGAAAGGGCAACAACTATTGTTGTGGGGCGCCCACCTATAGGGGTGGCACCCCCACCCCCCGTCGTAGAGGGTCGCCGCCGGCAGGGTGGCGGTAGCCACAACAAGCAGGAGAAGGAGATATGGGTTTAGGGCATTTTTCTAGGCAAAAAGATAGTTCTTTCACTCAGAATTTTAGAAATTTCAAATTCTATCCTTTGTCCAAATTATGAAAATACCCCTCACAATTCAAAAATTCCCTACGTGTCCCTGATTTTAGAAAATATTAATTAATTAAAATATTTAATTTATTATTATTATTATTATTATTATTATTATTATTATTATTATTATTATTATTATCATCATCAAGTAGTCCTACATGATGATGTGTACATGTGATGTATGATGTATGGACGAATGATTATGAACCGTGTGATGTGTGTACTTGTGATTATTATTATTGGGGCTTGCGAGCCTCCATTTTATTTTTTATTTCTTGTCGGGTTTACGTGCTTATGATTAAGTTGTAATCACACAAGGAGTTGCAACAGGAGCATGGAAGCGATAGCCGGACTCACGAGACGGACGATCGCGATGCATGGAGATGCGTCGAGATGTTGACGGAACCAATGAGGACAAGATGGACGATCACAGGGTATAAAGATGCACCATTGCCCACATAGATCTTGATGTGAGTGATTAGGCCCACTGGCTCGGGCCTGATTATATTAGGCTATGGTCCATGATCATCTGGTGTGATTGCTTATACACATACTAGATATGTATATATATTTGCATGCGATGTAGATAGATATTAAATATGTATGTGTGTGACATGTCAGATTAGGAGACTAAGTCAAAAATCTCCTCTCTCGATAATATTAAGTCGGTAAACGTGAGGCAATTAGATTGACCCATGTGATCTTCCATTATTATAGGTAGAGACTGATTCTCGATGTAGGTTGAGTTAGTCGAGTCTCTCAAGGCTCACCTATATCGTGATTCGTTATCTTTCCTACGACACAGAGATGTCCCCGGTGACCTAAAGACAAGGTATGTTTGGTCGAGTCCCTCGATGACATTTCATCAAATCAGACTCATCTTGTAACGATGGTGTTGACTTAATCGAACATCATTGGTTGGTCGAGTCCCTCGAGACCATGGTGATTCGGATGCCGAACAAGACGGGAATCACAAGGAGTTGTGATCGGCAAGAGTTGCATATCTTTTGGACTTAGTGTGATTGGTCGAGTCTCTCGAGGTTATACTAAGATGCTGATTGGATCCTGATCCCTACTAGAAGTCTGCTGGAGACTTCTGTTTCACGTGCTAAGGGTGTCGCATGACTTGTCAGTAAAATAATGAGAGCATATTAAGATATAAGTCCATATCTTGATTGTTTATGTTTTTGTAAAATCTACATATTATTTATTTCTACTGCATCTTTATTTTCAGAAATATGTCGCATTCAAATCCCTTACGTGGCATACTTAATGTCAACCATCTCACTGGTCCAAATTATACGGATTGGCTCCATAACTTGAGAATTATTCTCACAGCGGAGAAAATCGTGTACATTCTTGATACAGTGATGCCTACGCCTAAGGAAGGGGCAAGCGAGGATGAGATTGCTCGCTACGTGAAGTACATGGATGACTCTACTCTTGCTCAGTGTTACATATTAGGATCCATGACTCTTAAGTTACAAAGACAACATAAAAAGATGGATACCAGATCTATTCTCCTACATGTCCGCAAACTGTTTGAGGAACAGGGAAGGACTTGTTGAATCTCGAATTTTGATGAAGTCAATTGTAAGTTGTTTGATCTAATCTATATGTTGAGATAAGTGTACATGATTAACTACGATAGCAGTAAGTCATAAAGTAGGGTTTGTGCCGGAGTCAAGATTGAGATCTCATTGGGAGTTCGAGAGTTCGACGGAAGTCCGGACATTCGTCGGAAGTTCTGCCGGAACCAACCGAGAAGTCTAGGAGCTTGCCAAAGAAGCTTATCGGAACTCGCCAAGAAGATCATCATAAAGTCTAGGAGCTTGTCGGGAGTCCATCGGAACATTACCAAAAGTTTGTCAGATGTTCACCGAAAGTACGCCGGAAGAGCAATTGACGCACCAAAACAGGCAGCACTATAATCATATCTTAGTTATCGTAGTTAGACCATAAATTAAGTTAGGATTGGGAGGTGATCCCACTAACTTAATTAGGGGCCAATTGGGCCCTTAATAGGGCTAAATTGGGCCAAATTAAGCACCCAATTCAGCTCCTAAATTCCTAGCCGACAATGCCACCGCTTGGAAAGTAGTGCCCCCCCCCAAGATTTCTAGGCGATGGTACCGCCCAATGTTAGGTGTTAGGCGGTGGTACCACCCAGTAATAGTGGTGGTACCGCTAAGACCCCGAAAATCCAGGATTAGATACTTTTTGACTCCATTTTTGAAGCCATTGGGGCCTATAAAAATCCCACCCTTTTCTGCATGAAAGGGCACAAAAGCATTGAGATAATCTTGAGTTGTTGGAGTGTAAAAGTGTTGTAAACAAGTGCTAGAGTTCTCCCTTTCTAAGTTTTGAGATCATTCAAGAGAGGTGTGAGACTTGTAAGGGTTCTCTCCTAAACCCGTGAAAAGGAGAAAGCGCTGTAAGAGGTGGTTGGTCTTCGTCTATTGAAGAAAGGCCTTTAGTGGACGCCGGTGACCTCGACGGAGGAGGAATCCAAAAGTGGATGTAGGTCATAAAGCCCGAACCACTCTAAATTCTGGTTTGCTTTTCAATTTGTGCAAGTTTCGTTATTGCAAGCTACATTACCTTCTTATTGCCTTCACTATACTCACATACGCTTTCAAATTAAACTCCTTATGAAACAATTTTCGTCGGAATCGGTTTTAATCGAAACATAGACTTTTGAAATTGCGAAAGTTTTTCGCTGCACTAATTCACCCCCCCCTCTTAGTGTCGCTCCTGATCCTAACAATTGGTATCATAGTAATGTTCACTCTCGTTTGGTTTAAAACCTAAGAGAGATGGCATTTGCTGGCAACCAAGAGGGTCATTCAGTTACACGTCCGCCCATGTTCAATGGGATTGATTACACATATTGGAAGACTAAAATGAGGATCTTCCTAATTTCAATAGATTTTGAGCTTTGGATCATTGTTGAAAACGGTTTTCAAAAGTCTTCTCTTCCAATGAATGATTGGAATGAGTTGGAGAAGAAGACTTTTACTTTAAATGCCAAGGCTATGAATGCCTTGTTTTGTGCATTAGATAAAAACGAGTTTAATCGAGTATCGATTTATGAAACGACTTTTGATATTTGGCACACACTCAAAGTGACTCATGAAGACACTAGTAGAGTGAAGGAGTCAAAAATTAATCTTTTAGTACACACTTATAAGTTATTTCGGATGAAACCGAGTGAGACCATTGGAGACATGTATACCCGATTTACCAATGTCGTCAATGGTCTAAAAGGACTTGGTAAAGGTTTCTCAGATTTTGAACTCGTTAATAAAGTTTTAAGACCCCTTCCAAAGAGTTGGGACCCTAAAGTCATGACCATTCAAGAGGCCAAAGATTTAAATAACAATGACCTATGAGATGACTTGTAAAGCTCATGAAGAGCTTAAGGACACCCTTCTAAAGAATAGGAAGGATATGACACTAAGAACCCAAGAAGACCACTTGAAAGAAAACTCAAGTGATGAGGATCTTGATAAAGACTTGATACTTTTAACAAGAAAATTTAAAAAATTCATAAGAAGGAATAAGAGCGAATGTCCCCAAGCTAAGAATAAATTTGAACCCAAGAAAGATCAAGTAATATGCTACGAATGCAAGAAGCCGGGACACTATAAGAGCGAATGTCCCCAAGCTAAGAAGAGGACACTAAAGAAGAAGGTTCTCAAAGCAACATGGGACGACTCAAAGTGCTTCCGAAGAAGAGGAGCCAACCAACACCGAGCAAGTTGCTCACTATGCACTAATGACCATTAGAGATGAGGTAACAAGTTTAATTGATACAAATTTATCATTTGATGAACTATTAAATGCTTTTTATGATTTCTTTGATGAATGCAAATCAATTAGTAAAAAATATAAATTGTTAAAAAAAAGCATGATTCTCTTGTTAGTGATTACAATAGATTAAAAGTTGAGCATAATGATAGTTTAGCTCCATGTACGAAATGCCATGAAGTAAAAACACTTAGAAAGGAAAACTTGCTACTCAAAGAAATCTTAGAAAAATTTGAGGTTGGTAGCAAGTCCTTGAACATGATCCTTGCCAATAAGGGTCACATTCATAAAAGAAGTGGAATCGGATTTTTGAGTAGCTCTCACCAAAATCCAACCACCTTTATTAAAGGCCCTATCTTATATATTTCACCCCAAAACAAATGCAACATTTGTTGCAAACTTGGACATATAGCTTATCATTGTCCATTTAAGAAGTGTAGTCCACACAAATTGATTTGGGTTCCTAAAGGAACCGTAAAGAATTCCATACAAAATAATAAATTAAGCCGATCGATTTTTGAGGCACCCAAGATCAAATGGGTATATAAAAATCATCCTTTTTTGTAGAAACATATACTATCACAAGCTAGGAGCAAGAGATGGTACCTTGATAGTGGATGCTCAAGGTATATGACCGAAGATCCATCTCAATTCTCTAAGCTCACTAGCCTAGATGAAGGATATGTCACATTCGGAGACAACAAGGGTAAAATCATTGGCAAAGGAACTATAGGTAACACATCCAACTTTTTTATTGAAGATGTGTTGTTAGTTGATGGCTTAAAGCACAACCTTTTGAGCATTAGTGTGATAAAGGATATATTGTTAAATTTGAATCTAATGCTTGTATTATAGAAAAACCACACAAAAATACATCTATGATTGCTCTAAAACAAAATAATGTATACACTATCGATATTAATGATCTTTGTAATGAAACATGTTTTTCGGTTTTAAATGACAATACTTTACTTTGGCATAGGAGATTAGGTCATGCTAGTATGAAACTAATCACTCAAATTTTATCTAAGGAACTTGTAAGAGGAATTCCTCATATCAAGTTTGTCAAAGATAATGTGTGTGATGCATGTCAACTAGGAAAATAAATAAAAGGTAGTTTTAAACCTAAGAACCAAATAAGCACATCTAGACCTTTGCAATTGATCCATATGGACTTGTTCGGACCAATTTCTACATCAAGCCTAAGAGATAGCAAATACGCATTTGTCATCATAGATGATTATAGTAGATACATATGGACTTATTTTTTGACACACAAAAGTGAATGCTTTAGGTATTTCTCCAAATTTTGTAAACTTGTTCAAAATAAAAAGGGTTTTATGATTTCGTCAATTCGAAGTGATCACGGTGGTGAATTTCAAAACCGTGATTTCCAAGAATTTTATGAATCTAATGGATACAACCACAACTTCTCTACTCCAAGAAATCCTCAATAAAATGGAGTAGTAGAAAGAAAGAATAGAAACTTATAAAAAATGACTAGAACCATGTTAAACGAACATAGCCTACCCAAATATTTTTGGGCTGAAGCCGTAAATACGACATGCTATATTATGAATAGAGTTCTAATAAGACTATACTTTCCAAAACTCCTTATGAGTTATAGAACAATAAAAAACCCAACGTTTCATACTTCAAAGTTTTCGGGCATAAATGTTTTATTTTGAATGAAAAAGAAACCTTAGGAAAGTTTGATGCAAAATCCGATAAGAGAATTTTTCTTGGTTATTCTTCTATTTTAAAGGCTTTTTGAATCTTCAATAAAAGAACTTTAGTTATAGAAGAATCTATTTATGTTATTTTTATTGAAATTTTCGAAGTTAAGAAAAATGATTTTGATGATGATCTTCAATTTGATACTTTGAATTTAAATGAATCCCTTTCTCCATCTAGCAACTTGGATGTATCTTCTTCCGAACCTTCTTTGCTTGAGGAATGGAAGTATGTAGATGCTCATCCTAACGAGCTAATTATAGGAGATACATCGAAAGGGGTTCAAACTCTTTCTTCTCTTAATAATTTTTGTACCAACGCTGCTTTTCTCTCCCATATTGAACCTAAATGCATTGACGAAGCCATGAAAGACGATTCATGGGTCATCGCAATGCAAGAATTATTGAATCAATTTGAGAGAAATGAAGTGTGGAAGCTTGTTCCTAGACTAAATGACCATTTAGTTATTGGTACTAAATGGGTATTTAGAAATAAGCAAGATAAATTTGGTATCGTGGTTCGAAACAAGGCTAGATTAGTGGCCAAAGGTTTCAACCAAGAAGAAGATATCGATTATGAAGAAACCTTCGCTCTTGTGGTACGATTAGATGCCAGAAGGATGCTCCTTGCCTATGCTGTTAGGAAAAGAGTCGGCACTAAGAGAGGGGTGGGGTGGGGCGGTGAATTAGTGCAGCGGTAAAATTACGTCGGTTCAAAAAACCTTCATACGATAAAAACCGATTTCGATGAAAACCATTTCGGAGAGAGGTTAACTTGAAAGCATTTTCGTAAAGATAACTTGAAAGTGTTGAATCTCGGATTTTGATGATGAAGTCAATTGTCATTTGTTGTCTAATCTATGTGTTGAGATAAGTGTGCAGGATTAACTATGATGAAAGTTAGACATGCAGCAGGAGTTGCGCCGGAGTCAAGACAATGATCACGTTGGGAGTTCGAGAGTTCGACAAAAGTTCGGACAGTCGTCGGAGGTTCTGCGGGAACAAATCCGAGAAGTCCATAAACTTGCCAAAAGAAGCTCGTCGGAACTCGCCAAGTGGATCGTCGCAAGTCCAGGAGTTTGCCGGAAGTCCGCAGGAGCATCACCGAGGGTTCATCGGATGATCGACGGAAGTTCGTCGGAAACTCACCGGAAGAAGCGATTGACGTACCGGAGCAAGCTGCAGAAATTGTCTTAGGATTTATCGTAGTTAGCATAATGATTAAGTTGGAAATGGGAGGTGATCCTATTAGCTTAATCTTGGGGCAATTGGGCCCCTGAAAAACCTAAATTGGGCCGAATGGATCTACCCATTCGGACCCTGATTGCTGTGGGAGGTGCAACCGCCCAAGCCAGGAGGTAGCACCGCCTGGGCTAAGTCTCCCAGGGAGACTGGGCGGTGCAACCGCCCCAGCCAGGAGGTAGCACCGCCTGGGCTCAGTCTCTGAGCGAGACTGAGCGGTGCAACCTCCCCTGACAGGAGGTAGCACCGCCTGAGCTCAGTCTTCGAGCTCTGGCAGGCAGTGCAACCGCCCCAGTCAGGAGGTGCAATCGCCTGATCCCGGAATTCCGGGAATTGACAGTTTTGAGCTCCAAATTTGAACTGGGTTGGGGCCTATAAATACCCCACCCATTCAGCACTGAAAGAGCAGAACTTACACTCGAAATCTTGATCTTTTTTTGTGATTCTTAGAGCTCAAAATTGTTGTAAAGGCCAAAAGGTCTCCTCCCTCTATTCTTCAAAGTTTTGAGTTGTAAAGAGAGGAGAGAAAATTTCTGTAAGGGTTGTCTCCTAAGCCCGTCAAAAGGAGTGAAACTGTAAAAGGGTGGTTGGCCTTCGCCTATTGAAGGAAGGCCTCTAGTTGACGTCGGTGACCTCGTCGGTGGAGGAAGCCAAAAGTGGAGTAGGTCAAGATTGACTGAACCACTCTAAATCTTGGTTTGCATTTACTTTGAGCATTTTATCTTTACTGCAAACCTCCTAAATAGCTACTGCCTTCTGCGCTTTTTCGAACGAGTTTCTAAGTTCAGAACTTTCCGAATCTGCATTTAGACGTAAATCGGCTTTTTCGTACGATCATTACATTTCAGTTTACGTTTACGTTTTGATTTCAATCATAACTGCAAACTGCCTTCTGCGCATTTATAAAACGTATCTCAAAGTTCAATATCCTCAAAATTGGCATTTAGACGTAAACCGATTTTATCGTACGAACGTCGCATTTCAGTTTGCTCTTGCATTCTGATTTTTATCATAAACTGCAAACTGCCTTCATAGATTTACTTTAATGTCATCTCGCTTAATCTTAAGTTAAAGTAATCTTAGAATCGGCTTTTACATCGAAATCGTTTTTATCAAACGAACGCAGCTTTCGATTTTAATAGTGAAAGATTTCCGCTACACTAATTCACCCCCCCTCTTAGTGCTCTTGATCCTAACAATTGGTATCAGAGCGGGGTTAACTCTCAAACGGATTAAAACCCAAGAGAGATGACTTACGCCAGAAACCAAGAGGGCCATTCTATTACACGTCCACCCATGTTCAATGGGACGGACTACACCTATTGGAAGACCCGAATGAGGATCTTTCTTATTTCTATGGATTTTGAACTTTGGAATCTTGTCGAAAACAGTTTTTCGAAGTCTTCTCTTCCAATGATCGATTGGAATGATTTGGAGAAGAAGGCTTTCGTTCTTAATGCAAAGGCTATGAATGCCTTATTTTGTGCACT
Source organism: Musa acuminata AAA Group (assembly GCF_036884655.1). Taxonomy (NCBI): domain Eukaryota; kingdom Viridiplantae; phylum Streptophyta; class Magnoliopsida; order Zingiberales; family Musaceae; genus Musa; species Musa acuminata. The sequence goes on along the minus strand of NC_088359.1, from coordinate 24,103,561 downwards.
TGATAAAAACGAGTTTAATCGTGTTTCGATTTGTGAAACCATATTTGATATTTGGCACACACTCGAAGTGACTCATGAAGGCACAAATAGAGTGAAAGAGTCAAAAATCAATCTTTTGCTACACTCTTTTGAACTTTTCTGGATGAAACCGAGTGAGACTATTGGCGACATGTTTACCCGTTTCACGGATGTCGTCAACGGTCTAAAAGGACTCGGAAAAAGTTTTTCGGATTTTGAGCTCGTAAATAAGATTCTAAGATCCCTTCCTAAAAGTTGGGATCCTAAAGTCACTGCTATTCAAGAGGCGAAAGATCTAAACAACTTCCCTCTTGAAGAATTAATTGGGTCATTAATGACCTACGAGATGACTTGCAAAGCTCATGAAAAGCAAGAAGACATCCTTCCAAAGAACAGGAAGGATATGACACTTAGAACTTCAGAAGACCACTTGAGAGAAAACTCAAGTGATGGGGACTGTGACGATGACTTAGCACTTCTAACAAGAAAATTTAAAAAATTTATTAAAAGAAACAAGTTTAAAAATGACACAAAAAGCAAACTTGAACCCAAAAAGGACCAAGTCATTTGCTATGAGTGCAAAAAGCCGGGACACTACAAGAGTGATTGTCCCCAAATCAAAAAGAGAACACCAAAGAAGAAGGCGCTCAAAGCAACAAGTGATGATTCGAGCGCATCCGAAGAAGAGGAGTCCAACACCGAGCAAGTTGCTCATTACGCCCTAATGGCCATCGGAGAAGAGGTAACAGATTTAATTGATGCAGATTTACCTTATCATGAATTATTAAATGCTTTCCATGAATTATTTGATGAATGTAAGACAATTAGTAGAAAATACAAATTGCTAAAAAAGGAGCATGATAGTCTTATTTGTAATTTCGATAAGTTAAAAGCCGAATATCATGATAGTTTAAGCTCATGCATAAAATGCCATGATCTAGAAACTCTCCAAAAGGAAAACTTGCTACTTAAGGACACATCGAAGAAATTCAAGGTTGGTAGCAAGTCATTAAACATGATCCTTGCAAACAAGGGTCACGTTCCCAAAAAAAGTGGAATTGGATTTGTGAGAAGTCCTCACCAAAATCCAACCACCTTCGTAAAAGGCCCCATCTTACATGTTCGACACCAAAGCAAATGCAACTTTTGTTGCAAACTTGGACACAAAACGCATTATTGTCCATTCAAGAAGATTAGTCCGAATAAATTAATTTGGGTCCCTAAAGGAACCATGATAAACTCTATGCAACATGATAAACAATGTAGATCTATCTTTGAGGCACCCAAAAGCAAGTGGGTACCTAAAAATCATCCTTTCTTGTAGAAACCCATACCATCGCAAGCTAGGAGCAAGAGATGGTACCTTGATAGTGGATGCTCAAGGCATATGACCGGAGATCCATCTCAATTCTCTAAGCTCACTAGCATAGACGAAGGCTATGTCACCTTCGGAGACAACAACAAGGGTAAAATCATTGGCAAAGGAACCATAGGTAACAAATCCAACTTCTTTATTGAAGATGTTTAGTCAATTATGTGATAAAGGATACATTGTTAGATTCGAATCTAATGCTTGCATCATTGAAAAACCATACAAAAACATGTCTATGATTGCATTAAAATAAAATAACGTATACACTATTGACATCAATGATTTGTGTAATGAAATGTGTTTTTCGGCTTTGAATGAGGATGCTTGGCTATGGCATAGAAGATTAGGTCATGCTGGCATGAAACTAATCACTCAAATATCATCTAAAGATCTTGTAAGAGGAATTCCTCATATCGAGTTTATCAAAGATAATGTATGTGATGCTTGCCAATTAGGTAAACAAATTAAGGGTAGTTTCAAATCTAAGAAATCAAATAAGCACCTCTAGGCCCTTACAATTGATCCATATGGACTTGTTCGGACCAATCTCTACATCAAGCCTAGGAGGTAGCAAATACGCCTTCGTCATTGTGGATGACTATAGTAGATACACATGGACTTACTTCTTAAAATAAAAAAATAAATGCTTTAGATCTTTTACCAAGTTTTGTAAACTTGTTCAAAACGAGAAGGGTTCTATGATTTAGTCAATTAGAAGTGATCATGATGGAGAATTTCAAAACCATGATTTCCAAGAATTCTGTGAACTCAATGGATACAACCATAATTTCTCTACTCCAAGAAATCCTCAACAAAATGGAGTAGTAGAAAGAAAAAATCGAAATTTACAAGAAATGGCAAGAACCATGTTGAATGAACATAGCCTACCCAAATATTTTTGGGCCGAAGCCGTAAACACTACATGCTATATTTTGAATAGAGTTCTAGTTAGACCCTTACTCACCAAAACTCTTTATGAGTTATGGAATAACAAAAAACCTAATGTTTCATATTTTAAAGTCTTTGGGTGTAAGTGCTTTATCTTGAATGAAAAAGATAACTTAGAAAAATTTGATGCTAAATCCGATGAAGGAATCTTTCTTGGTTATTCTTCGGTTTCTAAAGCTTTTCGTATCTTCAATAAAAGAACATTAATTATTGAAGAATCCATTCATGTTGTTTTCAATGAGATTTTCGAAATCAGGAAAAACGATTTTGATGATGATGTTAATTTTGATTCCTTGAATTTAAATGAAACCCCGTCTCCAACTAGCAACTTGAATGCATCCACTTCCGAAACATCCTTACCCAAGGATTGAAAGTATGTAGATGCTCATCCTAAGGAGCTAATCTTAGGAGACACATCAAAGGGGGTTCAAACACGATCCTCTCTTAAAAATTTTTGTGCCAACACCGCTTTTCTCTCCCAAATTGAACCCAAATGCGTTGACGAAGCCATGAAAGATGATTCATGGATTATCGCAATGCAAGATAAATTAAATCAATTTGAGAGAAATGAGGTGTGGAAGCTTGTTCCTAGGCCAAATGACCATTTAGTTATTAGTACTAAATGGGTCTTTAGAAACAAGCAAGATGAAAATGGTATCGTGGTTAGAAACAAGGCTAGACTAGTGGCCAAAGGTTTCAACCAAGAAGAAGGTATCGATTACGAAGAAACCTTCGCTCCTATGGCTCGATTAGAAGCCATAAGGATGCTCCTTGCCTACGCTAGTAGTAATAATTTGAAGCTGTTTCAAATGGATGTTAAAAGCGCTTTTCTTAATGGTTTTATTTTTGAAGAAGTCTATGTTGAACAACCTCCTGGATTTGAAAATAATAGCCTCCCTAATTATGTGTTTAGATTAACTAAAGCTCTCTATGGTTTAAAACAAGCTCCGAGGGATTGGTATGAGAGACTTAGTTCTTTTCTTATTGAAAATAATTTCATAAAAGGCAAGGTTGATACTACATTATTCATCAAGAATTTTGAAAATAATTTTCTCATTGTTCAGATTTATGTTGATGATATTATCTTTGGTTCTACGAATGAATCTCTTTGTGAATCTTTTGCTAAAACTATGAGCCTTGAATTTGAAATGAGTTTAATGGGAGAGTTAACATTCTTCTTAGGTTTACAAATCAAACAACTAAGCAATGACATCTTTATTAGTCAAACTAAATATGCTATGAATTTACTAAAAAAGTTTAATATGAATAACTCAAAAGCTATTGACACTCCTATGAGCACCTCCACTAAGTTAGAAATTGATGAAAGTGGAGAAAGTTTCGATCAAAAAACTTATAGGGGTATGATAGGAAGTTTACTTTACCTCATTGCAACTAGACCAGACATCATGTTCAGTGTAGGACTTTGTGCTAGATTTCAATCAAACCCTAAGATATCTCATCTCAAATCAGTTAAAAGAATACTTAGATATCTTAATGGTACCACAAATCTAGGATTATGGTACCCAAAATCAGAAAATCTTGAGTTAATTGCTTATGCTGATGCAGACTTTGCTGGCTGTAGACTAGATAGAAAAAGCACATTAGGAACATGTCAATTTTTAGGACATGCCCTTGTTTCCTGGTCGTCTAAGAAACAAAACTCGGTTGCACTATCAACAACCGAAGCTGAATATATTACAGCAAGTGCATGCTGTGCACAAGTTGTATGGATGAAAAACACTTTAGAAGATTATAAAGTTCATCTTAAAAATATTCCCATTAAATGTGATAACACAAGTGCAATATGCTTAACAAAGAATCCTATACAACACTCCAGAACAAAACATATTGATATTAGACATCACTTTATACGAGATCATGTTACTAATCATGATGTAATTATAGAGTTCATTGACACTAAACATCAACTAGCCGATATTTTTACAAAACCTCTAAGTGAAGAACAATTTGATTTCATAAGAAGAGAATTAGGAATGTTGATGTGTCCGAATACATAAACTAGTTAAAATTATCTTTCGGACTTTATTGAATGATCAAATCACTTGACTGCCATTACATGCCTAAATAACATATTGGAAATTATGTGTTGAATACAAAAATGTTTTGTCTTTTGATTGTATTTGAAAATCTGTAGCATAGTCTTGTCCGAATGTATGAAAGAGTTAATTTCATTTTCGGATTCGCTTAACAATTGGAATGCTAAAAATCAGATTTTCTCGTACACTCTTATGAAAAATATTTTTCTGAAATGGATTTGATGAAATGATTCCATGGATGATAGCATTTCTATTTACAAAAAGTTGTTTCACATATCTTGACTCAAAGCAAACTCACAAATAGCATGAATCAAAGCAATCAACATATCATGTTTTCCTTTATGTGCTTGAACAATTAATTTCCTATCATTTACTATTGGAAATAACATGAATCAAGTAAAGGCATAAAACAATCATCGCACTTATACTCAAAATTTACTTGTATTGTTCTCCTGATATCACAACTACCATGCTTTTTGTTGATGACAAAGGGGGAGAAATATATGAATTGATGCTATAAACACTGATGCTATAATTATGCCATGCTTGCATCACCAAGAGATATATGAATAAATGCTATGATTTGCATTATGCCTTGTATCGTGTCAAGATATCAAACAAAAAACTGCATCGTAATTTTACGAGTTGATATCTTACCGTGTGATGAAATGCAATACTTGCTAAAATATGTGAAATGTGTACTTGAAATGTGTACATCATGTAATGATATCAAAATCTTACTTCACAGTTTTACATGCTGATATCTTATAATATGATGAATTGTTACTATTACCATCATTCAAACTTGTAATGTAAAATTTGAAAATGAATGTCAAGCCTTGACATCATCTTCAGAGAGATACATCATGATAGGAATCATGATGGGAATATTGATAAGTTCAAATGATTTTAACTTATCAATATGTCTCTTGAATTCTTAAGGTTTTGAATTCAAGAATGACTTATCTCAAGTATGGCATATAGACAAGGGGAGTTAAGGTTAACTCCATTATCAATTGATTGTCATCATAAAAAAGGGGGAGATTGTTGAATCTCGGATTTTGATGATGAAGTCAATTGTCATTTGTTGTCTAATCTATGTGTTGAGATAAGTGTGCAGGATTAACTACGATGAAAGTTAGACATGCAGCAGGAGTTGCGCCGGAGTCAAGACAATGATCACGTTGGGAGTTCGAGAGTTCGACGGAAGTTCGGACAGTCGTCGGAGGTTCTGCGGGAACAAATCCGAGAAGTCCATAAGCTTGCCAAAAGAAGCTCGTCGGAACTCGCCAAGTGGATCGTCGCAAGTCCAGGAGTTTGCTGGAAGTCCGCAGGAGCATCACCGGAAGTTCGCCGGAAGTTCGCTGGAAACTCGCCGGAAGAAGCGATTGACGCACCGGAGCAAGCTGCAGAAATTGTCTTAGGATTTATCGTAGTTAGCACAATGATTAAGTTGGAAATGGGAGGTGATCCCATTAGCTTAATCTTGGGGCAATTGGGCCCCTGAAAAACCTAAATTGGGCCGAATGGATCTACCCATTCGGACCCTGATTACTGTGGGAGGTGCAACCGCCCAAGCCAGGAGGTAGCACCGCCTGGGCTAAGTCTCCCAGGGAGACTGGGCGGTGCAACCGTGCCAGCCAGGAGGTAGCACCGCCTGGGCTCAGTCTCCGAGCGAGATTGGGCGGTGCAACCTCCCCTGACAGGAGGTATCACCGCTTGAGCTCAGTCTTCGAGCTCTGGCAGGCGGTGCAACCGCCCCAGTTAGGAGGTGCAACCGCCTGAGCTCGGTCTTCGAGCTCTTGCAGAGAGGTGCAACCGCCCCTGACAGAGGTGGCACCGCCCAGAGGCTCAGTCTTCGAGCTCTGCCAGGCTGTCACGGACAAACTTTGAAACAGGATGTTTGATGTAATGCTTATATCTGTCCGTGTCTGTTAGCATGTTCATGCCTTGTAAAACATGTAGAGGGGCAGGCGAAGGCTTATAAGTCCCATTTTAGTTGGGTTGGTGGCCTCTTTAGGCTTGTAAATAAAGGTTGTGTCATGTGGACACGTGCGAGAGCTTTTCGGTCTGTAATGGACCATTTTACCCTTTGTTGTGCCACTGTTCAGAGCTTGTAAAGTCTGTTTGTAATTTGCATTGTCTATGAAGTGTTTTTCGGACATGTTTGCTTGTGGATCCCGTTTGAGGCGTTCTCTCTAACCCGTTCTCTCTTTTGATGGTCCTAAGGGACAATGGGAGGCTTCGGGGAGGCTGACCTTTGCGGACGGACACGCAAGGGTGCCGCACGACTTAGGCAAAACCAGCTAAGTCCGTGTCATATGGTATCAGAGCGGGACAAGCACTCATAGAAACACTTGACATGCAAACGTGGAGGACCTAGCGGGGCTGCGTTGAGGGCAGTCAGCACACGCGCGACCGTTTGAGGGAAAACGGGCATGGAGATGTAGGGAAAGGAGTCGCTCAGAGGAGCGGGCATCCGAGATTGGCATTCAGAGGAATGGCCAACCCTTCGCGCAAGAGGCACCACGAGAACAGGCAAGCTTGGAAGAATTTGGAGCGCACAAAGGTTGGGATGGCTGAGTTTGAGCTACGGCTCAACGTTGACAACTATACTTGATGGTGCTCTAGGCAAGCGAGGCGCTTGGCAAGAATGAGACCATGCAAGGTGGAAAGAGTTGCTCAACGACCAAAAGAGTTATGCAAAGCTCACGGAGGTGAGGGGAATTGCTAACTCGAAGATTTTGGTACTCATGCATGGGCTTGTATGCGGACGACGGAATGTTCGTGGCCATCCCAAGGCGGCCGAGACTCGGCACCATGGAGCATTGAAACTTTCTCTTTGGCATGTGAAGGATACGTCCGTAGGCGGCTGAAGTGTGCAATGAGTTCAGCATGTTGCTAGACCTTGAGGGGTGCAGTGGGGGCTGTATTGACGGGGAGTCGCAATCTAGCAAGTGCGTTTGCAGGAGGCAGAACAATGCACAGTTTGTTTAGCAGATCGGAGTAGTCCAAGGGGATGGTGGTCTCCGAAACGAAGAGAGATGTTGCTCCAACGGGATAGTTATCCAGGAGGGATAAGTCTCGGCACTCCAGAGGGAGAATCATGTGAGACGGACTTCACATGTTGAGGAGGAGTACCTCACAAACAACAACTCCACGAAGCTCAATGGATCGAGCAAGCAGCGAGGAGTTGCCGCATGATCTCGCTCGAGAGAATGCATTGGTGGATGCATTGCGAGATCAAGTGGGGGAGCAACACAATTGAAGGCACACTTGGAGTCGATATGAGATCGGACTCAAGGGAGGGCTGACCCGTGGAATGGTGGGCACGAGGGCCACCATCGACTCAATGCGAAAACGAGGAGCGGAGCAACTTGGGTGTAACTTGGCGAAGTACCCAAGCCGCATGAAGGGAGCCAGCAGAGAAGTTGGAACATGGAGCAGAGGCACAGTGCTTTCCTTAGACAGAGGTCAAGGACATGAACTCTTGCAGAGGCAAGAGCAGGATCATGTTGTTCCATGGGTCCTTCATTCTGACGGAGCGGACTCATCTTGCATGGTGCCAAAGATGAAGGGAGCTTCGGGGCACATGCACCTTATCTCGGAGGAGCATTTGAGGGAGGAACTAAGGCGACTCAATTTGCGGAGGCGAAGTTGGGTTCAGAAGGCCTTAGCACGGGGCAAGAGGACGCAGAGGCGGGTACTCTTGAAGAATATGCCACAGTGTTGCCATTCGAGTTGCTATGAAGGAAGCGGTGCGCAGTGGAGATTGTGCTGGTAGGGGCAGAGGCCCAGGATCCAGACAATGGTGCATCAATTGCAGCGAAGTCGGGGGACTTCGGGAGCTACTAGGCGACGGACTGTCCTAGAGCGGTGCTTCATCTAGGTGTGGCCCAAGAGTGGGTGGATGAAGGTCGATTGCCAAAGGAGCGAACAAAATCGAAGGTGGATGAGACCCTGCGATGTATTGGCAGAGGCCACACATGGAGGGTTCACAATTCGAGTTTATTCCCCAAGGATCAGAATGCAATGGAGATGTCACCAGGAGGCGACATGGTGCAGCGGATCGTGGTGGAACAGTTCGTGGCAATGCGATACACACGACAGTGGGTCCCGTGAGGGATGAGATCATATGGAGGTATGATCGGGAGCTACTGGGAGCTCCGCTTTGGTGAACAACACGACGGCAAGAAGGGCTATGGATTCAAGGAGTGAAGGCCATAGTACCGCAGAGGCGGGTCTTCCGGGCGTGCACCGAATTTTGCATCGGATGAAAACCTTGGTCATCAGCATATGGGGGCTGGGTTCCACCAAGGGAAAAGTTCGAATGCAAGTACCAGTGAGTTCCATGGGAGGGACTTGATCATGCAGAGGTATGATCGAAGCAGCTGGAGAGTTGGACTGCTCTAGAGCTCATATTCGCTTAAGGGAGCCCGACAAGTCAGAGGACAAGGTCGAGTAAGCGAACGTTGCTACCAAGGAAGCTAAGGAGAACAGAATTGGTGCAAACCCTACAACGCGATGGCAGAGGCCATGCATGGGAGTTGTAGTCTGTCTTTCCATCGACCAAACAGACTGCTTGGAGAACACAGAGGTGTTGAAGCAGGGGGTCGAAAGGGGCGAGGAAGCGACGATGAGTCCAGAGGGACTTAGCTACCCAAAGTCAAGCAATCAGTTAGAATGGAGGTGGACTCAGAGGAGTGCCATGGAGACATCTCTACTGATCGTGAAGAAAAGGGATGCAGATGCGAGGCGACGGATAGTAGGGCCATGGGCATGACAGCGCCATGGTACCGCAGAGGCGGGACTTCCGTCAAAGTCATTGATCCCTTGCTCTCACGGAGGGAGAGCGCTTGGTCGTGAAAGGGGCCGAGGAGGTGGAGCATGCAGAGGCAATCTCCAAGTACCGAGACAAGGCTGAAGGGCAGAGGCCAAGAAACTTCGTAAGACCGGTGTCTACAAGTTTCTCATCAAGATAGCCGTAAGTGAAGGACTTCGGGTCATGCAAGAGTGCACGACCAAGGAACGAAGCAGGCAGTACGCGGTGCTGTACCTTTGCTACTCAGTGGAGTAGGCGGCAGGGTTGATGGAGAAGACGGTACAATCCCAGAGGCGACCTCATCTATCAGAGAATTACTCCAAGTTGGGGTGAAAACTTCCCGCATTCCAGAAGTTCGATGGCATTGAGAAGGTGAATCACAGTAGCTAACTCAACGCAAGGAGTGCAAACACTTCAAGTGCTTCAGAAGTGTGAGCAAAGAGCAGGCGAAGGCCAGTAACCAGCTCGATGCATGAAGTACAACCTCGAGGAGGCGGGCGAAGTCAAGTAACCTTTGCCTTCTCAACTCTTAAGAGAATGGGCGAAACCGAGTACCCCAATTCTCTTATCCATCCAGCAGAGGAGCTCTGCACAAGTTCAAAGACCCTTCGAAGATAATGGAAGACAATAGTTGTCAAATCCTCACCAACGGTGATCAGTGCTACTGAGAGTAGATTGTCCGCTTCATTTCCCAACGAAATGCCAATCGAAAGCGGAAGTGATGCGAACCTACTTGGATGTGACAACTAACTGAAAGAAGAGTCAATGAGCAGATTTTGTGGAGGAAGGACCCAAAACTTCAGAAGTTTGCGAGGCGATGCTCGTTAAAGCTCCAACAAGCATCCACCCAGTTCAAGCAGCATGTGGAAATTCTGAGAAACTGGCGCAGTAAGGATGGTCTTTTCCTTCATTTGGTGGATCCGCAGGAATCAACGAGGATCAACACAACTCAGCCAACCCCACACCAGAGTCAGAGTCATTGGCGAGTTGAAGCAGCATGGTGGATCAAAGGTTCGACTACTCAAAAACAGCAGCGGAGAGCAACTGGGAGCCAGGAGGCGCATTGCAGCTGGAGCGGAAGATTGAAGACTCAGCAAAGGTGAAGAGTTGCAGTGTTCACAAAGGCTTCGACGAGGACGTCGAAGGGATAAGTGGGGGAGAATGTCACGGACAAACTTTGAAACAGGATGTTTGATGTAATGCTTATATCTGTCCGTGTCTGTTGGCATGTTCATGCCTTGTAAAACATGTAGAGGGGCAGCCGAAGGCTTATAAGTCCCATTTTAGTTGGGTTGGTGGCCTCTTTAGGCTTGTAAATAAAGGTTGTGTCATGTGGACACGTGCGAGAGCTTTTCGGTCTGTAATGGACCATTTTACCCTTTGTTGTGCCACTGTTCAGAGCTTGTAAAGTCTGTTTGTAATTTGCATTGTCTATGAAGTGTTTTTCGGACATGTTTGCTTGTGGATCCCGTTTGAGGCGTTCTCTCTAACCCGTTCTCTCTTTTGATGGTCCTAAGGGACAATGGGAGGCTTCGGGGAGGCTGACCTTTGCGGACGGACACGCAAGGGTGCCGCACGACTTAGGCAAAACCAGCTAAGTCCGTGTCAAGGCGGTGCAACCGCTCTAGTCAGGAGGTGCAACCGCCTGATCCCGGAATTCCGGAAATTGACAGTTTTGAGCTCCAAATTTGAACTGGGTTAGGGCCTATAAATACCCCACCCATTCAGCATTGAAAGAGCAGAACTTACACTCGAAATCTTGATCTTTTTCTGTGATTCTTAGAGCTCAAAATTGTTGTAAAGGTAAAAAGTTCTCCTCCCTCTGTTCTTCAAAGTTTTGAGTTGTAAAGAGAGGAGAGAAAATTTCTGTAAGGGTTGTCTCCTAAGCCCGTCAAAAGGAGTGAAACTGTAAAAGGGTGGTTGGCCTTCGCCTATTGAAGGAAGGCATCTAGTTGACGTCGGTGATCTCGTCGGTGGAGGAAGCCAAAAGTGGAGTAGGTCAAGATTGACCGAACCACTCTAAATCTCGGTTTGCATTTACTTTGAGCATTTTATCTTTACTGCAAACCTCCTAAATAGCTACTACCTTCTGCGCTTTTTCGAACGAGTTTCTAAGTTTAGAACTTTCCGAATATGCGTTTAGACGTAAATCGGCTTTTTCGTACGATCATTACATTTCAGTTTACGTTTATGTTTTGATTTCAATCATAACTGCAAACTGCCTTCTGCGCATTTATAAAACGTATCTCAAAGTTCAGTATCCTCAAAATTGGCATTTAGACGTAAACCGATTTTATCATACGAACGTCGCATTTCAGTTTGCTCTTGCATTCTGATTTTTATTATAAACTGCAAACTACCTTCGTAGATTTACTTTAACTTCATCTCGCTTAATCTTAAGTTAAAGTAATCTTAGAATCGGCTTTTACATCGAAATCGTTTTTATCAAATGAACACAGCTTTCGATTTTAATAGTGAAAGATTTCCGCTGCACTAATTCACCCCCCCCCCCCCCCCCCCCCCTCTTAGTGCTCTTGATCCTAACAGAAAGCATACAGAAGATGCATAGTGGATGTAAAGCAAGTTAAGAGGTTTACAGTAAAGTAAATTTCTCAAATATAGAAATGCAAACTAGAGAAGAACACGCCGATTTTATAGTGGTTCGGTCGATGTGACCTACATCCACTCCACCGATTCCTCTTCCGTCGAGGCCACCGGCATCCACTATCATTCTTCCTTTATAGGCGAAGATCAACCTCCTTCTTACAACTCTTTCTCCTTTTACCAGGTTTAGGAGATAACCCTTACACCCTCACTCACTCCTCTCTCAAACTATTCTAACACTTAGAACTTTGAGAGGAGTTTCACACAAGATTACAACAGAGTTTCTTTCCTTTTTACTCTCAATACTTGTGTATCTTAACCAGGGATGAGAGGGATATTTATAGACCTCAAGTTGATTTAAACTTGGAGCCTAAAAACATCTAATCTCGGGTTTCCCAGGTACGGGCGGTATCACCGTCGGTGTCAGTCTGACACTGACACTACACTGGGTGGTACCACCACCTAGTCTGGTGCTACCACCGCTTGGCTCCCTGCCACTAGGTGGTACCACTACCAAGACTGGCAATACCACCACCTGGCACCTTACCAGGGGCGATTCTACTGCCTAGACTGGCGGTACCACCACTTGACACAATCTCGAAGATTGTGCCACGACGGTGTCACATCTTGAGGCACTATTTGGGCCTTTTCATTAGGCCCAATACAGTTCTTACATGGGCCCAACTGGCCCCTAATTGGGTTGGCCCAATTCCAATCCCAATTACGTACTAACTACGAATTCTAAGACATTTCCTAAGTGAAACAAGTCCGTAAGTCTAGTTTCTTCCAGTGAGCTTCCAGCGATCTTCCGTCGAACTTCCAACGATCTCTCGGCAATGTTCCAGCGGACTCTCAGCAAGCTCTTGGACTTTACGACGATCTTCTTGGTGAGTTTCGATGAGCTTCTTCCGGTAAGCTCCTAGACTTCTCGGCTGGTTCTTACAGAACTTCTGACGAATGTCTGGACTTCCGACGAACTCTCGAACTCCCAACGAAATCGTTTCCTTGACTCCGAGACTTCATTTTGCTTTATGCCTTTCTATCGTAGTTAATCTCGCATACGTAAAACATACTTCAATCTAGACAATTAATACTAAGCATGAATCATGTTGTCCGACATGTCATAGGTCCATCGACGCTTCGTCCGATTCTTCGGTGCATCATCCTCTCTTGTGACCTATTGCCCAATCAACCGGTTGACCTTTGCAACTCTGATATCCTTAGTGCAATATCCGTTCTTCTTGGCCTGATGCCCGAATCCATGGCCCGAAGTCTTCTGTCGATACGTCGACCGATCCTTTGGTGCGATGTCCAATCTTCTAACATGTTTCTCAGGCCCAACATGATTCTTCCTACTTTAAATGTCTCTCCCTGATCGAAGCATCATTCATCACTCAAAACATAGATCAAATCATAAACACTTATAAATTGATTTCATCATCAAAATACAAGATTCAACATATGTTAGTAGTAATAATTTTAACTTGTTTCAAATGGATGTTAAAAGTGCTTTTCTTAATGGCTTTATCTACAAAGAAGTTTATGTTGAACAACCTCCCGGATTTGAGAATGATAACTTTCATAATCATATGTTTGAATTGACTAAAGCTCTCCATAGATTGAAACAAGCCCCCAAGGGTTTGGTATGAGAGACTTAGCTCATTTCTAATTCATAATAATTTCTTTAAAGGCAAGGTCGATACTACATTGTTTATTAAAAATTTTAAAAATAATTTTCTTATTGTTCAAATTTATATTGATGAGATTATTTTTGGTTCTACAAATGAATCCTTATGTAAATCATTTGCCAAAAGCATGAGTCTAGAATTTGAAATGAGTTTAATGGAGGAACTAACCTTCTTTTTAGGCCTACAAATTAAATAACTTAGCAATGATATTTTTCTTAATCAAACAAAATATGCTTTAGACTTGCTAAAAAGATTTAACATGGATAGTTCAAAAGCTATCAACACTCCTATGAGTACCTCCACTAAGTTAGACATTGACGAAAGTAGAGAAAACTTTGATCAAAAAGCTTATAGGGGTATGATAGGTAGTTTGCTTTACCACACCGCAACTAGACCAGACATCATATTTAGCGTAGGACTTTGTGCTAGATTTCAATCTAACCCTAAGCAATCTCATTTAAAAGCTGTTAAAAGTATATTTAGATACCTAAAAGGAACTCCTAAACTAGGATTATGGTATCATAAATCTAAGAACTTTGAATTGCTTAGTTATGTTGATGTGGATTTTGTTGGATGTAGTTTAGATAGAAAAAGCACATTCGGAACGTGTCAATTTTTAGGACACACACTCGTTTCTTGGTCTTCCAAGAAACAAAACTCGATTGTATTATCTATAACCGAAGCTGAGTACATAGCTGCAGGTGCATGCTGTGCTCAAGTTATATAGATGAAAAACACTTTAAAGGATTATAGAATTGACCTAAAAATCATACCTATAAAGTGTGATAACACTAGTGTAATATGCTTAGCTAAAAATCCTATTCAACACTCTAGAACTAAACACATTGACATTAGGCATCACTTTATATGAGATCTTATTAATAATCATGATGAATATTAGAGTTTATTGATACGAAATATTAATTAGCTGATATCTTTACAAAACCCTTAAATGAAAAACTATTTGATTTCATTAGAAGGGAATTAGGGATGTTAAATTATCCGAATTCATGAATTTATTAAATTTTAATTTTTGGACTTTCTTGATCACTCACTTAAATCATGATCTTATAGTATGCACAATGAGCCATATGCTTTCTTCCATATGAGTTGTTACGATGCTTGCGCATAAATTTTATATGGTGAATCATAAAATTATAGTATGCATTTTCGAGTTCTATACAATGTTTGAGTATGGTATGCATTTTATATGATGAATCATGAACGTACAATCTTCAATACGAATCTTCTCTTATGATACGAATTTTACATAATGAAGTAAATAAGATTGTGTGCTTCACAATAATAAACATCTTACAAAATTGAAATCACATGTGATAGCACCACACACCAATGTGAGCAGTGCTCACTATTTGTAGGCGGTGGCAATCGCCCAGCTGGCGATAGCACCGCCAGCTGTCATGGGTGGTAGGCGGTAGTACCGCCCAGTTAGCAGTGCCACCGCCCACAACATCTGCCATATAAAAAGGAACTTAAGGCCGGCGGTAGAACCGCCCGCAACCTCTGCCCTATAATTTGTCCAAATGTATGAATTTGATGTATATCTTTTCCTGACTATCCTTTTGCATATCATAAATGGAGCTTTCATGAACTTATTTCGTTTTTGTCTTCCTTGGTATCAAGTTTACTTTATACCCTTGCTCCATCACTTAATGATTTTTAATACACTCAATCACTCCATGGATTTCATTGACAAATACATCTCTCACGGATTTATCTCTTGTGAATTTTTAATAAGAAATGGATTTGATATGATGCTCCTCTCATTATGAAGGTTTATTTATGAAATTTCTTTTATCCTTCATATGATGATTCTTTTGTTAGAAAAAGAGTCGACATTAAGGGGGGGGGGGGGGTGGGGTTTGAATTAGTGCAGCGGTAAAAATTACATCGGTTCAAAACTTCATTACGATTAAATCTGTTTCCGATGAAAAACCATTTCATAAAGGTATTAACTTTAAAAGCATATGGAAGAGTGTAGTGGATGTAAAGTAAGTAAAGTGGTTTGCAGTAAAGTAAATTACATAAGAGAAACACAAACCAGATTTTTATAGTGGTTCGGTCGTCATGACCTACATCCACTTCGCCGATTCCTCTTCCGTCGAGGCCATCGGCATCCACTATCGGTCTTCTTTCAATGGGCGAAGACCAATTACCCTTTTACACCCATCTTCTCCTTTTCACAGGTTTAGGAGACAACCTTTTACAACCCTCTTTTATAAGGTATCTCTCTCACACCTCCCTTAGAACACTTTCTAAGCTTTGGGAGGAGGGAACTCAACTTTCTAAGGTTTACAACTTTAAAATCACAAGGTTTGCTCAATATTTCTTACTTATCCATGCAGAAATAGCTGGGGTATTTATAGGCACCAAATGGATTCAAATTTGGAGCCCAAAATTCAAACCTCCGAAATTTCAGGATACAAGCGGTACCATCGCCTACACTGGGCGGTACCACTGCCTGCAACCTGACACTGGGCGGTACCACCGCCCAGACAATCTCAGAGACTGAGTTTGGGTGGCACCACCGCCCAGACTGGCGATACCACCGTTTGACACAGTCTCAGAGACTGTGCCATGACGGTTTCACCTATTTGGTCATTGTTTGGGTCTTTCTCTTAGCCCAACATAGCCCAAACTTGGCCCAACTGTTTCCTAATTGGGTTGGCCCAATTCTAATCCCTATTATGTGCTAACTATAAATTTTAAGATATTTACTAAGTTAAACAAAGTCTGTAAGTCTAGGTTTCTTACAACGTGCTTCCGGCGATCTTCTGGCGAACTTCCGACGATCTCTCGGCAATGTTCTAGCGGACTCCCGGCAAGTTCCTAGACTTCATGATGATCTTCTTAGTGAGTTCCGATGAGCTTCTTTGGCAAGCTCTAGGACTTCTCGGTCAATTCCGACAGAACTTCTGATGAACGTTCGGACTTCCGACGAACTCTCGAACTCCTAATGAAATCACGTTCTTGACTCTAGGACTTCATTTTGCTTTATGCCTTGCTATCGTAGTTAATCCTACACTTGTAAAAATATATTACAATCTAGACAATTATTACTAAGTATGAATCATGTCACCCGTTATGTCATTGGTCCATCGACGCTTCGTCCGATTCTTCGACGCATCTTCCTCTCTTACGGTCTATTGCCCAATTGGCCAGTTGACCTCCACAACTCCGATATCCTTGGTGCAATATCCACTATTCTTGGCCCAATGTTCGAATCTATGGCCTAAAGCCTTTGGTCAATATATCGACTGATCCTCTGGCCCGACGTCCAATCTTCTAACATGTTTTCCTCCAACCCAACATGATTCTTCCTGCTTTAATTGTCTCTCCCTGATCGAAGCATCCTGCATCACTCAAAACACAGATCAAATCATAAACACTTATCAATTGGTTTCATCATCAAAATCCGAGATTCAACAATCTCCCCCTTTTTGATGATGACAACCAATTGATGATGGAGTTAACCTTAACTCTCCCTATCAATATGCCATATAATAGAACCTTGAATTCAAGTAATTGTATATTTTATTATGAATATTTGGAACACATTATCATGCATAACATGATCATACTTCTCCCCCTTTGTCATCAACAAAAAGGAGAAGTTACAACTATAAAGTATTTGGACATAGAAGTTCAAATCATTGCAATATATTCATAATATTCAGTTTTATCATCATGCAAGCTAGCAAATTTTGCTTCACTTTACAATATGCATAATCATTAAATCATCATTAATTTTAAAGATGTGCAAGATTGTAAATTATGCAAGTTTGCATTTTTATTTCTTAAGATAGACAATCTATCAATTTTTTGGTGATGTTCAAGATAGCAAGCTCTTTCTTCTCTTTTGAGAAGTGCCATTTTTGCTTCCTTTGCAAAGTATAAGCTAGCAAAATTTTACATTATTTTACAACATATAAGCTAGTAATTTGGCAAGTGTTACTTCTATTTGAAGTATGAAGGCTAACAAGTTTTTTTGAAAAATAATCCAAGATAACAAGCTAGCAAGATACAATGTTTTACATGAAGCAAGCTAACAAGTTTTGCATCTTTTTGCAATATGCACGTTTGCAATTTTTGCTTCTCTTTAGATGTGCTAGCAAGCAAGCAAGTTTTTCTCCTTACAATTTGTGAGCTAGCAAACTTTACACATATGAAGGTTGGCAAGTTTTTTGCATCTTTTTTGAGATGAGTAAGCTTTTGCTTCTTCTTGAAGTATGCAAGCTAGCTAGTAAGCTAACAAAATTTGCTCCCCCTATGTCATTGTAAAATAGAAGGGAAGAATATAATGTTATAATTCTTTTCCCTTTTTATCAATCTTCACATCCTGACAAAGGTAAAGTATCAACCTTATTTCAATATGTTTGTGCATCATTATAGTTTCAATTTACAATACGCATAATTTTAAAATATTACATATTATCCTTACTCTATGCATGATACTAAAAATAAATCAATCATCATATCATACATTATACTAATAAGCTAGTAAATTTATATCATTTTAGAGCATCAAAACAATATCATGAGTATTTCATGCATTCATATCATCACATGAAGAATATCAAGAAGAATTAGGTGATGATATATACCTCAAGAATACAAGGAATTATACAAAGCCAAAAAATCATATCATGAAAGATGAGATCATGTGAATACCAAAAGACATGATTCATTTTGACAAATCTCCTCTTAACTATTCAAAGAGAAATCTTAGGAGATCAAATAATAAAAGATATTTAAATAAAATTTTAAGTCATGAATTTTGAAAAAGATATTCAAATGAAATTTTAAGTCATGAATTTTGAAAAAAATATTCTTTTTAGTAAATCGCAAAAGGAAACGTAGGAGAAAAAGATTTCAATTCATGCAAAAGAAATATTATGATTCACATAGAAAAATCTATTCTTTAGCAAACTACCAAAAAAAATCGTAGGAGTACAAAGAAGAGATCTTGATTAAAAAAAAATCTCAAGTAATTCCAATAAACCAAGATCATGATTTTGATAAAACTTATTAAAATTCAGATCGTCAAAATTATCAAAATCTCAACATTTCTTTCAAGAGATTCAAAATGACATAAATAATTTTATTGATCTCTTAGTGAAAAATCGATAAGATAGAGAAAAAGAAAATTTTCAGAAAAATGCTTTCCTCCTTTTGTTTCAACTTATTGCTTGATTTCATACATGCATGTTCTTTTCTTTCAAATCCATGCATCATTCATTAATACCAAAAAAGAACTTTCAAAATATCACAAAAATTATCATGCATAAGTTCGAAATATAAACTCGTTAAGCATGCTTTCAAGTCATCATTATATTTTCATTAAGATATATTTTCCTTTTTATGTGTTTCATTTTAAGTGATTGATTTCATATAAGCATAATCAAGTTTTTTTTTTTTTTTCCATATGAAAACATACATCATAGTTTAAAATCGAAAAGGCCATGTTCATTATCGTAAAAATTGATAATCCATAAATTTCAAGAATCATCATGCATAAATTTGAAATATAAACTTATTAAGCATGATATCAAATTATTACTTCAAATCAAATATGATTTCATTAATCATAGAGCATCTTCAATCAAAATCGAGAAACAATATGATTCATCTTGTTAGGTGTACAAGCATTAGATTTATATCTAACATTCTATTACATTATTAAAACATCAAGAATGATTTCATAAGGTATTTTTAATCAAAATTATTTTACTTTTTATCATTAAAAATGTAATTTTCATGATTACTTTTAAAATCACTAGAAAGGTAAGCATGATCCAAATTTTTTTTTACATTTTCATTAAACATGTAATTCAAAAAAAGATAATTTTTCTAAACTAATTTAAGAATAACTCATGAAAAGCATTATGTAATTTCGAAATAAATTAAAGGAGTTTCGTTTGAGTTGTTTACCTCATTGTCGAATGCCGTTAAGGCGTAGTTTACCACCTTGCCTTTGTTGATTTTCCTCTTGTCTTCGGATGAGCTTAATTCGTCAAAAGTCACATTCTTCTTCTTTTTAAGTTCATTTTTAATTTTTGATTCTTGTTTTAAAAATTTCATGATGAGTTCAAGTTCACCATCACTTGAGCATATGCTCGAGTGATCTTCAATTATTCTAAGTCCAAAATCCTTCCTATTCTTTGGAAGGTGGTTCTCAAGTTCTTTACATGCATTGCATGTTATTTCATAGGTCATCAAAGACCCTATAAGTTCTTCAATTGAAAATGGTTTAAGTTCTTTGATTCTTGTATTACCGTTATTTTCGAATCCCAATTTTTAGAAAGCGATTGTAAAATCTTGTTAACGAGTTTAAAATCTAAAAAACTTCTACCAAGTGCTTTTAAACTATTGACGACATCCGTAAAACTGGTGTATATGTCTCCAATGGTTTTGCTTGGTTTTATATGAAATAGTTCAAAATCGTGCATTAAAAGATTGATCTTTGAATCTTTTACTCTATTTGTGCCTTCGTGTGTGATTTTGAGAGTGTGCCAAATATCGAAAGCAGTTTCGCAAGTAGAAACCTAATTAAACTCAGTTTTATCTAAGGTGCAAAATAGGGCATTCATAGTCTTTGCATTTAGAGAAAAAGTCTTCTTCTCTAAATCATTCCAATAGTTCATTGGAAGAGAAGACCTTCAAAAACCATTTTCAACAATATTCCATAAATTTAAAACCAACGAAAGCAAGAAAACTCCTCTCATTCGAGTTTTTCAGTATGTGTAGTCCGTCCCATTGAACAAGGAAAGACGAATGAGAGAGTGACCCTCTTGAAAGATGAAAAGAGCTATTTCTCTTGGGTGTTAAACCAAATGAGAAATACGAGGCTCTGATACCAATTGTTAGGAAAAGAGTCGGCACTAAGAGTGGGGGTGAATTAGTGCAGTGGTAAAAATTACATCGGTTCAAAACTTTGTTGCGATTAAATCTATTTCCAACGAAAAACCATTTCATAAAGGTATTAACTTTGAAAGTGTACATAAGAGCGTAGTGGATGTAAAGCAAGTAAAGTGGTTTATAGTAAAGTAAATTGCACAAGAGAAACGCAAACCAGATTTTTATAGTGGTTTGGTCGTCGTGACCTACATCTACTTCGTCGATTCCTCTTCCGTTGAGGCCACCGACAACCACTATCGGTCTTCTTTCAATGGGTGAAGACCAACTACCCTTTTACACCCCTTTTCTCCTTTTCACATGTTTAGGAGATAACCTTTTACAACCCTCTTTTATAAGGTATTCCTTTCACACATCCCTTAGAACTCTCTCTAAGCTTTGGGACGAGAGAACTCAATTTTCTGAGGTTTACAACTTTAAAATCATAGGATTTGCTCAATACTTCTTATCTATCCATGCAGGAATAACTAGGGTATTTATAGGCCCTAAATGGATTCAAATTTGGAGCCCAAAATTTAAACCCTCAAAATTTTAGGGTACGGGCGGTACTACCACCTGTAGCCTGACACTGGACGGTACCACCACCCAGACAGTTTCGGAGACTGAGTTTGGGTGGTACTACTACCCAGACTGGCAGTACCACTTCCTGACACAATCTCATAGACTGTGCCACGATGGTTTCATCTGTTTGGTCACTGTTTGGGCCTTTCTCTTAGCCCAACATAGTCCAAACTTGGCCTAACTATCCCCTAATTGGGTTGACCCAATTCTAATCTCTATTATGTGCTAACTATGAATTTTAAGATATTTACTAAGCTAAACAAAGTCCATAAGTCTAGGTTTCTTCCAGCGCACTTTCGACGATCTATCGGTGAACTTCCGACGATCTCTCGGCAATGTTCTAGTGGACTCCCGGCAAGCTCTTGGACTTCATGATGATCTTCTTAACGAGTTCTGACAAGCTTTTTTGGTAAGCTCCGGGACTTCTCGGTCAATTTTGATAGAACTTCCGATGAACGTCTGGACTTCCGACGAACTCTCGAACTCCCAACGAAATCACGTTCTTGACTTTGGGACTTCATTTTTCTTTATGCCTTGCTATCGTAGTTAATCCTGCACATGTAAAAACACACTACAATTTAGACAATTATTACTAAGCATTAATCATGTCATCTGACATATCATTAGTCCATCGACGCTTTGTCTGATTCTTCGGCGCATCGTCATCTCTTGCTGCCTATTACCCAATCGGCTAGTTGACCTCCGCAACTCTGATATCCTTAGTGCAATATCCGCTCTTCTTGGCCCGATGCCCGAATCCATGGCTTGAAGCCTTTTGTCGATACGTCGACCGGTCCTCCGGCCCGACGTCCAATCTTTTGACATGTTTTCCTCCGGCCCAATATGATTCTTCCTGCTTTAATTATCTCTCCCTGATCGAAGCATCCTACGTCACTCAAAATGTAGATCAAATCATAAATACTTATCAATTAGTTTCATCATCAAAATATGAGATTCAACATCTTTCACATGAATTCTTTCTTAATGAAGGAAGAATTTTTATTTTTTTTATGAGATGAACACTTGCAAGAGCGAGGAGTTAAATTCAAATGAATATCTTGATCCTTATGAAAATTGAAGCATGATTTAATGAAACTGTTTTTGACTTGGTTCAAATCATTTCACAAAATTGGTTCTTAATAGATTTCCTCCTTACTTTCCTTCTTCATGCAAAGTTTTGGTGATAAAAAAAAAGGGGAAAGTTGATGGAAGCTATCTCTTTAAATGTTTATAACTTTTAATGTGAGAACTTTTGAATGATACCATGTCATGAAAGCTTGAATATGATTGGTATCGTCAAATACAAATTGAAATGTGGCGTGAATTTTTACTACACTTGCGTTGTTGAATCGTTCTCCTTTTTGTTGATAACAAAGGGGGAGAAATAATACCAAAATGTAATAAATTGATAACAAATGCATGCAATGTATTTCATCATATATACTTGAAATGTTTGCTTGATAAATTTCTTTCATTATGTTAAGATATCTAGAACTTAACTTGCTATTTTACAATTAATATCTTGCTATAGAATGATGAATTACGATCTTTGTCATCTTTCATATTTGAAATATCATACTTGAAAATGTATGTCATGCCTTGACATCATTTTGAGAATATTAGATCATGATAGGAATCATGATGTGCATGTTGATAAGTTTAATGAACTTGTCTTACCAGTTTGTTTCTTGAATTCAAAGGTCTTGAATTCAAGAATGCCTTTTCTCTAGTATGATATATAGATAGGGCGAGTTAAGGTTAACTCCGTCATCAATTGATTATCATCATAAAAAAGGGGGAGATTGTTGAATCTCGGATTTTGATAATGAAGTCAATTATAAATTATTTGATCTAATCTATATGTTGAGATAAGTGTGCAGGATTAACTACGATAGCAATAAGACATAAAGTAGGGTTTATGCCGGAGTCAAGATCGAGATCTCATTGGCAGTTTGAGAGTTTGACGGAAGTCCGGACGTTCGTCAAAAGTTCTACCGGAACCAACCGAGAAATCCAGGAGGTTGCCAAAGAAGCTCGTCAGAACTCACTAAGAAAATTGTCGTAAAGTCTAGGAGCTTGCTGGGAGATCATCAGAACATTATCGAAAGTTTGTCGGATGTTCGCCGGAAGTACACCGGAAGCTCGACGGAAGAGCAATTGACGCACCGGAACAAGCAGCATTATAATCATGTCTTAGTTATCATAGTTAGAGCATAAATTAAGTTAAGATTGAGAGGTGATCCCATTAACTTAATTAGGGGCCAATTGGGCCCTTAATAGTGCTGAATTGGGCCGAATTAAGCACCTAATTCAGCCCTTGAATTCCTAGCCGATGGTGGCACCGCTTGGAAAGCAATGCCCCCCAGGATTTATAGGTAGTGGTACCACCCCTGTTAAGTGGTGGTACTACCAAAGCTTGGTCTCCAAGATCTGTCAGGTAGTAGTACTGCCCTTGTTAGGTGGTGGTATCACCCAGACTAGGCGGTGATACCGCCCAGTATCAGGTGTCAGGCGGTGGTACCACCGAATAATGGCGGTGGTATCGCCAGGACCTTGGAAATCCGGGATTAGATAATTTTTTACTCTATTTTTGAAGCCATTTAGGCCTATAAAAACCCCACCCTTTTCTGCATGAAAGGGCACAAAATCATTGAGATAATCTTGAATTGTTGGGGTGTAAAAGTGTTGTAAACAAGTGCTAGAGTTCTCCTCCTCCCTTTCTTAGTTTTGAGATCATTCAAGAGAGGTGTGAGACTTGTAAGGGTTCTCTCCTAAACCCATGAGAAGGAAAAATGCTGTAAGAGGTGGTAGGTCTTTGCCTATTGAAGGAAGGCCTTTAGTGGACGCCGGTGATCTCAACGGAGGAGGAATCTGAAAGTGGATGTAGGTCACAAAGACCAAACCACTCTAAATTTTGGTTTGCTTTTCAATTATTGCAAGTTTCATTATTGCAAGCTACATTACCTTCTTACTGCCTTCACTACACTCACATACGCTTTCAAGTTAAACTCCTTACGAAATGACTTTCGTCGGAATCGATTTTAATCGAAACATAGACTTTTGAAATTGCGAAAGTTTTTCGCTGCACTAATTCACCCCCCCCTCTTAGTGCTGCTCTTGATCCTAATAGGACTCAGCGATATGAGATACCTAAGAGCCTCTTTTGTGCTAGGATGACTGAGGGGACACTGGTTCAGAACCATGTCTTGAAGATGATTAAGTGGATAGAGAAATTCACAGGTCTAGGAATGGTTTTAGAGGATAACTTGTGTGTGGATCTTGTACTTCAGTCCATACTAGATTCCTTTTCATAGTTCATAATGAATTTTAATATTAATAAGCTTGAGGTGACTCTTTCTAAGCTCCTCAATATATTGAGGGAGGTATAGAGCACTATCAAGAAAGAGAAGCTAGTTCTCTATACTAGTGAGACTAGAAAGAAAAAGAAAGCAGAAAAGTACCTTAAGAAGGGCAAGGGAAAGGGCAGATTGGGTAAAGCAAATATTACTAAAAAAGACCCAACAAAGGACAAAGGCTAGTGCTTCCACTGCGATAAAGATGGGCACTAGAAGAGGAACTGAAAAAAGTACCTTGTAGAGAGGGCAAGTAGAGGCTTGGAGAAGCTTCAGGTACATTCATGATCAGTCTCCAATTGTCAGATTTTTGTGATAGTGCATGGTTATTGGATATCGACAGTGCTTATCATATCTATAATTTCTTACAGATTCTGACAAAGCTTAGGAGATTAACGAGAGAAATATTACATAATAGTTTGTTTATGCTAGACATTGCTTCACATATCATGAATGTAATTGTTCAAGAGGAAACGAGATGAGGTGAACAGTGCATACCTGTGGTATTGTAGGCTAGGTCACATAAATGAGAGAAGAATCCAAAAGTTGCTAAAGGATGAATATCTAGATCTATTTAACTATGAGTCATATGCAACTTGTGAGCCTTGCCTTCATAGAAAACTGACCAACTCTCCTTTTAGTGGAATTGGAGAGAGAGCCACTGAGTTATTAGAACTCAAACATAGTGATGTATGTTAACCCATGTCAACTCATGCCATAGGTGGTTACTCATACTTTATTACTTTTAATGATGATTTCTCAAGATATGGACATGTGTACTTGATGAAGTATAAGTCTGATGCCTTTGAGAAATTCAGAGAGTATAAGAATGAAGTAGAGAACCAGACTGGAAAGAATATCAAGAGTCTTTCATCAGATCGAGGAGGTAAGTACTTGAGTACATAGTTCACCTAGTTCCTCAAGGACCATGGGATTTTATCCCAATGGACACTTTCTTATACACCTCAGCTCAATGGTGAATATGAAAGGAAGAATCATACATTGTTAGACATTGTGCGGTCCATGATGAGTTTCACCGACTGTTAGAACCCTTACAGATTCTAAACTTGGGGTTGATCTCTTTAGGGGATCGACCTCCTTGGAACTCTATAGAGGTTCCTCTCTCCAAGTTGCTGCTCAAAGACTGCAAAGAAGATTCATCTATTGCTTATTAAAAGATGAGGAATACATGACTATTTATAGAGCTTCTAAACCCTAACTCATAATAGGACTCCTACTTAAAACTCCTACTTCTAACCAACTCCTAATAGGACTCCTACTCAAGACCTCTATTCCTTTACAACTCCTAATTCTTCTATAAGAACCAACCTCTTAACCCTAGCCGGCCTCTTCATCTCTTTAATAGGGGTCGGCTTAGGTAGGTTTTACATGAATGTCCCTCTTAATTAGGACTCTCCTAGCTAGAGTCCTAATAGACCCGCCCTCTTCAAATCAGCCTTGTCCTCGAGGTTGACGATTTATGAATTTTGAGAATTTAATCTTCAAGTCATCATAGTTCTCCCAAGTGGCATCTTCTGTTAGTAGGTTCGCCCACTGTATTAGCACTTCAGTAGTGGATCATCATTGTCAAGTCATGATCCGTCGATCAATAATGACACTTGGCTGGGTCTGGAGTTCTCCTTTGGTATTCATATTTGGTGGGTGGCTTTGGGCTGTCTCTAAGCACATATTTACAACTTCTGTTTGGTCGTCGGTTTGTGGGTGATATGCCATACTCATTTTCAATTTAGTATCCTACATATAGAATAACTTTGTCTAAAATCTACTCGTGAAGATGCAAGTAGAATTTGTCACAAGCACAATGCGTCCCTTATAGCGTAATTCTTTTAAGTTCCAATTGTAATGAGCCACAGAGCTTGGTGATTCCTCCAATTTTTTTATGATCTTACTGATCTTTGGATCTTCCTATCATTCCCTCTTAATATCCTTAAAGAAGTCACTATTCAAAAGTGAAATGACAAAAAATTCAGCTTGCTTGGGTAGCCGTGAAAGCGCATCTGCAACAACATTCTCTTTCCCCCTTTTGTAAGTTATTTCATAATCATATCCAAGAAGCTTTGTTACTCATTTTTGCTACTCGGGGCAAGATATCTTCTACTCCAAGAAATATTTTAGGCTTTTATGGTCGGTCTTGATTTGAAAGCATCGCTCGATCAAGTACGATCTCCACCTCATTACTACGTGCACAATGGTGAGCATCTCCTTATCATATGTTAACATGTTTTGATGGGAGGGAGACAATGCATTGCTAGTGTATGTGAGTGGTCGACCATCTTATATGAGAATGTCTCTAATTCCAACTCTAGATGCATTGGCCTCAATGATGAAGGGACGGTTGAAATCTAGTAGCGCTAGCGTTGGTATCATTGTCATGGCTGCCTTAAGTTTGTCGAAGGCAGCAGAGGCTTTGTCCGACCATTGGAAGGTATCATTTTTCAGTAGAGAAGTGAGTGGTGCACTGATCTTTCCATAGTTTTTCATGAACTTGTATTTGTAGCCTGTTAAATCAAGAAAGCCATGTAGCAATTTTATGTTCCTCGGGGTTGGCCAGTTCTGCATTGCTTCTATTTTGGAGGGGTCCACTGTCACACCTTCCTCTGATATGATAAGCCCAAGATATTCCACCTTTTGTTGAAGAAAGCAAAAATTCGTAATGGCCGTTGTGTGTTCGAAAGGTGATTTTCGGTATGTCTTCTTCGCACACTCGTATTTAATGATACCCGGATCGAAGGTCCAGCTTTGTGAAGATTTGTGCTCCCTTTCATCTAGCAATTCATCTACTACTGGAATAGGGCATTTATCCTTGATAGTTATACTATTGAGAGCTCGGTAATCAATGCATATTCACTATGTTCCATCCTTCTTGCGTACAAGTAGCACCGGTGAAGAGTGGAGGCTGCAACTTGGCCAAATAACTCCTATTTTAAGCATCTCTTTTAGAATCCTTTCTATTTCATCCTTCTAGAGATGTAGATACTAATATGGTAAAGTATTTGCTAGAGGTTTGCCTGGAAGAATCATTATATAATGATCATGCCAACAGGTAAGAGGTAGGTTGTGCGGTTCGTCAAATATATTTAAAAATTCAACAAGCAAAGGAAGTAAGTTTGGATCTTCAAATTCTATTGGCTCTCCCTTAGTTTGCTGCTTAAGTTGTACCAAAAATCCGTTGCATGCTTTATGCAAAACCTTCTCCATTTGTTGTGTGCAAATCATCATTATATCGCCCCCCACGTTTCTCGTACAATATCACATATTTCCCCTTACTATAAAATTTCATAATTAGTTTCATAAAATTTTAGAAAACATCACATAATGTCATCAACCATTCAATTCTAAGCATGGCCTCATGATCATCAAGAGGGAGGAGGAAGAAATATGTAATTATCTCTTGGTCCTACAGCAACAGTTTCACTCGCGGGCGCCTATGATCATACTTCAAAATCCATCCGTCGGCGACCTTAACGTCAAACCTACTATAATTCTCGATAGGTAAGGCCATCCGAACAGCAACCTTACTATTTATAAAGTTATTAGTGCTACCCGTGTCAATGAGAACAGTGATCGGTTATTGTTTGAGAAGGCCTCCAACTTTCATCGTTTGCGGGTTTGAGTAGTCGACTAGTGCATGTACCTAATTTCGGTCGGTTGTGGCTCTTCTTCTACATCTTCTTCTTCATGTTCAAGGCTCTCTTTTGGATATTTAATGACCTTTTCTTCTACTGGTTCAATCATAAGAAGTCTCCCTTTACTACAGCGATGCTCACGACTCCACGGTTTGTCGTAATGCTAACATAACCCCTTCGCAGATCGCTCCCGAAGTTCTTCTCTTGTTAAACTTTTTGATGCAAGGGCTCAGTTGATAGTAGGGGGGGCAGAGGGCTCTGGTATTGCTAGTTGGGGAGCAACCCTAGTCCTCCAGGCTTCATGGTTCAATCGCTCCTCTTGAAATCATGTGAAAGAGATGGCTGCCATAAGCGTGTACGGTTGTCGCGCTTTAACTTCTCCTCGGATCTCCGGCTTCAAGCCCTCAATGAAGGTCTTTAATAGTTGTTTTTGAGACCAATCACGAGTTTGATTAGATAACCTTTCAAACCTGGTTTGGTACTCTTGAATGGTGGAGGTTTGTCGGATCTTTGCTAGTTGTTCGTCAATGTTCTTGTAATCGGTTGGTCCGAAGCGGTTCAGCAATCCTTCTTTGAATTATCGCCATAAGAGGACTCCATGGGTGTGTTCAAACCAGTCAAACTACTATATGGCATCCCCTTCAAGATGTATAGCTATAATTTTCATCATAGATGCGTCCGCAGTTTTGTGGTACCGAAAATATTGCTCCGCACGCAAGATCCAACCAATCGGATCTCCTTCTTCCCATCTAGGGAAGTCCACTCTCATGCATGGATAGTTGGGGTCGATTATAGAGCCTCTCCTCTCTTGGAGGTCATCTCTTTGGGCTTGGTGTGATTAGTTAGAGCTCTCTCTTTGATGTGATTTCGTCAGGCTTAGTGGTCGGCCCAAACTGAGTTTGGTAAAGAGAGTCCGAATCTTATCCTCCATTCACACCTCGAAGGCTTCAAATTTAGCATTGATTACCTCCTCAAATGCCATAGTATATGCCTCCAAATCTGTGATGTTAAGATCTTTCTTTTGTTGTCGGGTTAAAGGTATGTATCGGTTGAGAGAAGTGATGGTCGAAAGGATTGGTGGATTGGTAGATGTAGGCTACGGTTTAGGCTTGTTTTGTAGCTGTTTTAGGTGCAGTTTGAGGGTGTGTTTAGTGGAATTTTAGGGCTGTAGATGAAAGTTTTGGATCTGTGGTAGATGGCAGTAAAGGTTTGATAGAAATCAATGGAAGTTGCTGCAAATATGTGATGTCTTGTAAGAGCAGAATTATCATCGAAGAAATAGTGGTTTCTCGATGAAATTTCCACCAAAAACTTAAGAGATTTGAGAAGAGAATTGATAGCAAAATCTCAGTTTATATGACAATAAGGATGTATAATTTAATCAAGAAAATTTTGGCAGTATTACAGCAAGGAAATTGGTGCAAGTTGCGATAGCAGGATTCTCGTCGAAAAATTTCAGCGATTTGCGATGAAAATTTATAGCAACATAAAATCGCTTTTAGAGATAAATTCCTCAATAGATCAATATTAGATGGAAGCCAAGATGATCTATAAAGTGTATAAGAAATTTTGTTCAAAAAAGATTACAAATAGATCGGTTAAGGCAACAATATATGGCTGAAATTTTCTACAGATTTTCAAGTATAGCAGATTGAACGTAAAAGATCATTGGTTTATATTAATAATTTTTTGATAAAACTAAAGAAAAATCCACTATTAGGAAGTGTCAAAGCTATTATAAAAATTTTGTAGAGATTTAGATAGAAAAAACATAGTAGCAAGATCAAACAAACTGTGCTATGCGGTTGAAATTTTATAGTGCATATTTTCAAGTATAGTAGCTTAGACGTAAAAGATCAATGGTTTATATTAAGAATTTTTTGACAAAACTAAAGGAAAATATGCTATTAGGAAGTGTCAAAGCTGTCATAAAAATTTCATGGAGATTTGGATGGAAAAAATGCAGTAGCAAGATCAAACAAACTGTGTTATGCGATTCGAATTCTGCAATGTATCTTTCGTCGTAGAAATGAAAACTTTGCGATGAAAAGTTTATGCAGCAATTTTGGAACAATTTTTTTTGGATTTTCGAATAAATATAACTAAATTGCAGCAGCAGTAAGGTAGGAAACCAGAACCTGTTGCAATTCACGGGGAGATCAAAGGATGATCTGCGGTTGTGGAGATGACGGTAGAATTTGGCGACGATTTTTTAAGCAATTGTGAGAATTGCTTTGGGCGGTTGTGGAGGGTTGATGGATGGCTGTGGAAGGGCAGCGAGATGCCAAGAATGTTGCTCTAATACCAGGTGTTAAAACCCTTGCATATTCTAAACTTGGGGTTGATCTTTTTAGGGGATCGGCCTCCTTGGAACTCTATAGGGGTTCCTCTCTCCAAATTGCTGCTCAAAGGCTGTAAAAAAAGATTCATCTATTTCTTATTAAATGAGGAGGAATACATGGTTATTTATAGGGCTTCTAAACCCTAACTCTTAATAGGACTCCTACTCAAGACTCCTACTTTTAACCAACTCCTAATAGGACCCCTACTCAAGACTCCTATTCCTTTACAACTCCTAATTCTTCTACAAGAAACAACCTCCTGACCCTAGCCAGCCTCTTCACCTCTTTAATATGGGTCGGCTTAGGTAGGTTTTATATGAATGTCCCTCTCAATTAGGACTCTCCTAACTAGAGTCCTAACACTGACCTATCCATCTCATTCTGGGGATACGCCATAGAGACCGCAGCTTACCTTCTGAACATAGTTCCAACTAAATCAGTAGTGTCTACACCATATGAGATATGGAAAGGGAAAAAGCTCGATCTTAAGGTTGTTAAAATTTGGGGTTTCCCTGCCCATATTAAAGGACACAAACCCCGATAAGTTGGAATCTAGGACGGAGCAATACAATTTCATGGGATGCCCTAAGAAAACTTATGGGTATTATTTCTATTATCCTGAGGACCAAAAGGTCTTTGTAGCCAAGAGAGAAGTGTTCCTTAGAAGGAACACATTTTTAGCGGAGATAGTGGGAGCTTGATAGAGTTGAGTGAGGTTGGAGAACCTAGCTTAAGCATAACTTCACAGCCCGAGTTTGTTTAGGTACCTAGCACACAAGTTCCGACTTTACATAGGTCCGACAGAGTATCCCATCCTCCTAAGAGATATGTGAGACATATTAGAGGAGAGGATGTTGAAGATCTTGATCCTCAAACCAACGAGGAGGCTATTATAAGTATAGACTCCAAGAAGTGGCAAGAAGCCATGAATTCTGAAATGGATTTCATGTACTCCAACAAGGTTTGGAACATAGTTGATACACCTAAGGGTATTGTACCCATTGGTTGCAAGTGGATCTTCAAAAAGAAGATCGGAGTAGATGAAAAGGTGAGACCTATAAAGCAAAGCTAGTGGCTAAGGGGTATCGTCAAAGGCAATGTGTTGATTATGACAAAACCTTCTCACCTGTAGCTATGCTAAAATCGATCCGAATTCTATTAGCTATTGCAGCACACTATGATTATGAGATCTGGTAGATGGACATGAGAATCGCA
This sequence comes from Musa acuminata AAA Group, assembly GCF_036884655.1. NCBI lineage: Eukaryota > Viridiplantae > Streptophyta > Magnoliopsida > Zingiberales > Musaceae > Musa > Musa acuminata. The sequence continues at coordinate 24,071,998 of NC_088359.1, read as the reverse complement.
TTCCTCAATGGCAACCTCGAGTAGGAGGTGTATATGATACAACCTAAGGGATTCGTGTCCAAAGACTATCTAGATAAGGTGTATAGGTGTTGAATCTTAGATTTTGATGATGAAGTCAATTGTCATTTGTTATCTAATTCATATGTTGAGATAAGTGTGTAGGATTAACTACGATGGAAGTAAGACATGCGGTAGAAGTTACGCCGGAGTCAAGATCATGATCACGTTGGAGATTCGAGAGTTTGACGGAAGTCCGGACGGTCGTAAGAGGTTCTGCGGGAACAAATCCGAGAAGCCTAGGAGCTTGCTAAAGAAGCTCGTTGGAACTTGCCAAGTGGATCGTTGCAAGTCCAGGAGTTTGCCGGAAGTCCGCCGGAGCATCGCCGAGGGTTTGTCGGATATTCGCCGAAAGTTTGCCGGAAGCTCGCCGGAAGAAGCGATTGACGCACCGGAGCAAGTTGCAGTATTAATGTCTTAAATATCATAGTTAGTATGTAGATTAAGTTAGGAATGAGAGGTGATCTCATTAATTTAATTTGGGGGCAATTGAGCCCTTGATAAACCCAAATTGGGCCGAATGGATCAGCCCATTCGGACCTAGAATTCTTGGCCGACGGTGGCACCGCCTAGGAGCTCAGTCTCCCAGGAATGCCAAGCGGTGGTACCGCCCCCATCAAGCGATGGTATCGCCTGAGCTCAGTCTCCAAGTGAAGCTGAGCGATGGTACCGCCCCTGTCAGGTAGTGGTACCGCCTGAGCTCGGTCTCCGAGCAATGTCAGGCGGTAGTACCGCTAGGACCCTGAAAATCCAGGAGATGATATTTTTTAGCTCCAAATTTGAACCAGTTGGGGCTTATATAAACCCCACCCTTTCCTACATGAAAGGGCACTAAAATCTTGATCTTATTCTGAGAATTTGAGAGCTCAAAAGTGTTGTAAAAGGCCAAGAGTCCTTCTCCCTCTTTTCATCTAAGTTTTGATCATTCAAGAGAGGAGTAAAAATCTGTAAGGGTTGTCTCCTAAGCCTATCAAAAGGAGTAAAGCTGTAAAAGGGTGGTTGGCCTTCGCTTATTGAAGGAAGGCCTCTAGTGGACGTCAGTGACCTCATTGGAGGAGGATGCCAAAAGTGGATGTAGGTCAAGATTGATCGAACCACTCTAAATCTCGGTTTGCATTTACATTCTGCTCTCTATCTTAACTGCAAACTGCCTCCATTACTTTTCTTCAACTGTACTTCACTTAATCTTAAGTTGAAGAACTTTCCGAAATGATTTTTCATTGAAAGTGTTATTATCATACGAACGTCGTTTTAAATTGTCGAAAGTTATCCGTTGCACTAATTCACCCCCCCCCTCTCTTAGTGCTCTTGATCATAACAATAGGTTGCTTAGGTCCATTTATGGACTAATGCTATCCATAGTAAAGACTTGGTTATCTAGACACTTCTCCATGAAGGACTTAGGGGAAGCATCCTATATCTTTGAGATTCAGATCTATAGAGATAGATCCAAGATGATGCTTGGCTTGTCCCAATCTAAGTAAATAGACACCATTATCAAAAGGTTTAGTATGAAAAATTTCAAGAGAGATCTCATACCGATGAGATATGAGATATCACTTTCTAGGAATATGTCCCCGAAGACTCATGAAGAAAGGGCAAACATAGATAGGATACTACCCTATGCCTTAGTGATAGGGTCTATCATGTATGTTAGGCTATGTACCAGGCCTGATGTAGTGCATGCTCTGAGTGTCACGACAGGTATTAGGCAGATCTAGGCTTGGAGCATTGGAAAGTAAGTACTTGAGAAGGACTAAATATCTTTTACTAGTATATGGAGGTAGTAGCCTTAGGGTTGAAGGCTACACAGACTCAATTTTTCAATCCGATGTCGATGATAGTAAGTCGAATTCGGGGTATGTGTACACCCTGAATGGAGGAGCAGTATGCTGGAAGAGTTCCAAGTGAGATACTATTGCTGACTCGACCACAAAGGCGGAGTGCATTGCTGCAGCAGAGGCAACAAAAGAGGGAGTCCGGATGAAGAAGTTCATCACAGATCTAGGAGTCGTGCCATGCAGCAAGGAGCCGATTCCCTTATATTGCGACAACAATGGGGCGATTGCTCAAGTAAAGGAACCCAGGTCTCATCAGAAGAGTTCTGAGGAGGTTCCAGCTTATTAGAGAGATCGTGACCCAAGGAGATGTAGTAGTGGAAAGAGTTCCATCCAAAGATAATATCGCAGATCCACTAACAAAGCCATTGTCTCAGATTGTCTTTGAGCATCACAGGGGTCTGATGGGGATCGGACACATATGTGATTGGCTTTAGGTCAAGTGGGAGATTACTAGTCATAGGTGCCCTACAAGCCAATCACGTGAGTGATGGCACATGTGACTTGACATGCAGTCTTTTTGCTTATTATTATTATTTGGTATTTTCTCACTTTATATTGCTTATTGCTTGAATATATTATGATATCCATGGATCTGTCAATGGGAATCGGATCGTGATGAGATCATGATAATGAGATCGATTTGTCTTTAAACATAGATCCTAAATAATCTCAATCATAGGTTACTCGAGAGGGACATCAAGATAACCGGACAGACTGGTGTGCTGTATACCTGTCTATATGATGGATGTAATTGGTCTCATAGCTATTCATGTGGGGACACTAGGGATACAGTAAATGTGCTCATTGGAGAATGAGTTCACTGATTGATCTGCTTACAGAATATTGGATGGTTGATGATGCCTTATTGTCAAACAGTAATTTCGTAGTCTCAGTGGTGTATCTGGTCCTTAGACTTGAGACACCAAGGATGTCTTGTATGAGTACTCCATTCTTTGATACTAGACTTATAGGTCTGGAGGTTCCAGATCTAGCATAGTCGGTCATAGGGAGTGGTAGCCAACCTTACGATGACTATTGAGTATCAATAGAAGATTATCCACTCTCGGTGTCATGAGAGGAATATCCCATGTGTTCTTACTCAGAAAAATCTCTGGCCAGGGTCATTCAGATTGAGAGAGAAAGAGTTCTCCGAGAGAATTCGATTAGAGCGATACTCGAGTAGAAACCATATAGGTCTGACAACACCATTCTTGGTATACGGTCTCTGAGATATTAGATGGATGAGGGACTATAGGTACATGGTAATTGAGGACAAACAAGTCTAATAGATTGGATTCCCCTGTATCGTCTAGGGACTGCGGCATAGTGGCATAGTACGTCCGTAGTCTATGAGTCGAGTGAATTATTATGGAGATAATAATTTAGTTAACTAGAATGAGTTCTGATAGGTATGACTCATGACTAGCTCAATATTGAGTCTAGAGGGTCACACATATATGGTAGGCATTGCGATAAGTAGATGTTTGAATATGAGATATCCACCGGAGCCCCTATCTTTTTAGATATCCAATAAGCCTTTGAATTATTGGATTCTATGGAAGAGATCCAATAAGAGCCAATGAGACTATTGGATAGAGATCCACTAATCTAAGAGGCTTGGGTAGTTGGATGGAGATCCAATACCCAATAGGTAGGATCTCTTAGGGTTAAGTTAACAGGGGATATCTATAAATAGGAGGGAACCAATGGTTCATAGGCTAGAGCCCTTTAGAGTTGCCTCTCCTATTCTCCTCAGATAGTAGGCTTGAAGTTTTGAGGAGTATTATCGTAGCCCTACTATGTGGATCATCGCTAGAGAGGAGGACGTTTGACCTCCTTCACCCTCTCCTAGAGATATACATGGATTTAGAGATATATGATCTCCCTAGGTAACACAATATTTCATATATGTAGTTTTAAGTTTCACAGTTTTTGCGCACCAATCTTCGCACAATGACAAACACATCTTTGGAAAATTAAGGATTTTATTTTCAATATTCTTCCACTACGCATGTGATGTCGCCCCTAGATTTCCCAACACCATCAAATCAATCTTATCCTCAAGGCTGAGTAGCATCAAACTAGGAGAGCTTCTTTTTCAGCACTTTATTTGCGACGCATCACGACCCATTGATCAAGTATGGTCTTCACTTTTTGATTGTGTAAGCAATAGGTTGGCCTTTCAGTGTAGTAATCATTGCAGTCTTCTGAAGAACCCTCTCCATCCGATAGCTAGTGGTAGTTGTGACCTTACTTCCACGTTTTCCTTTAGGATCACCTGCTTTCCATTAAAAAACTTTATGATTAGTTTAGAAAAATTCCAAGAAAGATCACCCATAGCCATTCAATTCCAAGCACCACTTCATAGTCTTCCAAGGGTAGAAAAAAGAAGTCCATAAGAAACTCTTGGCCATGTATAATCAACTTTATCTTCGAACATTTGCTATCACAAGTTAAAATTCATCCATCAGCGACCTTTACTTCAAATTTGTTACAGTCTTCGATGTGATAGGCCAATTGGTCAGCAACCTTATTGTCCATAAAATTATTAGTGCTACCAGTATCAATCAAAACTATAACATGCTAATGTTCCAAAGTTCCTCCAACTTTTATAGTTTATAGGTTAGAGTAGCCGACTAATACATGCATTGTATGTATGATAAGTCTAATATCATCATCAGAATTCATACCTTTATGGTCAGAGTCTATATTATTAGCTTTCGGTTCCTCCCCAATTGGTTTAATCATCAGAAGTTTCCCTTATTTATATCAGTGCTCCCTACTCCACTTTTCATCACAATGTCAGCATAAACCCTTCACTGATATTTCCTTGAGTTCTTCTTAGGTTAGCCTTCGAGTGTTAGGGTTCTGACTAGGAATAGATGGGGTGAGTGGCTTGCTAATAATATATTTGTTGTCACTTCTGTTTCGACGATTTTCCTTGCTGATTTTTTCCTTATGTAAATGTACAAATGATATCGTAGCGATCATAGTGCGTGTTTGATAAGCCTTAACTTCACACCAAATATATAGATTAAGTCCTTCAATGAATGTGCCCATCTATTGTCATTTATACCAATATCTGGCTTGATTTGACAATCGTTCTAACCTGCTCTGATATTCTAATACTATAGAAATCTAACGAATTATGGCGAGTTGTCCATCAATATTTTCAAATTCAGATAGTCCAAAGTGAATAAGAAGTCCTATCTTGAATTGCTCCCACTAGGGGACTCGATGGTAAGTTTATGTTAGGAAAAGAGTCGGCATTAAGAGGGGGGGGGGTGAATTAGTGCAGTGGTAAAAATTACGTCGGTTCAAAACTTCGTTGCGATTAAATTCGTTTCTAACAAAAAATTATTTCATAAAGGTATTAACTTTGAAAGCATACAGAAGAGCATAGTGGATGTAAAGCAAGTAAAGTGGTTTGCAGTAAAGTAAATTGTATAAGAGAAATGCAAACCATATTTTTATAGTGGTTCAGTTGTCGTGACCTACATACACTTCGCCGATTCCTCTTCCGTCGAGGCCACCAGTATCCACTATCGGTCTTCTTTCAATGGGAGAAGACCAACTACCCTTTTACACCCCTCTTCTCCTTTTCACAGGTTTAGGAGATAATCTTTTATAACCCTCTTTTGCAAGGTATCCCTCTCACACCTCCCTTAGAATTCTCTCTAAGCTTTGGGAGGAGGAAACTCAACTTTCTAAGGTTTACAACTTTAGAATCATAGGGTTTTACTCAATATTTCTTACTAATCCATACAGGAATATATAGGGTATTATAGGCCCCAAATGGATTCAAATTTGGAGCCCAAAATTCAAACCCCCGAAATTTTAGGGTACGGGCGGTACCATCACCTCTAGCCTGACACTGGGTGGTACCACCACCTAGATTGGTGGTACCACCACCCAAACAATCTTAGAGACTGAGTATGGGTAGTACCACCGCCCAGACTGGCAATACCACCGCCTGACACAGTCTCGGAGACTGTGCCACGACGGTTTCACTTGTTTGGTCACTGTTTGGGCCTTTCTCTTGGCCCAACACAGCCCAAAGTTGGCCCAACTATTCCCTAATTGGATTGGCCCAATTCTAATCCTTATTATGTGCTAACTACAAATTTTAAGATATTTACTAAGCTAAACAAAGTTCGTAAGTCTAGGTTTCTTCCGACAAACTTTCGATGATCTCTCGGCAATGTTCCAATAGACTCCTAGCAAGCTCTTGGACTTCATGATGATCTTCTTAGCGAGTTCTGATGAGCTTCTTTGGCAAGCTCCAGGACTTCTTGGTTAATTCCGATAGAACTTCCGATGAACTCTCGAACTTCCAACGAAATCACATTCTTGATTCTGGGACTTCATTTTGCTTTATGCCTTGCTATCGTAGTTAATCCTGCATATGTAAAAACATACTTCGATTTAGGCAATTATTACTAAGCATGATCATGTTGTCCGGTATGTCATTGGTCCATCGACGCTTCATCCGATTCTTCGATGCATCATCCTCTCTTATGGCCTATTGCTCAATCAACTAGTTGACCTCCGCAACTCTAATATCCTTATCGTAATTTTTGCTCTTCTTAGCTCGATACCTGAATCCATGGCCCGAAGCCTTCTGTCGATACGTCATCCGATCATCCGGCTAGACGTCTAATCTTCTAACATGTTCCACCGGCCCAACATGATTCTTCCTGCTTTAATTGTCTCATCCTGATCGAAGCATCCTACGTTACTCAAAACACAGATCAATTCATAAACACTTATCAATTGGTTTCATCATCAAAATTCAAGATTCAATAGTCTCCCCCTTTTTGATGATGACAACTAATTGATGACGGAGTTTAAACAAACTCCCGGAGTTTAAACAAACTCCTCCTATCAATATGCCATATTGATAAAGACTCTTGGATTCAAAAATCCAAGTAATATGTTATCATAAACTTATGCATAGCATCATAGTTCTCCCCCTTTATCATCAACAAAAAGGAAAAATGCAACTAGCAAGTGTTTTTAGACATCCAAGTTCAAATTATTGCATAATAAATCTCAAGTTTTATCGTCATTGCAAAGTAGCAAAAATTTTTAGTTTTACATCATGTAAGCTAGCAATATTTAAGATGTTCAAGAAGGCAACTTTTGCTTCTTGAAATATGCAAGTTAGCAATCTTTGCTTCTCTTTTGAGATGAGCAAGCTAACATGTTTTTACATCTTCTTGACTTGTGCAAGCTAACAAGTTTGCCTCTTTTCATGATGTGCACGCTAGAAATTCTTTCTCTCCCTTTGTCATTGGCAAAAAGAGAGGAATAACAAAACAATGGTGCAATTCATCAATTTTCAAATTATGACAAAAATAAAGTATCATTTGTATTTCAATATGTCATAATTGAGATAAATATTGAATTTAAATTTAATTCAAGTCAATACAATTTTAATCATGATTCTCATACATGATATTCAATACATCAAATACATCATCATAATAAAATCATAAGTATTACATGCATCATTTTTTAATAAGCTAGCAACTTTGCTTCCTAAAAAGTTTTTCTTCTTGCAATTTGTGAGCTAGCAAATTTTACACATGAGAGTTGGCAAAATTTTTTAATCTTTTGGGATAAGCAAGCTTTTTACTCTTCTTGAAGTATGCAAGCTAGCAAAATTTCTCCCCCCTTTGTCATTGTTCAAAAAGAAGGGAAGAAAATAATTTTGTAATTCTTTTTTCCTTTATAATAATTTTTAAATCATGACAAAGGTAAATAACAAAGATGAAAAATTAAGTCATAAACGTTAAAATAATTTTTTTTATCATGAATATTTCATCATTGCATGCATCAATATCATAAGTTGAAGTATTGCATGCATAATACCAAATCACCATTCATAATTACATCAATATTCTAGTCGTTATTTCAATCATCAAAAAATCAAGTCATGAATGTCAAAATCATAGTATTGCATGCATTCATATCATCACATGAAGAATATCAAGAAGAACTTGGTAATGAGATATACTTCATGAATACAAGGAATTTTACAAAGCCAAAAAATCATATCATGAAGGATGAGATCATGTAAATACTAAAAGACATGATTCATTTTGACAAATCTTATCTTAAATATTCAAAGAGAAATCTTAGGAGATCAAATAATAAAATATATTCAAATAAAATTTTAAGTCATGAATTTTGAAAAGGATATTCAAATGAAATTTTAAGTCATGAATTTCGAAAAAGATATTCAAATAAAATTTTAAGTCATGAATTTTGAAAAAGATATTCTCTTTAGTAAATCGCAAAAGGAAACGTAGAAGAAAAAGATTTCAATTCATGCAAAAGAAATCTGATGATTCATATAGAAAATCTCAAGTAATTTCAATAAACCAAGATCATGATTTTGATAAAACTCATTCAAATTCAAATCGTCAAAATCATCAAAATCTCAACATTTCTTTTAAATGATTCAAAATGGCATAAATAATTTTATTGATCTCTTAGTAAAAAATCGATAAGGTAGGGATTGAGAAGTTTTCAAGAAAAATGCTTTCCTATTTTTGTTTCAACTTATTGATTAATTTCATACATGCATGTTCTTTTCTTTTATGCCAAATCCATGCATCATTAATTAACACTGAAAAAGAAGTTTCGAAAGATCGCAAAAATTATTATGCATAAGTTCGAAATATAAACTCATTAAGGATGCTTTCAAGTCATCATTATATTTTTATTAAAATATATTTTCCTTTTTATGTGTTTCATTTTAAGTGATTGACATGATCAAGTTTTTTTTTTTTTTTTTCATATGAAAACATACATCATAGTTTAAAATCGAAAATGCCACGTTCATTATCATAAAAATCGATAATCCATAAATTTCAAGAATCATCATGCATAAATTCGAAACATAAACTTATTAAGCAAGATATAAAACCATTACTTCAAATCAAACATGATTTCATTAATCATAGAGTATTTTCAATCAAAATTGAGAAACAATATGATTCATCTTGTTAGGTGTACAAGCATTAGATTTATATCTAACATTCTATTGTATTATTAAAACATCAAGCATGATTTCGTAAGGTATTTTTAATCAAAATCATTTTGTTTGTTTATCATAAAACATGTAATTTTCATGATTACTTTTAAAATCACTAGAAAGGTAAGCATGATCCAATTTTATTTTTACATTTTTATTAAACATACAATTCAAAAAATATATAATTTTTCTAAACTAATTTAAGAACAACTCATGGAAAGCATTATGTAATTTCGAAATAAATTAAAGGAGTTTTGTTTGAGTTGTTTACCTCATTGTCGAACGCTATTAAGGCGTAGTTTGTCACCTCGCCTTTGTTGGATTGTCCTTCATCTTCGGATGAGCTCGTTTCGTACAAGATTGCTTCCTTCTTCTTGTGTTCATAGCAAATAGTTGCGTTCTTTTTAAGTTTATTTTTATTCTTCAATTTTTGTTTCATGAACTTTTTAAATTTCATAGTGAGGAGTTCAAGTTCACCATCACTTGAGCTTTTCGAGTGGTCTTCAATTATTCTAAGTCCGAAATCCTTCTTGTTCTTTGGAAGGATGCTCTCAAGTTCGTTTTGTGCATTGTGTGCCATTTCATATGTCATTAATGAACCAAAAAGTTCTTCAAGTGAAAAATTATTAAGATCTTTCGTCTCTTATATTGCGGTTACTTTCGAATCCGAATTCTTATCAAGAGAACGTAAAATTTTACTTACAAATTCAAAGTCCAAAAATTTTTACCAAGTACTTTTAAACAATTGATGACATCCGTAAAACAAGTATATATGTCTCCAATGGTTTCACTTGGTTTCATATAAAAAAGTTCAAAATCATGCATCAAAAAGTTGATTTTTGAATCTTTAACTTTGTTAGTACCTTCATGTGTGATTTCAAGAGTATGCCAAATGTCAAAAGTCGTTTCGCAAGTAGAAACTTGATTAAATTCGGTTTTATCTAAGGCGCAAAATAGAGCATTCATAGCCTTTGCATTAAGAGAAAAAGGCGTCTTCTCCAAATCATTCCAATGGTTCATTAGAAGAGAAGACCTTCGAAAACTACTTACAATAATATTCTATAAATTTAAATCCAAGAAAAGTAAGAAAACTTTCATTTGAGTTTTTCAATATGTGTAGTCCGTCCCAATGAATAAGGGAGGACGAATGAGAGAGTGACTCTCTTGAAAACCGAAAAGAGTCATTTATATTTGGGTGTTAAACCAAATATGAAAAATGAGGCTCTGATACCAATTGTTAGGAAAAGAGTCGGCACTAAGTGGGGGGGTGAATTAGTGTAGCGGTAAAAATTACGTCGATTCAAAACTTCGTTGCGATTAAATCTGTTTCCGACAAAAAATCATTTCATAAAAGTATTAACTTTAAAAGCATACGAAAGAGCATAGTGGATATAAAGTAAGTAAAATGGTTTGTAGTAAAGTAAATTGCACAAGAGAAATACAAACCAGATTTTTATAGTGGTTCGGTTGTCTGACCTATATCCACTTCACCGATTCCTCTTCCGTCGAGGCCAGCGGCATCCACTATCGGTTTTCTTTCAATGGGCGAAGACCAACTACCCTTTTACACCCCTCTTCTCCTTTTCACAGGTTTAGGAGATAACCTTTTATAACCCTCTTTTACAAGATATCCCTCTCACACCTCCCTCAGAACTCTCTCTAAACTTTAGGAGGAGGGAACTCAACTTTCTAAGGTTTACAACTTTAGAATCACAAGGTTTTGCTCAATATTTCTTACTAAACCATGCAGGAATAGCTATGGTATTTATAGGCCCCAAATGGATTCAAATTTGGAGCCCAAAATTCATGAAATTTCAGGGTACAGGCGGTACCACCACTTGCAGCCTAATACTAGGCGGTACCACCGCTTGACATAGTCTCGGAGACTATGCCACAACAGTTTCACCTGTTCGGTCACTGTTTGGGCCTTTCTCTTAGCCCAACACAGCCCAAACTTGGCCCAACTATTCCCTAATTGGGTTGGCCCAATTCTAATCCCTATTATATGCTAACTACAAATTTTAAGATATTTACTAAGCTAAACAAAGTCTGTATGTCTAGGTTTCTTCCGGCGAACTTCCGACGATCTCTCGACAATGTTCCAACGGACTCCCGGCAAGCTCCTGGACCTCATGATGATCTTCTTGGCGAGTTCCGATGAGCTTCTTTAGCAAGCTCTAGGACTTCTCAATCAATTCCAATAGAACTTCCGATGAACTCTCGAACTTCCAACGAAATCGCGTTCTTGATTCTGGGACTTTATTTTGCTTTATGCCTTGCTATCGTAGTTAATCCTGCACATATAAAAACATACTTCGATCTAGACAATTATTACTAAGCATGAATCAGGTTGTTTGGTATGTCATTGGTCCATCGATGCTTCATCTGATTCTTCAACACATTATCCTCTCTTGTGGCCTATTGCCCAATCGGCCAGTTAACCTCCACAATTCCGATATCCTTGGTGCAATTTCTGCTCTTCTTAGCTCGATGCCTGAATCCATGGCCCGAAGCCTTTTGTCGATACGTCATTCGATCCTCCGGCTAGACGTCCAATCTTCATACATGTTCCACCGGCCCAACATGATTCTTCCTGCTTTAATTGTCTCATCCTAATCAAAGCATCCTGCGTCACTCAAAACACAGATCAATTCATAAACACTTATCAATTGGTTTCAGCATCAAAATCTGAGATTCAATAGTTTCGTACTAGTCATACCATTGGATTACATCCCCATCTAGTTAGATTGAGGATATTTCCACCTTGGATTCTTCTGGGGTTTTGTGAAAACGAAAAAAAAATTTTGCCCTAGAAATCCAACTGGTCGGATCCCTATCTTCCCATCTTGAAAATTTCACCTTAACAAGTAGGTTGCTTGTGTAATATTCTTGGGGCCATTTTCCTGTATCTCCATATCTATTCAACATAGAACTTAAACTTCCACCTTGTTGAAACTTGCTAAAGTTCTCAAAGAGGCTCTTTTTGAAATCGTTAAGGGTTTTTTGTAGCTGGTTCTTAATTCTAGTTTCCAATGCTTCAATTTGTGCTTTCACTGAGTTATTGGTAGCAATTGCATAAGACTGTAAATCTATAATCCCCAGTTCTAGTTTATGAAGTCTAGTCAAGGGCATTAGTACTGTCGACGTCGAGGGTAGTGTAACGGCTTGCTGTAGTCGCTATGAGGAGGAAAAGTTACTATCCTTTTTTTGTCACTATCGGGTGAGATTGCTGGGGGCTAGAAAGCAGCAGCATTAGCTACAATTGTTGCGACCCAAGGGAGCGATCGTCGAGCAGCCAGTGTTAAGGCTACTATGGTGCAACAGGTAGTTGTGGTAGAGGATGCAGGGAAAGGGGGGAAGGCGGCGTTGACAAAGCTGGTATGCGGTGATTGTTAAAGGTGAAGCTATGGTGGCGCGGTTGGGAATCGATGAGTTGCCCTGTCCGAGAAGCAGTGGCGGTGGTGGAGAAGGGGAAGCAGTGATCATTGGCTAGGAAGTAGCAATGGGATGAGGCATGACTGAGGGGTGGAAACATCACCGCGAGTGGCTGTAGTTGCGACTCAAGGGGAGGAGGGTCAGTTGGGATGCGAGCATCGACCGAAGTAGTGTTGAGGGCATGGTTGGGAGGCGATTGCTATCAATGCCGGTAGCAAAGAGAGCAGGAAACAATGACGACTACGACGATCATGGTTGACCTATTTCGATTGCCGTAAGGAGGGATGGTCGAGCAACTGCAGCTGCGACCCAAGGGAAGGCGAGTGTCGGTTGAGGCAGTGTTGAGGGCGTGGTTGGGAGGTGATTGCTATCGATGCCAGTAGCGAAGAGAGGACGAAACAATGACGGCTTTCTCGTCAAGCAGGATGAGGTGCCCCTTTCTCGCTCGAGAAGGATGGGGTGTGAGCGGCTGTAGTGCAATGAGCGGCGGTGGTGTCGCTGGTCAGAGAGCGACAGCGGCAGTGGTCGCTGGCCCGAAGTAGGGGCGAAGCCTCGCTTAGGAATATGGCTACGACAACCCTATCTCGTTCTTCTCAACTTTTTTTTTTTAGATAATGATAACTACGGCGAAGTGTTGTGAGGAATTAAAGTGAGAATGTCGAGGATCGATACTAAATGATGAGACCCTAAGGTTTTATCATGTAAGAATGGGGAGAAAAGGGGATGATCACTTCGAGGGGATCAACCTCCTTGATCACTTTGAGGGGATCGGCCTCCTAGGGTTTGTCAAACGATTGAATAATATTTTATTGCTTATCGAAAAGAAATAGTTACATCCCTATTTATAGAGTTCCACCTAGAGTCCACCAGAACTTCGACTCTTAATTATAAATAAATATTAAATAAACCTCTATCCAACTCTTATCGAACTAAATAAACTCAACAAAACATAATTCAAAAGCTAAGAAGATAAAGGGATCCTAATAGATTCATGTCCAAAGAAAGTCTAGATAAGGTGTGTAGGTTTCTTAGGTCCATCTATGGAATGAAGTAAGCTTTCCGAAGTTGAAACATAAGATTTGATGAGGCGATTAGATCTTATGACTTTTTTAAGAACGAAAATGAGCCTCATGTGTACAGAAAGGTAATTGGGAGTGCTATCACCTTCTTGGTGTTATATGTGGATCACATTCTAATCATTAGGAATGATATAAGAATGCTCTTCATAGTAAAAGCTTGGTTATCTAAATACTCCTCCATGAAGGACTTAGGGGAAGCATCCTACATATTAGAGATTCGAATCTATAGAGATAGATCTAAGAGGATGCTTGGCTTATCCTAAGTATAGGTACATAGACACCATTATCAAAAGGTTTGGCATAAAAAATTTCAAGGGAGATCTTATACCGATGAGACATGGGATATCGGTTTTTAGGAGTATGTCTCCAAAGATTCCTGAAGAAAGGGCAGACATGGATAGGATACCATATACCTCAGCGATAGAGTCTATCCTTAAGTACTTGAGAAGGACTGAGGATCTTTTACTGGTATATGGAGGTAGTAGCCTCAAGGTTGAGGGCTACACAGACTCGAGTTTCTAGTCCAATTCGATGACAACAAGTATAATTCGGGGTATGTGTTTACCCTGAATGGAGGAGTAGTATGCTGGAAGAGTTTCAAGTAAGATACTCATGCTGACTCGACCACAGAGGTGAAGTATATTTCTACAACAAAGTTAGCAAAGGAGAGAGTCTGAATGAAGAAGTTCATCATAGATTTGGGAGTCGTGCTGGGCAGTAAGAAGTCGATTTTCTTATATTGCAACAACTATGAGACGATTACACAAATGAGGAAACTCGTGTCTTATCAAAAGTGTTCTGAGGAGGTTCCAACTTATTAGAGAGATCGTAGCCCGAGGAGATATAACAATGGAAAGAGTTTCATCCGAAGATAACATTGTAGATTCATTGACAAAGTTATTATCTCATATTGTCTTTGAATGTTACAAGAGTTTGATGGAAATCAAACACATAGGTGATTGATTTTAGGTCAAGTGGAAGTTTGCTAGTCATAGGTGCCCTACAAGCCAATCACATGAGTGAGAGCACATGTGACATAACATGCACTCTTTTTTGCTTATTATTATTATGGTATTTTCTCACTTTATATTTCTTGATGCATAAGTATATTGTGATGTCCAACGATCTGTATAATAGGAATCAGATCGTGGTGAGATCACGATAATGAGATCGATTCACCTTTAAACATAAACCCTAAATAATCCTAGTCATAGATTACTAAAAAAGAACATCAAAATAATCAGACAGACTGGTGTACTATATACCCATCCATATAATAGAGGTAGCTAGTCTCATAGTTGCTCATGTGGGGACACTATGGCTATAGTGTAGGTTCTCATTGAAGAATGAATTCACTAATTGATCTGCTCATAGAATGCTGGATGGTTGATGATACTTCATTGTCAAACAGTGATTCTGTCATCCCAGTGGTGTACTTGGTTCTTAGACTTGAGATACCAAGGATGTCTTGTATGAGTACTCCAGTCTTTGATACCAAACTTATAGGTTTGAAAGTTTCAGATCTAGTACAGTCGGTCATCGGGAGTGGCAACTAATCTTACAAGGGCTATTGAGTGTCGATAGATGATCATCCACTCTCGGTATCATAAGATGAATATCTCATGTGTTATTGCTCAAACAAATCCTTGGCTAAGGTTATTCGGATTGAGAGAGAAAGAGTTCTCTTAGAGAATTCGATTAGAGTGAGACTCGAGTAGAAACCATATGGGTCAGACAGTACCATGCCCACTATACGATCTCTGAGATATTAGATAGATAAGGGACTATAGGTACATGATAACAAAGGACAAACAGGTCCAATGGACTGATTCCCCTATATCTTTTGGGGACTACGGCGTAGTGGCCTAATACGTCCATAGTCGATGAGTCGAGTGAATTATTATGGAAATAATAATTCATTGAGCTAGAAGGAGTTCTGATAGGTATGACTCACGACCAACTCGATATTGGGCCTAGAGGGTCACACACATATGGTAGGCGTTACGATGAGTAGAGGTTCGAATATGAGATATCCGCCAAAGCTCCTATCTTATTGGATGTCCAATAAGCCCATGAATTGTTGGATCCTATGGATGAGATCCAATAAGAGCCAATGAGAGATTATTGAATAGAGATCCACTAATTTAAGAGGCTTAGGTAGTTAGATGAAGATCCAATACTCAATAGAGTAGGATCCATTAGGGTCAAGTTGATAGGAGACCTCTCTAAATAGGAGGGAACCAATGGTACATATGCTAGAGCCTTTTGGGTTGCCTCTCCTATTCTCCTCTCCTTCTCCTCCTCAAACAGCAGGCTTGGAGTCTTGAGGAGCATCGTCGCAACCCTGCTATGTGGATCACTGCTAGAGAGGAGGACGCTTGACCTCCTTCACCCTCTCCTAGAGATCTATAGGGATTCAGGGATATACGATCTTCTTAGGTAACACAATCTTTAATATACGCAGTTTTTTGTTTTGTGAATTTTGTACACCAATCTTCGCTTGGCTATGAACACATCTTTGGAAAATTGGGGATTTTATTTTTAATGTTCTTCTGCTGAACATGTGATGTCGCCCCCAAAGATTTCCCAACAATTTGATTTATGGATTTTTGGCATACTTGACCTTTTATGTGATAATCACGTCCTTGAATCCTTCCTCCTTCTTACGAAAGTAAAAAAAATTATTCATGAACTTTTGGGATACTTAATCTATTATGAGATGGTCATTTCTATATGAATCCTTCCTCTTTCTATTTACAAAAGTAGAACTTTGATTCATGGACTTTTGGAACTTATGACTTAATTCTTTTCTTCACGAATGAATTCTTCCCTTCTTCTTATTCTTCTTCTTATTTTTTTTAGAAATGAGAGAAAGAAACTAGCTGATAAGACCCTAAAGTCTTATCGTAAAAAAGGAAGAGAAATGGATGATCGCTTCGAGGGGATCGGCCTCCCTGATCACTTCGAGGGGATCGACCTCCTAGGGTTTGTCAAAAGACTGAATAGTATTTTCCATAGATAGCCGAAAAAAAGTAGTTATATCCCTATTTATAGACTTTCGACTTTAGCTGAAATAAACAGACTTAATAAATACGTAGAAAATAAAAGGAAAGCATAAAAAAAAAGAAAAATAAAAGGATCCTAACAATTCCGCCTCCTTTAATTCAGCCTTGTCCTCAAGGCTGAGCAGCATCAAATTCTGGAAGCTTCTCCTTTAGCATGTTGTAGGACTCCCAAGTGGCATCTTCCTTTGGTAAGTTGGCCTATCACACCAGTACTTCAGTTACAGGATGTCTGCGGTACATTACAACTCGTCGATCAAGTATGGCTTGTGGTTGAGCTTGAACTTCCCTAGTAGTAGAAGTGTTCGGCAAATGGCACTACACTATTCACCCAATTTCCTCTTAAGGCATGAAACATAAAAGACTAGATGTATTTTGGAGCTAGCAGGCAAATCCAAGTGGTAGCCAACTAGTCCAATGCGTTCTAATACCTTATAAGGCCCAAAAAACTAAGGAGATAGCTTCATGGAAGATCAGACCTTTATAGAAGTTTACTTATAAGGTTGAAGACGAAGGAAAACCCAATCACCCATAGTAAATTCTCGTTCACTTGGGTGTTTATCAGCTTATTATTTCATTCTTGCTTGTGCGGCCATGAGATTATCCTTTAAAAGCTAAATAATCTTGTTTCTATCCATCAATTTCTTATCTACTTGATCAACTTTATAAGAACTAGGTATATATTTTGTAATTATAGGTGGGGGTTGACCATAAACTGCTTCAAATGGAGTCATTTTAATAGAAGAATGGTAAGAGGTATTATACCACCACTCTGCCCAAGGAAGCCATTTAATCCATTCATTCGGCTTATCACTAGTAAAGCATCGGAGGTAATTTTCTAGGCACTTGTTTACCACTTCAGTTTGCCCATCTAATTATGGATGATAAGCAGTGCTCATATTCAGCTGAGTACCCTATAAATGGAAAAATTCTATCCAGAAGGAGCTAGTAAAAATCTCATCTCTGTCACTAACAATGGAACGGGGATTCTCATGCAATTTAGCTATGGTTTCCATAAAAATACGAGCAACACTTGCAGTAGTATAAGGATATCGTGAAGCACAGAAATGAGCATACTTTGTAAGCCTATCCATGACTATAAGTATAATACTTTTTTTTTAAGATGGTGGGAGACCGTCAATGAAATCCATAGATATGTCGGTCCAAGTAGCATCAGGAATAGGGAGGGGTTGTAGTAAGCCTGGGATGGCTATTGTGTCACTTTTGTGACGCTAGCAAACATCACATTCTGCAATAAATTTCTTGATGAATTTTTTTATACCTTTCCAGTAAAAAAGTTATCGAGCTCGCTTATAAGTGTGGAGAAATCCGAGTAACTAGCAATTGGTGATGAATGAAACTCCTTCATAATTATCGCCTGGCAAGAAGAATGTCGGGGAACCACTATTCGACATTTATAGCGCAAGTCCATCGAATCCCAACTATAATTTAGGATAGAACCTAGGGCTTCTTCTAATTTTTTAATGATGTTTTGGATATCAGGATTATCTGACCATTCCCTTTTGATAACTTTCAAAGTCTCACAAATAGGAATAGAAATAGCTACTAGTTCAACTTGTTCTGGAAGGCATGAGAGGGCATCTGCTACTAAATTCTCACTCCCTCTTTTATAAATGATCTCATAATCGAATCCCAGTAGTTTTGTGATCCATTTCTGCTACTCTAAAGAAGAAATCTTTTACTCTAGAAAGTATTTGAGGCTTTTGTGATCAGTACGTATTTGAAACCGCCGACCAATTAGGTAGAGTCTCCATTTTATAACTACATATATTATAGCTAATATCTCCTTGTCATAAATAGATAAACTCAAATGGGAAGGAGAAAGAGCCTTACTAGCGTAAGCGATAGGCCGACCTTCCTGCATTAATACAACCCCTATTCCAGCTCCAGAAGCATCAGATTCAATCACAAACAACTTATTAAAATCGGGTAGAGCAAGCACAGGTGTAGTAGTTATTGTAATTTTCAAGAAATGAAATGCCTGAGTTGCCTCTTCTAACCATCTGAATGCATCTTTCTTTAGAAGTGACGTCAAGGAGGCACTGATTTTGCCATAATTTTTCATAAACTTTCGATAATAGCCTGTTAGTCTCAAGAACCTCCTTAAAGCTTTGATTGACTTTGGAATTGGTTAGTCTGTCATCACTTGCATTTTTGAAGGATCAACTATAATACCCTTTTAAGATATGATATGGCCGAGGTACTCAACCTCAGGTTGCCCAAAACTATACTTGGATTTCTTGACAAAAAGACTATGCTCACGAAGAATATTAAAGATAATTCATAAATGTAATAAATGACTTTCTAAGGAAGGACTGTATATTAAAATATCATCAAAGAAAACCAGAACAAACTTATAGAGATGAGCCTGAAATATATCATTCATTAAACTCTGGAAGGTAGAGGGCACATTGGTTAACCCAAAAGGTATTACTAGAAACTTATAATAGCCATTATGTGTCCTGAAGGTAGTTTTCTGAACATCACTTTCATGTACTCTGATTTGATGATAGCCTAATCGCAGGTCCAATTTAGTGAAGACCTAAGCTCCTCCCAATTCGTCCAATAGTTTATCCACTACTGGAATAGGATATTTATCTTTCACTGTAATATTGTTAAGTGCTTGATAGTCGACACACATCCGCCATGAGCCATCCTTCTTTCTGACCAGTAAGACTGGGGAGGAATATGGGCTAACACTAGCTCGTATAACTCCTATTTTGAGCATCTATGTGACAATCCTCTCTATCTCTGTCTTTTGGAAATGTGGATATCTATAGGGTCGGACATTGGTTGGTGCCTTCCCGGGTAATAGTGGGATCCGATGATCATGACATCTAAGAGGTGAAAGTCTGTGTGGCTCTGCAAATATATCTGCAAACTCTATTAGCAATGATTCAATATTTCCAGTCGGAATGTTCACTGTCGTTTCCTTTTCAATATTCTGCAATTGCACCAAGAATCTAGTGTGTGTCTTCCGGAGGACCCGCTCCATTCGATGGCTAGTGATAGTTGTAACCTTACCTCCGCGTCTTCCTTTGAGAGTCACTTGCTTTCCATTAATAAAGAATTTCATAATTAGTTTAGAAAAATTTCAAGAGACATCACCTAGGGTTGATAGCCATTTAATTCCGAGCACCACTTCATAGTCTTCCAAGGGTAATAAAAAGGAATCCACAAGTAATTCTTGGCCTTGCAAAGTCAGTTTTATCTTTGAGCACTTGCTGTCACAGGTTAAAATATGTCCATCGGCAACCTTGACTTCAAATTTGTCACAACATTTGATGTGGTAAGCTAATCGGGCTACAACTTTCCTATCCATAAAATTATTAGTGCTACCCGTATCAATTAAAACAGTGACAGGTTGGTGTTTTAGAGTTCCCTCAATTTTCATAGTTTGTGGATTAGAGTAGCCAGCCAATACATACAATGTATGTGTGACGGCTTCAACATCATTATCAGTTTCCACATCTTCATGATCGGAATCCGACACTTCTGCTTCCGGTTCCTCTTCGATCGGTTCAATCATCAAAAGTCTTCCTTGTTTGCATTGGTGCTCCTTACTCCACTTTTTTATCGCAATGCCAGCACAAACCCTTCGCTAACCTTTCTTTGAGTTCTTCTAGGAGTAGATGAGGTAGGTTGCCTGCTAATCACCTGTTTATTGCCACCTCTATTTCGACGATATTCCACACTGATTTTTTTCGCATGCAGACATACAAATGAAATCGCAGCCATCATAGTGTGGGGTTGACGAGCCTTAACCTCATACCAAATCTCGAAAATAAGCCATTCAATAAATATACCCAGAAGTTATCGTTCTGACCAATTTCTAACTAGGTTTGACAATCTTTCAAACCTACTCTGATATTCCAACACTGTAGAAGTCTGACGAATTTTGGCGAGCTGGCCATCAACATTCTCATATTCGGATGGTCCAAAGCGAACAAGAAGCCCTCTTTTGAATTGCTCCCACGAAGGAACTCCATGGTAAGTTTTGTACCAATCGTACCATTGGATTGCATCTCTATCGAGCTGGATTGAGGCCACTTCTACCTTGGATTCTTCTGGGGTTTTGTGAAAACAAAAAAAATTTTCCGCCCTAGAGATCGAACTGGTCGGATCCCCATCTTCCCATCGTGGAAATTCTACCCTAATGCATGGGTAGTGTGTGTCACCATCCCGGGGCCCTTTTCCTATACCTCCCAATTTGTTCAACGTAGAATTTGAGCTCCCATCTTGTTGAAACCCGCTCAAGTGCTCCAACAAGCTCTTTTTGAAATCATGAAGAGTTTCTTATAGCCGATTCTCAATTCTGGTTTCCAACGCTTCCATTTATGCTTTCACTGAGTTATCGGTAGCCATTGCGAATGATTACAAGTCAGTAATCCCCAGTTCTTGTTTCTGATGTCTAGTCAAGGGCATCCACACTGTAGTTGTGAAGCTATTGAGGAAAGGGATGCCAAGAGCAGTGCTGCGGTCGCTGCGAGGAGGAAGAGGTGCTGCCTTGTGTTTCAGTCGCTGCGTGAGATGAGAGCATCGGGGGCTGGAAGGCGATGATTGCAACTGTTGTGACTCACAGGAGCGATCTCCAAATAGTTAGGTTGAGGTTGTTATGATGGCAACCGGCGGCTGCGACAGCGGAGGTAGAGCAAGGGAGAGGCAGCGTTGAAGTGGCCGGGGTTGAGGTTGTAGTGGAGAATAGGAATCGATGGTGGCACTGCGGGAACAAGGGCAATCGGTGATTTGCCTTGTTTCTATCACCAGAGCAAGGGAAGGCTGCGAGGATCACGACTGGGGAGCGAGCAACGTCATCACTGGTTGGGCAGTAGTAGCGATGGTAGCAGTAGCCGACGTTCGCAGTAGCAAGGGGACCTGCATGACTGTGACACGGTTGGAAACAAGGGCAACCTGTGCTTGCTTTGTTTCGGTTACAGAGAATGCAGAGCAAGGGGGAGCAGCGGTTGGGAGGCGAGCGGCGGTCGTCGCACAGTGGCTAGCAGTGGTGGTGGGTCGGTTGGGTGACGACGGTGCTCGAGGGGAAGAGGAGTGCTGGAGGAGGCGCGGTTGGAAACAAGGGCAGCAGCGGTGAGTTGCCCTGTTTCGATCTCCGTGAGGAGGGGGGCAATTAGCGGCTATGACTGCGACCCAGGGGGGCACGGTGGTAGGGAAGTTAGGGCAACGTCGCCGATAGTATCAACGACGAAGGGGTGGTCCGCTGGATGGGAGACGACGCCGGTGGTCCTTCTCACTCGAGTGAGATGTGGAAGCGAGGAGAAGAGATCGATGACTGAGGGGGCAGCGGCGGCGTTGATCGATCGGTCGGGAAGCAACGCTGGCGGTGGGAAGGAGGCAGCAAGGGTCATTGCAGGTGCAGCCTGTCGGAGAGCAGGGGCGGCGGTGGGGGAGAAGGGAAGCAGGGGACCCTTCTCAGTGGCTGTCGGCTTAAACCCTCTTTTTTTTTTTTTGATAGCTATGGCACGGTGAGAACACCAAGGATCGCCACTCTGATACCAAATAATAAGACTCTAAAGTCTTATCATAAAAAAAAAAAAGAGAAAGGGATGATCACTTCGAGGGGATCGGCCTCCTTGACCACTTCAAGGGGATCGGCCTCCTAGGGTTTATCAAAAGACTGAATAGTATTTTCCATAGATAACCGAAAAGAAGCAGTTATATCCCTATTTATAGAGTTCCAACTTTAGCTGAACTAAATAGATTTAATAAATACACAGAAAATAAAAGGAAAGCATAGAGAATAAAAGGAAAATAAAATGATCATAACACTAGCTAACATCTCAAGAAAAGCAAACATGCTAGCTTGCACATATCAAGAATGACCAAAAAAGTGCTTGCACATCTAAAGAGAAGTGTTAGCTTTCCCATTTCAAGAAGCAAAAGTAGTTATCTTGCAAAGTTTTTGCTTAACTTCTCATTTCATAAATTTGCAAGCTTGCATAAAATGGTGTAAAACTTACTTGCATAGTTCAAATACTTGTTAAATAATTCTCCTTTTTGTTGATGATAAAAGGAGAGAAATGATGAATGGAATCATGCTAAAATGATGTTGAATTTGGTATCATATATGAAGTGATAAATTGTTAAAAAAAATACTTTAGTATCATGTATATTATGCCCAAAATGATTAAAAATATGAATGCTTTGGTATCATGAATGTTATGCCCAAAATTATTAAAAAATGAATGCTTTAGTATCATGTAGGTTATGCCCAAAGTGATATTGATTTGTTATCATGCATAAAGTAATGAAATTGTGCATGTTATACTTTGATGACTTGAAACTATAATGATGCACAATGTATGAAATTTTTATATATTGCATTTGATCACTATGATCGAAATTGTTTTACTTGAATTCAAAGGTTATGATTCCTTTTGAATTCAAGTTTGTCTTATCTCAATGTAGCATATAGATAAGGGGAGTTAAGGTTAACTCCGTCATTAATTGGTTGTCATCATCAAAAAGAGGGAGATTGTTGAATCTTGGATTTTGATGATGAAATCAATTGATGAATTAATGATCTAATCCATGTGTTCAGATAAGTGATGCAGGACTAACTATGATCATGAAAAAGGCAAAACAATTAAAAAAGAATCGAATGTTAGGCTGAAGTCAATGATCGGACATCGGGCCGGATGAATTGGGGGATATACCGAAGGATTGGACGATGCAGTGAAAGCTCACAGGAAGTTCACCAAGAGTTCGCCGAAAGCTCACTTGAAGATCGTCAGGAGTCCGTTGGTAGTTCATTGAGAGTTCAATTGAATAATTGACATGCCAAACAACTTAGATTACTTGTATCATAATTGTATTACCTTAACTATCATAATTGGGACTTTCATTTGAGTTAGTTTTGAGAGAAATCCTACTAACTCAATTAGGGGCCAATTGGGCCCAAAACAGGACTAGATTTGGTTAGTTGGATGGCCTATTCAGCCACTTGGAGCCACATCAGGCGATGGAACTACCCAAACTAGGCGATGGAACTACCTTAGGCTCGGCCTCCCAAGTGGTTTGGACAGTGGTACCACCGGCAGTTAATGTTGCCAAGTGATGATACCGCCAGAGTCTAGTCTCTAAGATTCTGTTAGGCAATGGTACCGCCCAAACTGGGCGGAGATATTGCCTAGTGTCTGTTTGTAGGCAGTGGTACCGCTAGTAACTTGGAAACCCAGGATAAGATAATTTTTTGCTCTATTTTTGAACCCACTGGGGCCTATAAATACCTGGCTCTTTTCTGCATGATAGAGCATGAAAAGTGTAAACAAAAATTTTGAGATTTTTGGTCATAAAAGTGTTGAAAAAGTACTAAGTGTATTCCTTCTCCTTCTTTAGCTTTATGATCATTCTAAGAGATGTGTGAGGCTTGTAAATGTGGTCTCATAAACCTGTGAAAAGGAAAAAGAGTTGTAAGAGGGTAGTTGGTCTTTATTTATTGAAGGAAGACCGTTAGTGTATGTTAGTGGCCTCGACGTAAGAGGAATTGGGAATGGATATAGGTCACGACGGCCGAACCACTATAAATTTGGTGTGCACTCTCTTTCTGCTCTTCATTACTATTGTTCTCTGTTTTAATTGCTTATTACATTTATTTCAAGTGAAGCACACTTTTGATATCATTTCCAAAATGAGTTTCATTAAATCAAGCTTTTCCAAATCATTGAGGTTTTTCTTAATCAATGTAATTTTTTATCATAAGCACTAATTCACCACCCTTCTTAGTGTCGATTTCGATCCTAACAATCTCCTCCTATGATTGAGACAAGTATCCCTTCAAGATAATTTCAAAAGGACGTTATCGGGTGATAGACTTAAAAAAGGTCGAATATAGGACTCGAAAAAGGCCAAAATATATCATGATTGAGGAATAATGCAAAATACGCCTGAGGCATGTGAGTTAAGAAAACTTGACCCACATAAGTGTTAAATCTCAGATTTTGATGATGAAATCAATTGATGAGTTTATGATCTAATCTGTGTTTTGAGTGATGCAAGACTAACTTCGATTAGAAAAGATAACTCAAATAAAGCAAAAGGAATTAGATGTTGAGCCGAAGTAAAACATGTCAGGAGATTGGACGTCGAGCCGGAGGATCGATCGACGTACCAGCAGAAGAACTTCATGCCATGAGTTTGAGCATTAGACCAAAGGATCGAATATTGCGCCAAGGAGATTGAAAGTTGTGGGAGTCAACATACCGATTAAACAATACGTCAAAGGAGAGGACAATACACCGAAGGATCGGACAAAGTACTAGATGAACCAATGACATGCCGAACAACATAGGATTCATGCTTCTAATTATGTGTCTAGATCAAGTTAGTTTATGACTAACTAAGTCAGTTTTGGGATTAAATAATACCAACTCAATTAGGGACCAATTGGGCCTGAATCATGGCTGAATTGAGCCTACTGTTTGGCCCATTCAGTGACATATAGTAAGGTCTGGCAATAGTACTACCTAGACACAATCTTCCAGACTATGTTAGGCGATGGTATCGCCAGATTGGGTAGTGGTACCACCTAGTATCAGTGTGTCAGGCGGTGGTACCACCAGACTAGGCGATGGTACCGCCCAATGTCAGACTGACAAGCGGTGGTACCGCCCAATACTAGCGATGGTACCGTCGGTACCCCGAAAACCCAAAGATTTAAATTTTGGCTCCAATTTTTAAAATCATTTGGGGTCTATAAATACCCCACAAATTCCTACTTTATAATGTTAGGATCAGAGCGGCACTAAGAGAGGGGGGGGGAGTGAATTAGTGCAGCGGATTGAAACTTGTAAGTTTGAAATCGATTTCATAAATGTGTAGAGATTTTGATTCGATGAAGGATGACTTAGTAAAAATAGCTCGAGTAAAGAAAGGAGATGAAAACCGAAAGTTTGCTGCTAAGTAAATAATTGTTTCAGAAAGTTAAACACTCACACATTCAAGGAACACCACAATTTAAAGTGGTTCGGTCAAATGACCTATATCCACTTGCGAAGCCTTCTTCGATGAGGCTCCCAACTTCTACTAGCAAATCACTTTGAAGGGGAAGGACCAAATACCCCTCTTACAACCTTTTTACAAGTGGTTCACACTCTTACGGATTTTTCAAAGAGAAAGAGGGAGGTGAACACTTAAGCTATTGAAAACAAGACTTTGCTAAAGCTTTTTCTCAATTTCCAACTTCTCAAAAAGGTATCTTCTCTGTTGAGAATTGAGGGGTATTTATAGACCCCAAGAGGATTTAAATTTGAGCTCCAATTTTTGAATTCCTTTTGGGTTCCCGGAGCTGGCGGTGCCACTGCCTGCCGGTGGTGGTGATATCGCCTATCATTTTCATATTGACAGTGTACTAGCGGTGCCACCGCCGAAACTCTCAAGTTCTGGGCAGTGTCACTGCCCGACCTTTCAAGTTCTGGGTGGTGCCACCTCCTGGACTATTTCGGCTCACTGATTGGGCTCCAAACTTGGCCCAAACCAGTCCCAATTCAGGCCCAATTGGCCCCTAACCGGGTTATAGGATTAACCCTTAATCCTAACCCTAATTATATACAAACTATAAAATTAAGACATAGTCTTAAGCAAATTTCTAAGCGGCAACGTCGAGTTTCCTTCCGGCGAGCTTTCCAGCGAACTTCCGATGGACTTCCGATACACCCTCGGATTTCTTTCGGTGGACTCCCAGCAGGCTCCTGATCTTGTGACAAGTTCAATGAGTCTTTGGAAAGTATCTGAATCTTCTCAATGATCTCCATAAACTTTCGACAATCTTTCCGGCGGACTTTCGAAAACTTCAACATGTCCCTGATTCTTTCTCGGTTGGTTCCGGCAGCACTTTCGACGATTCTTCGGACTTTCGGCGGACTCTCAAACATCCATCGAACTTAACACCGGTAAACTTGCTTTATGTCTTCAATCTATCGTAGTTAATCTTGCACATGTAAAACACACTTCGATCTAGATAATTAATCCTAAGCATCTAATTAAGTTGTCCGACATGTTATTGGTCCCTCGACGCTTTGTCCGATTCTTCGGCTCATCGTCCTCTCCGTGGCCTATTGCCTAATCGGCCAGTTGACTCCGCAACTCCGATATCCTTAGCGCAATGCCCACTCTTCTTGGCCCGATGCCCGAATCCATGGCCTAAAGCCTTATGTCGATACGTCGACCGATCCACCAGCCCGACGTCCAATCTTCTAACATGTTCCTCCAGCGCAACATGATTTTCCTGCTTTAATTATCTCATCCTGATCGAAGTATCCTGCATCACTCAAAATACAGATTAAATCATAAATACATATTAAGTGGTTTCATCATCAAAATATGAGATTCAACAGATAAACATACGAAAGTAGAACAAAAACTCTATGATTCCAAGGTTGTAATATCTTAAAGTGTAGAGTCTCTCCTCCTAGAGCTTAGTGACAGCACTAAGGGAGGTGTGTGAGGGAACACTTATATTAAATATTGGATTTTGATGATGAAATTAATTAATGAGTTTATGATCTAATTTACATTTTGAGTAATGCATGACTAACTTCGATAAAAAAAAATAATAAATCGATTAAAGTAGAAAGAATAAGACGTTGGGCTAGACTGAACATGTCGGAAGATTGGATGTCGGTAGGAGGATCGATCGATGTGGCGGTAGCAGGACTTCGTGCCAGGAGTTTGAGCATCAAGTTGAAGGATCAGACATTGTGCCAAGGAGATCGGATGTTGCAGAGGTCAACATGCCAATTGGGCAATACGTCGAACGAGAGGATGATGTATCAAAGGATTAGACGAAACGTTGGATGAACCAATGACATACCAGATAATATAGAATTCTAGTTTTGTAATCGGTTGTATCTTAACTGGTCGTAGTTAGGTCATAATTGAGTTAGCTTTTGGTGTAACTATGTTAAGTCAATTAGGGGCCCATTGGGCCCGAGTGGGACTATTTTGGCCCAAGTGGAAAGCTCATTCCGTGACCCAAGGATAGGTGAAACTTCCTATTATCTGGAAAAGTTAATAGAACACTTTTTCAGGCTATCAAGCAATGGTACCATCAAGTCAGGTGGTGGTACTGTCCAGACACACTCTCCCAGACTATGTCAAGCGGTGGTACCGTCGGACTGGGTGGTGGTACCATCTAGTGTCAATGCTATAGGCAGTGGTACCACCCAACATAGGCGGTGGAACTACCAGGACCCGGGAAACCCGAGATGAGACCTTTTTTGGTTTTATTTTTGAAGTCATTTGGGGTTTATAAATACCCCAATCTTTCATGGTTAAGAGAGCATGAAAGGTAGAATAAAATTCTATGATTCTAAGGTTGCAAACCCTATTAGAAAGTTGAGTTCCCTCCTCTATATGCTTAGATGTTGTTCTAAGGGAGAGTATGAGGGAATACTTGTAATAGAGGGGTGTAAAGGTTTTCTCCTAAGCCTGTGAAAAGAAGAAAGAGTTATAAGAGTAGTTGATCTTCGCCTATTAGAAAAAAGATCGTTAGTGTACGCCGGTGGCCTCGATAGAAGAGGAATCGGGAGAGGACGTAGGTCACGATGACCGAACCACTATAAATTTGGTGTGCACTCTCTTTTTGCTATTCATTATTATTGTTCTTTGTTTTAATTGCTTATTACATTTACTTCAAGTGAAGCACACTTTCAATATCATTTCCGAAACGGGTTTCATCGAATCAAACTTTTCCAAATCATTGAGGTTTTTCCTCCTATGTTCAATGGGACGAACTACACATATTGGAAAACATGAATGAGAGTTTTCTTACTTTCTTTAAACTTTAATTTATGGAATATTGTCAAATATGGTTTTTAATAACCTTCTAAACCTATGAATGAATGGAATAATTTTGAGAAAAAATTATTTTTGTTAAATGCAAAAGTTATGAATGCTTTGTTTTGTGCTTTGGATAAAAATGAGTTTAATCATGCTTTGACTTGTGAAACTGCACATGACATTTGGCACACACTTGAAATCACACACGAAGGCACAAGTAGGGTAAAAAAGTAAAATTTAATCTTTTGATGCGTAGTTTTAAATTGTTTTGAATAGAACCAAGCGACACCATTGGAGACATACACTTATTTTACAGATGTCATCAATAGGTTGAAAGCACTTGGTAAATATTTTTTTAATTTTAAACTTGTTAACAAAATATTAAGATCCCTTCCAAAAAGTTGAGATCCAAAAGTGACAGCAATACAAGAGACAAAGGATTTGAATAATTTTTCTCATGAAGAACTTATTATGTCTTTAATTACCTATAAAATGACTTGTATTGAACATGAAAAACATGAAAACAACATTCCAAAGAACAGGAAGGATTTGACACTTTGAACAATAGAAGATCACTTGGGAGAAAACTCAAGTGATGATGATGATGATGACTTTGAACTCCTTACAATAAAATTTAAAAAGTTTATAAAACAAGAATCAAAGAATAAAAATGAACCTAAAAAAGAATAGAATAACTTGCTATGAATGCAATAGGCTATGGCACTTCAGAAGCGAATATCCTAACTAAAGAAGAAGGTGCTCGTACAAAAGAAGAAGAAAGCGTTCAATGCGATATGGGACGAAACAAGTACTTCCGAAGATGAGGAGCAAACCATTGAAGATAAAATGGCGAACTATGCTTTGGTGACTTTCGATAATGAGGTAAGTGACTCAACTAAAACTCCTTTACTTTACTATAAAATTACTTGATGCATTTCATGAGTTATTTTTAAATATATATAAAATATAAAAAAAAAGAGGAGGGACCATGCTTCTCTTTCTAGTAATTTTAAAAATAAAAATAATTGAGCATTATAATTGCATGGTAACTCCTAGGACTAAGTATGAAGAGCTAAATTCACTCAAGAAGAAAAATACATTACTACAATAAACAAAAAAATTTTGATTGAAAATAGTTTATGTTTAATGAAACCATGCTTGATGATTTAATGATGCATGATGATTTGAAGTAATGATGATTTTTGTGATTTATGGTTTATTGATCTTGATGACTCTTGTGATAGATCTTATTTTTTAATTTTAAATGATGATGCATGTTTTTGTTTGACATAAAAGACAAAGGCATACTTGTATGAAATAAATCACATAAATTGAAACACATTAAAAAAAAGAATGTATTATTCTTGAAAATATCTCTATCCATAAAATCTTATCGAGTTTTCAATAAGAGGTTAATCAATCTATTTATGTCATTTTGAATCTCTTGAAAGTGATTTTAATGATTTGACGATTTGAATTTGGATGAGTTTTATCAATATCATGATCTTGAATTCTTGGAATTATAACTTAAGATTTTCTTTTTATGAATCAAGATCTCCTATTCTTTATTCTCATATAACTCTTGCATTTTATTAAAGAGAATACTTATCTAAAAAAATCATGATTTTTATCTTGATTTCTCGATTTTCAATGACTTGCATTTTTCATTTAAATCAAGATCATTTATTTGTTGAATCTCAGATTTTGATAATAAAACTAATTGATAGTATTTATGATTTAATCTGCATTTTGAGTTATGCGGGAAGCTTTGATAAGGATGAGCCAATTAAAGCAGGAAGAATCATGTTGGGACGGAGGAAAACATGTCAGAAGATTGGACGTTGAGCCGGAGGATCAATCGACGTATCGACAGAAGGCTTCGGGCCATGGTTTTGGGCATCGGACCAAGAAGAGTGGATATTGCACTTAGGATATCGGAGTTGCAGAGGTCAATTGGTCGATTGGGCAATAGGCCACAAAAGAGAACGATACGCCAAAGAATCAAACGAAGCATCAATGGACCAATGACATGCCGAACAATATGATTCATGCTTAGTAATAATTATCTAGATCGAAGTGTGTTTATGTGTGTAGGATTAACTATGATAGAAAGACATAAAGCAAAATGAAGTCTTGGAGTCAAGAACGTGATTTCGTTTGGAGTTCGAGAGTTCATCGGAAGTCCGAACGTTCGTTGGAAGTTATGTCGGAACTGATCGAGAAGTCCAGGAGCTTGCCAAAGAAGCTCATCAGAACTCGCCAAGAAGATCGACGTAAAGTCTAGGAGCCTGCCGGGAGTCCGCTAGAACATTGCCGAGAGATCATCAAAAGTTTGCCCGAAGATCGTCGGAAGCTCGCTAGAAGAAACCTAGACTTACGGACTTTGTTTAGCTTAGTAAATATTTTAAAATTTATAGTTAGCACATAATTGAGATTAGAATTGGGCCAACCCAATTAGGGGACAGTTGGGCCAAGTTTGGACTGTGTTGGGCTAAGAGAAATGCCCAAACAGTGACCAAACAAGTGAAACAATTGTGGCACAATCTCCGAGATTATGTCAGGTGATGGTACCGCCAGTCTAGGCGGTGGTACCACTCAGACACAGTCTTCTAGGCAGTGTTACTGCCCAGTGTCAGGCTGCAGGTGGTGGTACTACCCAGTGCAGACGATGGTATCGCCCATAACTTGAAATTGCAGGGGATTTGAATTTTGGCTCCATTTTTTATGCCATTTGGAGTCTATAAATACCCTAGATATTCCTGTATGGAAAAGAAAGAAAAGTGAACAAAAACTCTATGTTTCCAGAGTTAAAAACCCTTGTAAAGTATAGAGTCCCTCCTCCTAAAGTTTAGAGACCATTTTAAGGAGAGTGTGAGAGATACTTTATAAAAAGGGGGTGTAAAAGTTCTCTCCTGAGCCTGCAAAAGGAGAATAGAGTTGTAAGAAGGAGATTAATCTTCATCTATTAAAGGAAGATCATTAGTGGATGCTGGTGGCCTCGATGGAAGAGGAATCGGTGGAGTGGATGTAGGTCACGATGACCGAACCACTATAACTCAATTTGCATTTACTTCTTACAATTTACATTTACTGTAAACTACCCTTCTTTACTTGCTTTACATCCACTATACTCTTCTGTATGTTTTCAAGTTAATATCTTCCGAAATAGGTTTAATCACAATGAGATTTTCAAACCGACGTAATTTTTACCACTGCACTAATTCACCCCCCTCTTAGTATCGATTTGTTCCTAACAGTTGGTATCAAAGCCTCGTTTTTCTCATTTGGTTTAACACCTAGAGAGAAATGGCTATTTTTGGCTTTCAAGAGGGTCGCTCTCTCATTCCTTCGCCCTTGTTCAATGGGACGGACTACACATATTGGAAAACTCGAATGAGAGTTTTCTTGCTTTCGTTAAATCTCGATTTATGAAATATAGTCGAATTTGATTTTCAAAAATCTTCTCTTCCAATAAATGATTAGAATGAGTTAGAGAAGGAGACTTTTTCTCTAAATGCAAAGGCTATGAATGCCTTATTTTGTGCCTTAGACAAAAATGAATTCAATCGGGTTTCTACTTGCGAAACGACTTTCGATATTTGGCGCACTCTTGAAATCACACACGAAGACACTAGTAGAGTTAAAGATTCGAAGATTAATATTTTTATGTATGATTTTGAGTTGTTTCGAATGGAACCAAGTGAGACTATTGGAGACTTGTACACCCGTTTTACGGATGTCGTCAATAGTCTAAAAGCACTTGGTAAAAGTTTTTCGGATTTTGAACTTGTAAACAAAATTTTAAGTTCTCTTCATAAGAATTGGGATTCAAAAGTAACTACCATACAAGAGACAAAAGACTTAAACAAGCTTTCACTCGAAGAACTAATTGGGTCTTTAATGACCTACTAAATGACCAATGTAGTACAAAATGAACTTGAGGACAACCTTCCAAAGAATAGGAAGGATTTCGGACTTAGAACAATTAAAGACTACTCGAGCATAAGCTCAAGTGATGGTGAACTTGAACTCCTTACTATGAAATTTAAAAAATTCATGAAACAAAAATTAAAGAATAAAAAGAACGCAACTACTTGCTATGAACGCAAGAAGAGGGAACTACTTTGGGATGAATCGAGCTCCTCCGAAGACAAGAAGAAAATCAACAAAGGCAAGGTAGCAAACTACGCCTTAACGGCTTTCAACGATGAGGTAATCATAATGCCCTTAGTTTACTTTGAAATTACATAATGTTTTTTATGAGTTATTAATTTAGTTTAGAAAATTTATTTTTCTTGAAAATTGCATGTTTAACAATGTAATGAAAATGTAAAAATTATGATCATGCTAGTAATTTTGAAAATGATAATAAAATTTACATACTTTATGATAAAGAAATAAAATGTTAGATTTAAATCCAATGATAATCCTATGTATGTTTTTCAAGAAGAAATAATGTGTATTTTGATGATTTTCAATTTTGATTGAAACCATACTTGATGTCTTAATGAAAATATAATGATGATTTGAGATCATGCTTAATTAGTTTATCTTTCAAAATTATGCATGATAATTCTTATGATTTATGGATTATCAATTTTTACTGTAATGTAAGTGACTTTTTCGTTTTAAATGATAATGCATTTTTTTTTTGCATAAAAAGACAAAAGTATGCTCGTATAAAATCAAATTACTTAGATTAAAACAAAAAGGAAGAATGCATATTTTTTATTGAAAATACCTCTAAAGCTTTTTGATTTTTTAACAAGTGATTCTTAGTGATGAATCTATCTTATGTAATCTCTTGAAAATGATCTTGATTTGATGATTTAAATTTAAATGAGCTTTATCTTGATTTTTTAAAATTTATAACATGAGATTTCTTTTGCACGAATCAAGATATTATATCATTTGATCTCCTATATTTCTTTTATCCACTTATAAAAGAAAAGATTTGTTGAAATAAATCATATCTTATGGCATTCATGAAAAATTGAGATATTATGCATGAATCGAGTTCTCATGAGAATCTATTTACGTTGCCTTCATTGAATTTTCTTGGAAAGATTTTGATTATTTGAATTTGAATCATAAAATTTCTTAGGCATGGATTGAAATTTTTTTTCCTATGTTTCTTTTTACGATTTACTAAAGAGAATATCTTTTTCGGAATTCATGACTTAAAATTTCTTTTGAATATCCTTTATTATTTGATCTTCTAAGACTTTCTTTTAATTATTTAAGAGGAGATTTGTCAAAATGAATCATGTCTTTTGGTACTCACTGTTGAATCTCGTATTTTGATGATGAAACTGTTGAATCTCGTATTTTGATGATGAAACTACTTGATATATGTTTATGATTTAATCTGCGTTTTGAGTGACGCAGGATGCTTTGATCAGGATGAGACAATTAAAGCAGGAACATCATGTTGTGCCGGAGGAACATGTCAGAAGATTGGACGTCGGGCTGGTGGATCGGTCGACGTATCGACAGAAGGCTTCGGGCCGTGGACTCGGGCATCGGGCCAAGAAGAGCGGGTATTGTGCCAAGGATATCGGAGTTGCGGAGTCAACAGGCCGATTGGGCAATAGGCTGCAGGAAAGGACGATGCGCCGAAGAATCGGACGAAGCGTCGAGGGACCAATGACATGCCGGACAACTTGGTTAATTACTTAGGATTAATTGTCTCGATCGAAGTTTTGTTTTAATTGTGCAGGATTAACTATGATAACGATGAAGACATAAAGCGAAACAAAGTATCGGAGTCAAGCGCGATGGATTTGTTGCGAGTTCGAGAGTTCGACGGAAGTCCGAAGGTTCGTTGGGAGTTCACGGAGCTCGCCGAGAAAGATCGGAGCTTGCCGAAGAAGCTCGTTGGAACTCGCTAAGAACAAATCATGAAGTCTAGGAGCTTGCCGGGAGTCCGCAGAATGGTTTCCGAGAGTTCATCGGAAGACCGCCGGAAGTTTGCCGGAAGCTCGCCAGAAGAAGTCTTGACTTGCGGACTTTGTAATAGCTTAGAAAATGTCTTTAAAATCATAGTTAGCACATTAATTAGGGTTAGGATTAGGTGTTAATCCTATAACCCAAGTAGGGGTCAATTAGGCCCGAGTTCGGACTGGTTTGGGCCAAGTTTGGAGCCAAACCAAGTGAGCTGAAATAGTGAAAGAGGTGGCACCGCCCCAGCCAGGAGGTAGCACCGCCCAGGCTATGTCTCCCAGCGAGACTGGGAGGTTCAACCGCCCCAGCCAGGAGGTGGCACCGCCTGGGGCTCAGTCTTCGAGCAAGACTGGGCGGTGCAACCTCCCTGACAGAGAGGTGGCACCGCCTGAGCTCGGTCTTCGAGCTCTGCCAGGCGGTGCAACCTCTCCAGTTAGGAGGTGCAACCGCCTGATCCCGAAATTCCGGGATTTGATCGTTTTGAGCTCCAAATTTGAATTGGGTTGGGGCCTATAAATACCCCACCCATTCAGCACTGAGACAGCAAGAACTCAAGCCGAAATCTTGATCTTTTCAGTGGTTCTTAGAGCTCAAAACTGCTAGTTTTCCTCCTCCTTCTGTTCTTCAAGTTTGAGTTGTAAAGTGAGGAGAGAAAACATTTGTAAGGGTTGTCTCCTAAGCCCATCAAAAGGAGTGAATCTGTAAGAGGGTAGTTGGCCTTCGCCTATTGAAGGAAGGCTTCTAGTTGACGTCGGTGACCTCATCGGTGGAGGAAGCCAAAAGTGGAGTAGGTCAAGACTGACCGAACCACTCTAAATCTCTGGTTTGCGTTTATTTTGAGCACTTTATCATTACTGCAAACCTCCTACTTAGCCTTTGCTCTCTGCGCTTTTACGAACGAATTCTGTGCAGTTTACGTTTACGTCTTGATTTCATTTACAACTGCAAACTGTCTTCTGCGCTTTTACGAACAAGGTTCTGTGCAGTTTACGTTTACGTCTTGATTTCATTTACAACTGCAAACTGTCTTCTGCGCTTTTACGAACAAGGTTCTGTGCAGTTTACGTTTACGTCTTGATTCTGTTTATAACTGCAAACTGATTTCTACGAACAAGTTTCTTTGCAGTTTACGTTTACGTCTTGATTCTGCTTAGACGTAAAACTGTGTTTTAGACGTAAACTACTTTTGAACGTAAAACTATGTTTAGACGTAAAACTGCGTTTAGACGTAAACTGCGTTTAGACGTAAAACTACGTTTAGACGTAAAACTGCGTTTAGACACAAACTGCGTTTAGACGTAAAACTACGTTTAGACGTAAAACTGTGTTTAGACGTAAAACTGCGTTTAGACGCAAACTGCACTGCGCTCAGACGCAATCTGATCTTAGACGTAAACTGTGCTCAGATGCAAACTGCGCTTAAACGTAATCTGAGCTTAGACGTAAATCTGCGTTTAGACGCAAACTGCGCTTAGACGTAAAACTGCGCTTAGACGCAAACTGTGTTTAGACGCAAACTGCGCTTAGACGCAAAACTACGCTTAGACGCAAACTGTGTTTAGACGCAAACTGCGCTTAGACGCAATCTGCGCTTAGACGCAAACTGCACTTAGATACAAACTGTGAATCAGCTTTTGCATCATAATAGTTTCTATCGAACGAACGCAGCTTTCGGTTTTAATCGCTGTAAAATTTCCGCTGCACTAATTCACCCCCCCTCTTAGTGCTCTCGATCCTAACAATTGGTATCAGAGCGGGGTATTTCTCATTTCGGATTTACACCCGAGAGAAATGGCTCTTCAAGAGGGCTTATCGGTTGTTCGTCCACCGTTCTTTAACGGATTGGACTACACTTATTGGAAAACTCGAATGAGAGTTTTCTTGATTTCTCTGAATCTGGATTTATGGAATATTGTTGAAAACGGTTTTCAACTTCCCTCTAAACCGATGAACGAATGGTCGGATTTAGAGAAGAAGTATTTTTCTTTAAACGCAAAGGCTATGAATGCCTTATTTTGCGCTTTGGACAAAAATGAGTTCAATCGGGTTTCTTTGTGCGAAACGGCTTTCGATATTTGGCGTGCTCTTGAAATCACGCACGAGGGAACTAGTAGAGTCAAAGACTCGAAAGTTAATATTTTACTGCATGATTTCGAGCTTTTTCATATGAAACCAAGCGAAACCGTTGTTGACATGTACACCCGTTTTACGGATGTCGTCAATGGTTTAAAATCACTTGGTAAAAGCTTTTCGGATTTTGAACTCGTTAACAAAGTTTCGCTCACTTTCTAAAACTTGGGATTCAAAAGTAACTGCTATTCAAGAATCGAAAAACTTGAACCAATTTCCACTTGAAGAACTAATTGGTTCATTGATCACATATGAAATGACGTGCAATGCACGTGAAGAACTTGAGAACCACCTTCCAAAGAACAGGAAGGATTTGGGACATAGAACATTTGAAGACCACTCGAGCATAAGCTCAAGTGATGGTGAACTTCAACTACAAATGAAACAAAAATTAAAAAGTAAAAAGAACGGAACTACTTGCTTTGAACGCAAGAAGAAGAACAAAAACTGGGATGAATCCAGCTCCTCCGAAGACGAGGAGAAAATCAACAAAGGCGAGGCGGCAAACTACGCCTTAACAGCCCACAATGATGAGGTAATCGAAATCCCCCTAATTTATTTTGAAATTACTTGATGCTTTCATGATATATTTTTCTCTTTTAGTTTAGAATTAATTTTCTTAAAAATTACATGTTAAAAAATTATTATGATCATACTAAGTAATTTCGAAAATGATAATATTGCATATTTTATGAAAAACAAATAAAATGATCTTGATTGAAAATATGAAATCATGGTTAAGAAGTAATAATGTGCATTACGTTGATTTTCATTGTTATTTCTCGATTTTGATTAAAGATCATGTTTGATTTGAAGAAATGCATAATGATGAAATTAAATATTTCAATTGACAATTTCATGCATGAGATATACATGATGATTTTTGTGATTGATGGTTTTATGATGAAATTCATTTTACGATCCTAAACGTTGATGCATGTTTTCATTTGACATAAATGAAAAGGCATGCTAACATGAAATCGATCACTTAAGATGAAACACTTAAAAAAGGGGAGAAATATATGAATTGATGCTATAAACACTATGCTATGATTATCCCATGCTTGCATCACCAAGAAATATATGATTGCTATCATTGCTATATGCCCTGTATCAAGATATCAAACAAAAATTTGCATCATACGAGCTGATATCTTACCATGTGATGCAATGCTACACTTGCCAAAATATTCGAAATGTGTACATCATGCCCTGTATCAAGATATCAAACAAAATCTTGCTTCACAGTTTTACGCATTGATATCTTACTATATGATGAAATGCTACAATTGATGAACACTTGAAATGTAATCCTCTATCTTATTGATTTTTCAATAAATCTATGCTTGTCATACATGAATTTATTGAATGTAATTTTGAGGATGATTTCAGATTTGACAAATGCTTGATTCGTATTTACGACATAAGATACACTTTAAATATGAATCATGCATCAATCATGTTAAATGCTTCAATCATTTTCTATCTCTAGAGTTCTCGATTTTGATGAAATACAAGTGATAAATTCATTTATGATATCTTGTAAATCACTTGAATTATGAATGAGTTTTTTTTTATGATGCGTTAAAAGAATCACTTAAAAAGAAAATGCTTTTCCCATCTTATCGAGATTAATGATTTCATGATATTGTGTGAATCTCGAAATTGATTTTGATGAAATAGTAATAACGTTATTCATGTTATGAATCTCAAAAATGATAATATGCTTCATGTGATAATATGAATACACGAAACACTTAAGATATGATTTTTATACAATTCCGTGTTTTCATAAAATATTTATCTCCTCATCCAATAACTTTTCTTGATATTCCTTATGAGATGAAATGAAATAATGCATGAAATACAAATGAGGAGTTATTGATCATGCATGGTAGGATATAATTTGACAAAATTGATACCATCATGATATGAAACATTTATGATTTGCAATTATGCATGCAATACTTGTGCTTTCTAATTATGATGTGATGTATTGCATATGATGTAAATCATGATGAGTGCTAAGTTACACATTTTGAGAAGAAATTGCTATATTGAAACATTAATGTAATTATGAATGATGATATGATATTATGCATGTAATACTTCAACTTATGATAATGCAATGATAAAATATTCATGATGAAAAATTATCTTGACATTCATAACTTGATTATTCATCCTTTGTCATGATTTTGAAATCGTTGTAAAAGGAAAAAGAACTACAAAACTGTATTCTTCCTTTCTTTTTGACAATGACAAAGGGGGAGATAGCTAGCTTGCACAAGTCAAGAAGATGCAAAAACTTGATTGCTAACTTGCTTATTTCAAGAAGCAAAAATTGTCTTCTTGAAAATCACTATCTTGAATATCTCAAGAAGCAAGACTTGCAACCTGCACATTACAATAGGAAGCAATAATCATGAGCCTACACAAGAAAGTTATCTTGCATTTGCTTTCGAAATTTTTGCTAGCCTGTATAGTGCGAAACTTGTATATCGTAAAAATTGCTAGCTTGTAGTCTAAAGAGAAGCGAAAAGTTGCTATCTCAAAAGAAGCATATGTGCTATCTTGCCTATCTCAAGAGGCAAAAATGCTAACTTGCACATCTAGCAAAACTTGACAAATTTGCATATTTCAAGAAGCAAGAGTTGCCTTCTTGAACATCTCTAATTTGCTAGCTTGCATGATATAGAACTTGCTATCTTGAACATCTCTAATTTTCATACCAAGTGCTATCTTGTATACTGTAAAACTTGCATATCTAAAACTTGATAGCTTGAATGTTCTAAGCATGATGTAACATTTGCTAAATTTTTTGGCTTCAAAACTGCATGATGATAAAACTTGATATTATGTTTTTCATGCAATGAATTAAACCAATATCACAAACACTTGATTGTGATACTTCTCCTTTTTGTTGATGACAAAGGGGGAGAAGTATGTTGATGACATGACATGTGATGCATAAGTTTATGCATATGTTCATGTTGACGTGTTGCAAGTATTCATGATGAATATTGCAATGACTTGAATTCAGTTTGAATTCAAGGTTCTATCAATATGGCATATTGATAGGGGGAGTTTGTTTAAACTCTGGGAGTTAAGGTTAACTCCGATTATGATGACATGTTGCTTAGATTTTTGAATCTAAGAGTTTCTATCAATAAGGTATATTGATAGGGGGAGTTTGTTTAAACTCCGGGAGTTAGGTTTAACTCCGTCATCAAGTGGTTGTCATCATCAAAAAGGGGGAGATTGTTGAATCTCGTATTTTGATGATGAAACTACTTGATATATGTTTATGATTTAATCTGCGTTTTGAGTGACGCAGGATGCTTTGATCAGGATGAGACAATTAAAGCAGGAACATCATGTTGTGCCGGAGGAACATGTCAGAAGATTGGACGTCGGGCCGGTGGATCGGTCGACGTATCGACAGAAGGCTTCGGGTCGTGGACTCGGGCATCGGGCCAAGAAGAGCGGGTATTGTGCCAAGGATATCGGAGTTGCAGAGTCAACAGGCCGATTGGGCAATAGGCTGCAGGAAAGGACGATGCGCCGAAGAATCGGACGAAGCGTCGAGGGACCAATGACATGCCGGACAACTTGGTTAATTGCTTAGGATTAATTGTCTCGATCGAAGTTTTGTTTTAATTGTGCAGGATTAACTATGATAACGATGAAGACATAAAGCGAAACAAAGTATCGGAGTCAAGCGCGATGGATTTGTTGCGAGTTTGAGAGTTCGACGGAAGTCCGAAGGTTCGTTGGGAGTTCGCGGAGCTCGCCGAGAAAGATCGGAGCTTGCCGAAGAAGCTCGTTGGAACTCGCTAAGAACAAATCATGAAGTCTAGGAGCTTGCCAGGAGTCCGCAGAATGGTTTCCGAGAGTTCATCGGAAGACCGCCGGAAGTTTGCCGGAAGCTCGCCAGAAGAAGTCTTGACTTGCGGACTTTGTAATAGCTTAGAAAATGTCTTTAAAATCATAGTTAGCACATTAATTAGGGTTAGGATTAGGTGTTAATCCTATAACCCAAGTAGGGGTCAATTAGGCCCGAGTTCGGACTGGTTTGGGCCAAGTTTAGAGCCAAACCAAGTGAGCTGAAATAGTGAAAGAGGTGGCACCGCCCCAGCCAGGAGGTAGCACCGCCCAGGCTATGTCTCCCAGCGAGACTGGGAGGTGCAACCGCCCCAGCCAGGAGGTGGCACCGCCTGGGGCTCAGTCTTCGAGCAAGACTGGGCGGTGCAACCTCCCTGACAGAGAGGTGGCACCGCCTGAGCTCGGTCTTCGAGCTCTGCCAGGCGGTGCAACCTCTCCAGTTAGGAGGTGCAACCGCCTGATCCCGAAATTCCGGGATTTGATCGTTTTGAGCTCCAAATTTGAATTGGGTTGGGGCCTATAAATACCCCACCCATTCAGCACTGAGACAGCAAGAACTCAAGCCGAAATCTTGATCTTTTCAGTGGTTCTTAGAGCTCAAAACTGCTAGTTTTCCTCCTCCTTCTGTTCTTCAAGTTTGAGTTGTAAAGTGAGGAGAGAAAACATTTGTAAGGGTTGTCTCCTAAGCCCATCAAAAGGAGTGAATCTGTAAGAGGGTAGTTGGCCTTCGCCTATTGAAGGAAGGCTTCTAGTTGACGTCGGTGACCTCATCGGTGGAGGAAGCCAAAAGTGGAGTAGGTCAAGACTGACCGAACCACTCTAAATCTCTGGTTTGCGTTTATTTTGAGCACTTTATCATTACTGCAAACCTCCTACTTAGCCTCTGCTCTCTGCGCTTTTACGAACGAATTCTGTGCAGTTTACGTTTACGTCTTGATTTCATTTACAACTGCAAACTGTCTTCTGCGCTTTTACGAACAAGGTTCTGTGCAGTTTACGTTTACGTCTTGATTTCATTTACAACTGCAAACTGTCTTCTGCGCTTTTACGAAAAAGGTTCTGTGCAGTTTACGTTTACATCTTGATTCTGTTTATAACTGCAAACTGATTTCTGCGAACAAGTTTCTTTGCAGTTTACGTTTACGTCTTGATTCTGCTTAGACGTAAAACTGTGTTTTAGACGTAAACTACTTTTGAACGTAAAACTACGTTTAGACGTAAAACTGCGTTTAGACGTAAACTGCGTTTAGACGTAAAACTACGTTTAGACGTAAAACTGCGTTTAGACGCAAACTGCGTTTAGACGTAAAACTACGTTTAGACGTAAAACTGTGTTTAGACGTAAAACTGCGTTTAGACGCAAACTGCACTGCGCTCAGACGCAATCTGATCTTAGACGTAAACTGCGCTCAGACGCAAACTGCGCTTAAACGCAATCTGAGCTTAGACGTAAATCTGCGTTTAGACGCAAACTGCGCTTAGACGCAAAACTGCGCTTAGACGCAAACTGTGTTTAGACGCAAACTGCGCTTAGACGCAAAACTACGCTTAGACGCAAACTGTGTTTAGACGCAAACTGCGCTTAGACGCAATCTGCGCTTAGACGTAAACTACACTTAGATACAAACTGTGAATCAGCTTTTGCATCATAATAGTTTCTATCGAACGAACGCAGCTTTCGGTTTTAATCGCTGTAAAATTTCCGCTGCACTAATTCACCCCCCCCCCCCCCTCTTAGTGCTCTCGATCCTAACAGAAACTACTTGATATATGTTTATGATTTAATCTGTGTTTTGAGTGACGCTGGATGCTTCAATCAGGATAAGACAATTAAAGTAGGAAAATCATGTTGTGCCGGAGGAACATGTTAGAAGATTGGACGTCGGGCTGGTGGATTGGTCGACGTATCGACAGAAGGCTTCGGGCCATGGACTCGGGCATCGGGCCAAGAAGAGCAGGTATTGTGCCAAGGATATCGGAGTTGCGGAGTCAACTGGCCGATTGGGCAATAGGCTGCATGAAAGGACGATGTGCCGAAGAATCGGACAAAGCGTCGAGGGACCAATGACATGCCGGACACCTTGGTTAATTGCTTAGGATTAATTGTTTCAATCGAAGTTTTGTTTTAAGTGTGCAGGATTAACTATGATGAAAGTAAGATATGCAGCAGGAGTTGCGCCGGAGTCAAGACAATGATCACGTTGGGAGTTCGAGAGTTCGACGAAAGTTCGGACAGTTGTCGGAGGTTCTACGGGAACAAATCCGAGAAGTCCATGAGCTTGCCAAAGAAGCTCGTCGGAACTCGCCAAGTGGATCGTTGCAAGTCTAGGAGTTTGCCAAAAGTCCGCAGGAGCATCACCGAGGGTTCATCGGATGATCGACGGAAGTTCGCCGGAAGCTCGCCAGAAGAAGCGATTGACGCACCGGAGCAAGTTGCAGTAAATGTCTTAGGAAATATCGTAGTTAGCACAATGATTAAGTTGGAAATGGGAGGTGATCCCATTAATTTAATCTTGGGGCAATTGGGCCCTTGAAAAACCTAAATTGGGCCGAATAGATCAACCCATTCGGACCCTGATTTCTGGCAGGAGGTGCAACCGCCCAAGCCAGGAGGTGGCACCGCCTGGGCTCAGTCTCCGAACGAGACTGGGCGGTGCAACCTCCCCTGACAGGAGGTGGCACCGCCTGGGCTCGGTCTCCGAGCACTGGCTGAGCGGTGCAACCGCCTCAGTCAGGAGGTTGCACCGCCGGAGCTCGGTCTTCGAGCTCTGGCAGGAGGTGCAACCGCCCCTGACAGAAGGTGGCACCGCCTAGAGGCTCAGTCTTCGAGCTCTACCAGGTGGTGCAACCGCTCCAGTCAGGAGGTGCAACCGCCATATCCCGGAATTCCGGGAATTGATAGTTTTGAGCTCCAAATTTAAACTGGGTTGGGGCCTATAAATACCCCACCCATTCAGCACTGAAACAACAAGAAACTAACACCGAAATCCTGATCTTGTTTTGTGATTTTTAGAGCTCTAAATTGTTGTAAAGGCCAAAAGTTCTTCTCCCTTTTTTCTTCCAAGTTCTAAGATGTAAAGAGAGGAGAGAAAATTCTGTAAGGGTTGTCTCCTAAGCCCGTCAAAAGGAGTGAAACTGTAAAAGGGTGGTTGGCCTTCACCTATTGAAGGAAGGCCTCTAGTTGACGTCGGTGACCTCGTCGGTGGAGGAAGCCAAAAGTGGAGTAGGTCAAGATTGACCGAACCACTCTAAATCTCGGTTTGCATTTACTTTGAGCATATTATCTTTACTGCAAACCTCCTCTAAAGTTTACTGCTTTCTGCGCATATATGATCGGGTTTCAAGCTTGGCACTTTCCGAATCAGTGTTTAGACGTAAATCTGTTTTTTCGTACGATCATCATATTTCAGTTTGCGCTTACGTTTTGATTTCTATCATAACTGCAAACTGCCTTTATATCCTTGCTTAAATTGTATCTCGCCTAATCAAGTGATTTACGGATCAGCATTTAGACGTAAATCAGTTTCTTCATGCGAATATCATATTTCAGTTTGCGCCTACTATCAGATTTGAATCATAACTACAAACTGCATTTATATCTTTGCTGCATCTCACTTAAACAAAGGTTAAAGTGATTTACGAATCGGCTTTCTTACCGAAATCACTTTTAACGAACGAACGCAATTTTTATCGTAAAAGGTTTTCCGCTGCACTAATTCACACCCCCCCCCCCCCCCCCCCTTCTTAGTGCTCTTGATTTTAACACTCACATGATATGATTTTTCTTTGTATAATTTCTTGTATTCATAAAGTATATCTCATTACCGAAATTTTCTTAATATCTTCCATGTGATGACTTGAATATTTACACCATTATGTTCTTCCCTTCTTCTTTCTTGTTTACAATAGAGGGAAAAAAAATAGCTAACATCTCAAGA
The DNA here is from genome assembly GCF_036884655.1 of Musa acuminata AAA Group. Classification (NCBI taxonomy): domain Eukaryota; kingdom Viridiplantae; phylum Streptophyta; class Magnoliopsida; order Zingiberales; family Musaceae; genus Musa; species Musa acuminata. The sequence continues at coordinate 24,027,769 of NC_088359.1, read as the reverse complement.
CAACCAAATTTGCTAGCTTGAATGATAAATTTAGACATGTTAGAGCTCCTAAATGTATAAATTCTTCTTATATATTTTCTGGATCATGATCTTTATTTCTCGATTTTTAGACTTGATCTTTCTTTTTTTATGATTGAAATAATGATTGGAATATTGATGTAATTATAAATGATGATTTGGTATTATGCATGTAATACTTTAACTTATGATAATGATGCATGCAATAATGAAATATTCATGATGAAAAATTATTTTGACATTCATGACTTGATTTTTCATCTTTGTTATTTATCTTTGTCATAATTTGAAAATTATTATAAAAAAAATTTATAAAATTATATTCTTCCCTTTTTTTTGCCAATGACAAAGGGGGAGAAAGAATTGCTAGTGTGCATCTCAAAAGAGAAAAAATTGCTAGCTTGCACAATTCAAAGAAAATACGAAAATATGCTAGAGAAGCAAAAATTGCTAACTTAGATATTTCAAGAGGCAAAAGTTACTTTCTTGAACATCTCAAATATTGTTAGCTTACATATTCTAAAGTGATACATTGCTATCTTACTAGCTTGCTATTTTGCATTTTTTTTCAAAAACTTGCTAGCCTTCATACTTCAAAGAGAAGTAACACTTGTAAAATTTGCTAGCTTGCATGGTGTAAAATTTGTTAGCTTGCTTGATGTCAAACTTGTTAGAATTGCTAACTTGAACATTGCAAAGGAAGCAAAATTGCTAGCTTGCACTTCTTAAAAGAGAAGAAAGAACTTGCTATCTTGAAGATCACCAAGACTTGCTAGCTTACAATCTCAAGAGAAGTAATAGTGCTATCTTGCCTATCTCAAAAAGCAAAAAATGCTAAACTTGCACATATAGCAAAATTTACAAATTTATAAAACTCAAATTTTTGCTAGCTTGCATGATGATAAAACTGAAGATTATATTTATAATGCAATGATTTGAACTGTAATATGTCCTAAACACTAGATAGTTGAACTTCTCTTTTTTGTTGATGATAAAGGGGGAGAAGGATGATGTTATGCATAATTTTATGATAACATATTGCTTAGATTTTTTAATCCAAGAGTTCTATCAATATGACGTATTGATAGGAGGAGTTAAGGTTAACTTCGTCATCAATTGGTTGTCATCATCAAAAAGGGAGAGATTGTTGAATCTCGAATTTTGATGATGAAACCAATTGATAGTATTTATGATTTAATCTGCATTTTGAGTGACGCAGGAAGCTTCGATCATGATGAGACAATTAAAGCAGGAAGAATCATGTTGGGCCGGAGGAAAATATATTAAAAGATTGGATGTCGAGTTGGAAGATCAATCGATGTATCGACAGAAGGCTTCGGGCCATGGTTTCGGGCATCGGGCCAAGAAGAGCGGATGTTGCACTAAGGATATCAAAGTTGCGGAGGTCAACTGGCCGATTGGGCAATAGGCCGTAAGAGAGGACAATACGCTGAAGAATCAAACGAAGCGTCGATGGACCAATGACATGTCGGACAACATGATTCATGCTTAGTAATAATTATCTAGATCGAAGTATGTTTTATATGTGCGGGATTAACTATGATAGAAAGGCATAAAGTAAAATGAAGTCCCAAAGTCAAGAACGCGATTTTGTTGGGAGTTCGAGAGTTCATCGGAAGTCCGGACGTTCGTCGGAAGTTCTGCCAGAACTAATCGAGAAGTCCAGGAGCTTACCAAAGAAGCTCATTGTAACTCACCAAGAAGATTGACGTAAAGTCCAGGAGCTTGCTGGGAGTCCGCTAGAACATTACCGAGAGATCGTCGGAAGTTCGTCGGAAGTTCACCGAAAAAAACCTAGACTTACGGACTTTGTTTAGCTTAGTAAATATCTTAAAATTTATAGTTAGTACATAATTGAGATTAGAATTAGGCCAACCCAATTAGGAGATAGTTGGGCCAAGTTTGGGCTGTGTTGGGCTAAGAGAAAGGCCCAAATAGTGACCAAACAAGTGAAACCATCGTGGCATAATCTCCGAGATTATGTTAGGCGGTGATACCACTAGTCTAGGCGGTGGTACCACCCAGACATACTCTTTTAGGCAGTGGTACCACCAGACTTGGTGGTGGTACCGTCCAGTGTCAGGCTACAGGCGGTGGTACCATCCAATGCAGGCGGTGGTACCGCCCATACTCTGAAATTTTAGGGGATTTGAATTTTGGCTCTGTTTTTGAAGTCATTTGGAGTCTATAAATACCCGAGCTATTATTGTATGGAAAAACAAGAAAAGTAAATAAAAACTCTATATTTTTAGAGTTGAAAACCCTTGTAAAGTATAGAGTCCTTCCTCCAAAATCTAGACACCATTCTAAGGGAGAGTGTGAGGGGAGCTTTGTAAAAAGGGGATGTAAAGGTTCTCTCCTGATCCTGCAAAAGGAGAATAAAGTTGTAAGAAGGAGGTTGATCTTTGCCTATTAAAGGAAGATCGTTAGTGGATGCTAGTGGCCTCGATGGAAGAGGAATCAGTGGAGTGGATGTAGGTCATGACGACTGAACCACTATAACTCGGTTTGCATTTACTTCTTACAATTTACATTTACTACAAACAACCCTTCTTTACTTGCTTTACATCCACTATACTCTTTCATATACTTTCAAGTTAATATCTTCTGAAATGGGTTTAATCGCAATGAGATTTTCAAACTGATATAATTTTTACCGCTACACTAATTCACCACCCCCCCCTCTTAGTGCCGACTCGTTCCTAACATTATTATGATTCTTCCTTTTGCTATTCATTAAAAAGGATATTTCTTTTAATCATGATCCTTCTCTTGATTCTCGATGTTCTTAAAATTCTCTATAATGTTTTTATTTAAGAGGGTATTTATATAAATTAAATCTTAATTTCTAAACATGAGATTCATTATGACTCCTTTGTATTGATCATCAAATTGATCTCTTATGTTTTGAAGGTTTTCTTTATAATACAAAAGACCAATGATCTTTTTGTATTGATCTTTCATGATCCTTAATATCTTTCATGTGATGATCATTGATGTAAATTTTTGTATCTCCCCTCTTTTTCTTTCTTGTTTGCAATGATAAAGGAGAGAAAGAAAATTGTTAGCATCTCAAGAGAACCATAATTGCTAGCTTGAATGTTAAACTTAGGCATGTTAAATCTCTCAAATGCATAAATTCTTCTTATACATTTTTCGGATCATGATCTTGATTTCTTAATTTTTATGAATTGAGTTTTCTATAAATCAAGATTTTTGCTTTAACTAAAGAAAGAGATGTATTCAAATTAACCATGATATGTCACTTAACTTCTTGATATTTATGACTTAAATTTTATTATGTACAATTGCCTTGTATTTATGATTTGTATATCTCATGATATGATTGAATCATTGATGTAAAAAAGAGAGAAAAATTATACTATTGTATTCTTCCCTTCTCTTTGACAATTACAAAAGGGAAGAAAGTCTTGCTAGCTTGCACATAGCAAAGAAAAGAAAATTTGTTAGCTTGCACATTATAAAAGGAAGCAAGAATTATTATTTTACCCATCTCAAGAAGTAAAACTTGTAAACTTATCTCAAAAAAGAAGTAAGAATTGCTAGTTTGCAATATCAAGAGAAGCAAAAGTGTTATCTTGCCCATCTCAAGAAGCAAAGAATTGCTAAACTTGCACATCTCTAAAACTTGCTAGTTTACATATTCAAAACTTGCTATCTTACTAGCTTGTATATTTCAAAAACTTGCTAGTTGTATTTCTCTTTTTTGTTGATGACAACGGGGGAGGTATGATGATGATCATGCATGATATAATGAAATTTTATTATGTATGATGGTTTGGATGCAATGCTTGAACTTATGATATAAGTAATGATATGATGTATTGCATATAATTCATGATTGAAATTATGGCATATGGATAGGGGGAGTTTAGTTTAAACTTCATCATCAATTGATTGTCATCATAAAAAAGGGAGAGATTGTTGAATCTCGGATTATGATGATAAAAATAATTGATGAGTTTACGATCTAATCTGCGTTTTGAGTGACTTAGGACTAGCTTCAATCAGAAAAGGCAAATCGATTAAAGTAGAAAGAATCGAACGTTGGACCGGAGTGAACATGTCAAAAGATTAGACGTCGGTCGGAAGATCAATCGACGTGTTGGCAAAAGGACTTCGTGCCATGAGTTCGAGCATTGGGTTGAAGGATTGGACATTACACCAAGGAGATCAGATGTTGCGAAGGTCAATATGTCGATTGGACAATACGCCAAAGGAGAGGACGATGCATCAAAGGGTTAGATGAAGCACCGGATGAACCAATGACATGCCGAACAATATAGAATTCTAGTCTTGTAATCAGTTGTATCTTAATTGGTCGTAGTTAGGTCATAATTGAGTTAGTTTTTAGTGTAACCATGCTAACTCAATTATGGGCCCATGGGCCTGAGTTGGGACTATTTTGGGCTAAGTGAAAAGCCCGTTTAGTGATCCAAGGATAGATGAAATTGCCCATGACCTAAAAAAAGTCAAGAGCACACTTTTCTAGGCTGTCAAGCGGTGGCACCGCTAGGTCAGGCGGTGGTACCACCCAGACATAGTCTCTCAAACTGTGTCAAGCAGTGGCACTACCAGATTGGGCGGTGGTACTAGTCTAGAAGTTGTATGAGTCAACATGCCGATTGCGTAATATACCGAAGGAGAAGACGATACGCTGAAGGATCGGACGAAGTACCGAATAAACCAACGATATGCTAGATAACATAGGATTCATATTTATAATCATGTGTCTAGATCGAGTTAGTTTAGGACTAATTGAATCAGTTTTGTGATGAAACAATGCCAACTCAATTAGGGGTCAATTAGACCTATTGTTTGGCTCATTCAGTGACTTATAGTAGGGTCTAGCAATAGTATTACCCAGATTAGGCGGTGGTACCGCCTAGATATAGTCTCTCAAATCATGTCAGGTGGTGGTACAGCCCAGACACAGTCTTCCAGATTGTGTCATGTAGTGATAGCGTCAGACTGGGTAGCGGTACTGTTAGACTAGGTGGTGATACCATTAGTATTAGTGTATTAGGCGATGGTACCGCCTAATATCAAACTGACAAGCGGTGGTACCGCTAGTACCCGAAAACCCAAGGATTTAAAATTTGGCTCTACTTTTTTAAGTCATTCGGGGTCTATAAATATCCCACAAATTTCTGCTTAATAAACACATAAAAGTAGAACAAAAACTTTATGATTCTAAGGTTATAATCTCTTAAAGTGTAGAGTCCCTCCTAGAGCTTAGTGATAATTCTAAGGGGGGTGCGCGAGGGAATACTTGCAAAATAGGGGTGTAAAGGTTCTCTTCTGAGCTTATGAAAAGGAGAAAGAGTTATAAGGATAGTTGGTCTTTACTCATTGAAGGAAGACCGTTAGTGATCGTCGATGACCTCGATGGAAGAGGAATCGAAAGTGGACGTAGGTCACAATGACCGAACCACTATAAATCTGATTTGCACTTTCTTTCTATGTTTCATTAATATTACATTGAGTTAATTACTTAGTTTACTTACTCTAAGTCAAGCACTCTTTCATTATCGTTTTCGCTGAAAGAAGATTTTTTAAAATCGATGTTTTTATCAAAAACACTAATTCACCCCCCTCTTAGTATTGATTTCAATCCTAACAGTAAGAAGATCTATCACGGTGGAGGCACAAAGTAAAATGTGTCCAAGGCACGTTAGTTAGGAAAATCCGACCCGTGTAAAGAGATTTACCACAATAGAAGCCTAAGGTAAAATGTGTTTGATGCGTGTGAGTCAAGAAAATCTAACTAACGTAAGGAGATTCATCACGATGGAGACACAAAGCAAAATATGTTTGAGACACACGAGTCACAAAAACCCGATCCGCTAAGAAGATATCTTATTGATCATATAGTATATATATGAATAAACATTTTTTAGTGTATTTATTTATTTGATATAATTGTTCTATATATCTGAACGATTTTTTTAATGTTTTACGGGGGATTATTAAGAGAAAATATCAGATTGTCCTAATTGTTATCGAGTCACGAGCGGAGGATTTCTAGAAGGGCGACTTGCATGCACGTCACCTCCCATGCACAAATTAGTCTGTGCAACAACTTTTCTTTCTATCCCATCACACGGATGACATGGCACATCTTTTTCTTAGACAAAAAGAAGCTATAAATCCTTCTTCCTACTTCGCGAGAGGTGTGAAGAAAAACCAATCTTATATAGTATTTGAGTTATGATTTTTTAATATATTAGTATTAGATTATAAGGATTTTTTTTACGTTGATGCTTGAAAAAGGATTCGCTCCGGATTATATCTTTAGGATGATTTTTCCAATCAAATATGCATGAAGGCAGAGAATATATATATATATATACATATATATATATATATATACATATATATATATGTATATATATATGTATATATATATATACATATATATATGTATATATATATATGTATATATATATATATATATATGTATATACATATATATATGTATATACATATATATATGTATATATATATATATATATATATATATATATATATTAGGATAGCGATTTACGTGTCCAGACTTTTGTTTTTATTTTTCTAATTTCAATCACATATTATTTGATTATATTTCTTTTTCTTCTTTTTTTTCTATCTTGGGCCTACATCCACTATCATCTCCAACTTGTAGATACAAGCCAATTTATCATTTATTGGATTGATCTCCTTCCAAAGGTTGTAAATGTTATATTTATCGTTACAAACTGCGATACAATATATCCTTTTAAATCCTCCATAACTTTTTAATCATGATTAATATTGATTTATTTAATTTAAAAAATATTAAAATAAAATAAAAGCATTTAATATATCCCCATTTTGAGGGCAGAATGAATTAATCGAGCTTGATTGAGCGAGGGACAATCTCTCGTTAGGCAATACGCTCCAATGATTAGAGCTATTATTGTTCAAATATTATGGTTGATTTGAAAAAGCCATTCTGAAACCAGCCGATATGCTATTATTGTAGAGATTTATGGCAGGGTGATGAATCATAAACTCTTGATTGAATCTAAATGGGATACTACTAAAAATAAGCAGTGATGAATCTGTTCATGCATATTCCCAACAAGGTGGGATTGGGTTCCTGATAAGATCGGAAGAAGGTGTTTGCTTAATCGCATGATTCATATTTTAGATTGTGTTAGTTTTTGATATATTATTATTACATCTTGATGATGAGACATACAAAGGTTATATTAAAAATTATAGGGAAAATATAATATTTTCAAATTTTGAGAGGATAGATAGATATGTAAAAAGCACCGGAACTAGTCATTTTATTAGTTTTAATCCCGGAACTAGTCAATAATACATAAACACCGAAACAGAGATACTGGTCGAACCAATAGCACTCCAATCCGATGAGGCAGCCAATTCCATCTCCAAACTCGAGTCAAAGCGAAGAATCCATTCTGAGGTGAGGATTCAAAGCCGTAACGAACCAACCTTCTCGGTCTCGTTTGTAACCGTAGCGTCGAATCCTTTATTCGACCGTTGAAGTGATCGATTCATCGCTAATTCAATTGACACTATATTTGTCGACATGACAGGTCCTCTCGTTGGTGGATCGGGTGGACCATCGATTACCCCACACTAATCCATACTTATGGAGGAAATCACATGATCGATTTTGGAAGCATATTTCGCAATCATGTGTAAACAAGATGGGTCTGGAAGCCACATGGATGGACTACGTGCCGTGGCCCGGTGGGGCCAAAGCCACGTCCTCATTTCAGCGTTTCGAGAAAGTTGTTTTATTCCGCCCCACCCGTTAGCGGCCGCAGAGGCGCATGGAAGGGGCCACCAGCGCCCCCACCGGCCCCCGTCCCTCTGCCTTTTTCCCCTGATTCTTTTACTTCTTTCCCACCCGCTCCCTTATCCCCGAAACACCAACCCGCTTCGATGTTGCAGGATGTCGTGGTGGGTCCCGCTTCTTGAAGGTTGGTGGGATGGGTGGGACGCGGGGGTAAGAAAAGCGTTGTTTACTCCTTTTAATAAAAGAACTCTTTAATCTTTATGTGGAGCGAGGCGGTGGGCTGCGGACAGACTGCTGCGGTACACCTCTCTCTCTCTCTCTCTCTCTCTGGGAACGATACGGTCACCTGCGGACCTTCTGAGTTTTGATCTTGGGAGCTCACTCGATCGCTGTCGAGGGAGGGAGGAGGAAGGAGTTATGGGTTGCGCGCAGTCGAGGGTGGATAACGAGGAGGCGGTGACGCGGTGCAAGGAACGGCGGCAGTGGATGAAGGCGGCGGTGGCGGAGCGGAACGCCTTCGCGGCCGCGCACTCCGCCTACGCCGTCGCGCTCAAGAATACCGGCGCCGCCCTCAGCGAGTTCGGCCAGGGCGAGGCCCACGACCCAGGCCCCTCCTCCTCCACTGCCACTACTGCCGCGGCGGTCCCCGGCCCCTCCGGTGGCGTCCCCCCGGCCGTCCAGCCGCCCATCGACCCCCTCCCCCCGCCTCCGCCGCCGCTGCCGGAGTTCTCACCGTCCCCTATCCAGCGCTCCATAAGCATGCCTGATCTCCCCAAGAAGTTCCCCTCCAAGGCCCAGCCGAACGCCTCCATCCGCGAGGACGATGACGAGGGCGAGGAGGAGGCGGACGAGGAGGAAGAGGAAGACCGCGACGGCGGCCTCGAACACCGCCGCCGCCCTGCGGGAGCCGCTGCTGCCGCGAGCTCCCCTTCCCCGTCCCCCTCCCCGGCTCCGCCGCCGCCGCCTCCTCAGTCCAGCCCTCCGCCCCCGCCGATGCCCGAGTCGAAGGCCATGGAAACTTGGGATTACTTCTTCTCCTCCATGGACGACAACATGCAGGGGCCATCGCTGACCCCGGCAGACGAGATCCGACCTGCGAGGGAGGACGCTTCGGAGGATCGGTTCAAGACATCAGCTCCGCCGCCTCCAGTCACCGATCACCATGTGGTCGATGGCAATGATGAGCCGGTGACGCCCGAAAAGGTGGTCTTGGAGACTCCGCTGCCACCTAAGGTGCCGAGGAAGCCGAAGCAGGGAACGCATGCGCATCACCAGCACGCGGCGTCAGCACCAGCACTGGATGCCAAAAGGGGGAAGATGGTGCCGGTAGATCGCCCCAGCAATAATCTCCTGAAGGTGCTCACAGATCTTGATGACCTTTTCCTCAAGGCGTCAGAGAGTACACATGAAGTTTCCAAGATGCTCGAGGCCACTAGAATGCACTACCACTCCAATTTTGCGGATAGTAGAGGTACTTTGATCCTTTCCATTGTTTATTACTTTTAACACCAGTTAATTGATTTATCCGAATCTATGAGGCCAAAATGCTTGGAAATGGGGTTCTACCAATTTGGCACTGTGAAATGTCACATTGTCATGGTTTGGCAGAATCCGTATCCATAGACTTTTTTTTTTTTTTTTTTTGCTTACAGGTTGTAGTGGATTGCCTAGAATAAGTTCCTAATGTTTCTTCCTCTAATTCCTTGGACGACCATGGAATCCTAATCAGGGAAAGGGCATTATTTTTTTGAAATTTTTTTTGCAAAGAATAAATGATGAAAATGGGATTCGAGCAGAGTACCTCCTTGTGATGGACTGTCAAAATCTTTTCCAGCTAAAGTAGTTGACACTTTCAAAGGCATTATCTTTATTTGATACATGCTTATCTGCTGGACCATGTTGCTAACTCACAAACTATCTCAAATGTGGTCTACTAATGCTCGTTCAGTTTTGCATAATATGGCTAATCGTTGGATGGGAATGCCATTCATCACTTGTTTCAACTATAAGCATCGGTGGATTTAGTGAGGGCCTTGCCAAAATATGCAGTCCATCTATTTTCTCTTGATTAAACCTCACTTCTATATGTGCTTGGATGCATCATATTGTATTCCAGGGGTCTCGTTGAAACCTAGGATTATGTCATTGTCTACTCTCCACATGTCGCCTAGTACATACTGTTCAATGGAAGTGGCATAGGATGGGGAGGAATATTCAATACAAACTCGAGAGTGTCTTCATTTTGATTTCGTTGCCGCCTTTCTGATTTGATTGCATTAGGAAGAAAACATTGTTCTGGCTAAATTTTTGCAAATTTTTCACTAGTAAATGGCAGGATTGATGCCATTTTTTTGTTCTTCAGTGACTATTTGTGTTTTCCTGCAAACAAACAATAGAAAACTGGAAAACATATCCAGTGAAAACATAAGTTACATTCTTTCTTTGTTTCTTGAGTCATTCCCACTGCATGTGAATTGGCCTTTTGCGTCTGATCAAAATTAGCAAAAAATTGATGTCAAGAAAGCAAAGCCATCTTGGCTGCAAACATTTCCTGTGCATCCGGACATTCTGAGCTCCACAAATTCTTGTACGTTCAAAAAAGGGAGTTTATTCCTGATTTGGCTCATAGTTGTTTTTTCCTTGAAAAAGTCTTCCCGATCTGTTATGTTTTGCTCTTATATTTCACTTGACCTATTTGTAACTTTTTTTTTTTTACAGGTCACATAGATCATTCTGCCAGGGTCATGCGTGTTATTACATGGAATAGGTCATTTAAAGGTATGGCTGATGCAGATGGTGGTAAAGATGATTTTGACAATGATGAATGGGAAACTCATGCAACCGTGTTGGATAAGATCCTAGCATGGGAGAAAAAGTTATATGATGAAGTTAAGGTAAATGTCACATTTCCGTTGGAGCTCTATTATTTCTGTTGGCATCATAAAGTTTTGCAATTTTTTTATTATCTGTTATGGTTACTTCAGTCAGTGAATTTCTGGGTATTTTGTATAGCCACACAAGGTGAAATTCGGTGCTTCAATTGATCCTGTTTCTTCGTTTCATGCGTTGGTCCTTGTTTCGCACCAGTCTATTTGTTATTTTAATAAATACTAGTTACAGCACATGCTTCTATTATCACTATAAACTTGGTGGTTTTCAGTTGCAAAAATATCTGATATTATCTCTGTGGAAATTTTGGACTTGATATATGCTTGCAACTGAACTAAGTAGTTTTCCCTAGCATATAATGGATATCGACTGGGAAATTGAACTTTGGACTTCTAGCTATAAATTTAAGTTTCAATATGGAAACAGAATCCTAATTGTGAATAGACATTGAATCTTTGGCTTGTTGAAACATGCAAGTGTATCCTTTTTTAATAGTCTGCACTTTTACATGGAACATTTTTGCATCGCTAAAGTAAATTCTTCACCTTCTGCTGCCAACTTCTTGTTTAGTATTATTTCAAGGAATAAACCATGTCCCTCTGTCGGAAATCTGTTATTGTCCTCCATAACACACTTATCTGGTTATCGATGATAAAAAAAAAAAAAATCTTGCATCTGGCTATCAATTTAGCAAAAGCTTAGCCCACAACTGCTGCAGATTTCAAACAGAATCTGCTCGATTCTATTCAACAGAAGACAAGTTTGAAGTTGATCTTCTGTCAGTCTTGTCCACAAGAGGCTTCTTTTTCATGTCACCGATTGTTCATTGTCATCTTGGGCTTTTTCAAGTCCGTAGTCTAACTGTAAACTTGGATGGCAGGCCGGTGAGCTTATGAAAATTGAGTACCAGAGGAAGGTTGCTTTACTGAATAGGCAAAAGAAACGTGGTGTCAGTAGTGAAGCATTGGAACGTACTAAAGCAGCTGTAAGCCATTTACACACTAGATACATAGTTGATATGCAGTCAATGGATTCAACCGTGTCAGAAATCGAACGCCTGCGTGATAAACAGCTTTATCCAAAACTAGTGGAGCTTGTTGAAGGGTAAGTCCTCGCTTGAAGTTTTATGTCCAGGATGTATATCCCATTTGTGATTCATTGTAGGTAATGGCCTATCTTATTAATGCTTTATTTATTAATTATTTTTGGTAATTGTTCTGGTAATGCATTACTCCTGACTTCTTGCAATATGATTTACCTCTTTTGTGACTATCACTGCAATTAGGTGAGGTGTATGATTTTGTACTACAGGTCTTAAAGGAATCATTCATGTTACAGAGTCAATTAAGTTATTCCCTTTCTTTTTTCTTAATTAAAATGGTGCAGTTCATAGTAACTTAAAATTTTTCATAACTCAAACATTATATATTTTCTTCTTAAGATTGTTCAGAACTTAAAAATTATCGTTAAAACCCAAAATAGTTCCTATTTTGTTTAGCTAAATCACTTCTACCATGAAAGAAATCCTGCAAATAACCTAAATTTTCTTTCCATCTTAAAATTAGTAATAACCTTTGACCAATTAATAGGATCCTTCCAACCCAGTCTCCCCCTTTTTGGCAATATTCCTGAAGTGCAAATCACTCATAATTCAAAAAGACTTATTGCTTTATTTTGTTCTATGGGTTCGCATATTTCGCATCGCTTAGCTGTATGACACAATTCGTCTTCTTGTAATGCTGCAAAGGTGTATCCAGAATAATTTTTCATCTGAACTAGTATGTATCATGTCTTGGTGCTTGACATGCAAAAATTACTCAGCTTACTACAAGCAGACTACCTGTCATATATGGTTATATCATTGACCAAGAGGTTTCTTCTCCTTGACTAACCTAAGTCCTAGTTCGGTTAGGCTAGGCTGACAAAATTGTACTATTCAGTACTGAAAAGCTTTTCTTTGCAAAATGGTCAATTGGAACAACTTTTGCGACTAGAATCTAGATCATAGTCTAACCTGCCTAATCCTTGATTTGGGATTGGTTGACTCTATACTTGGTAGACTTACAATGCAATGGTCTAGCAACACCAAATATAAATTGGACAATATTGTTCCATGCAACACCGTAACTTTTGTGTTAACCTCAGATCAGTACTGCTAAACAGATTAAACCACAATAGGAAGGGAAAACCTTGACCCACCCAAAAACAAAATGCTGTTACCACATATGACAGTAATGCACCCAAAAATTACTGCATGGTGAAGTTTATTGGCTTTTGATTTGAGAAATATGTCCCTAGATCATGACCGTATGATATCATTCAAATCATTATCTGGATATAGATGGTTGTTTTGTTTACTGTATCATGGTTTAGTTTACTGTATGACTGTATGATATCATTCAAATATGTCCCTAGATCATGACTGCAATGCACCCAAAAATTACTGCATGACTTGTTTTGTTTCCCAAAGTAGTTTCTAGGTCGTCACTTTGTTTTATAGCTTTGGTGAGTTTGGAGTGCAAATATTTAGATTTTCATGGTTTTATTTGGATAGGATAGAAGCTAGCCTGGTACATTTCCCTGGGTTCATACTTCATACTTGTGTTGAATGTCTTGGCTAATGGATCTTCGTCTCGAGACTCTCAACGATGCATTTAAAATTCCCCTTTACATAATAGCCATTACATTGTTACAGTTAGCGTCTTTCATATTTATCTGAGAAGCTAGATAAGCTGAACCTAGTTATTTGGCAATGATCTATGTCTACATCAGATGCCATCGTCATAACCACTCTTGCAATCCATCAATCTTTGTCATGGTTGGCCCAGTTTCTGCTTCTTGGAAAGGGGTTAGAGGCAAGGTATGTAATTTCGAATATATATATATATATATATATATATATATATATATGTATATTATAAAAGGTGATGCCGCGTCGCCTTTTCGGTGACGTCGTTTTTTTCGGCGACGTCGCCAAGGCAACACAACGTCACCTTATATATAAAGAATATATATATGTATATATATATATATATATATATATATATATATATGTATATGTATATGTATATATATATATGTATATGTATATGTATATATATATATATGTATATGTATATGTATATTATAAAAGGTGACGTCGCGTCGCCTTTTTCAGCGACGTCGTCGAGGCGACACAACGTCACCTTATATATAAAGAATATTTATATATAAATATATATAATCATATAATATATATATATATATATGTATATATATGTATATATATATATATGTAATTTCAAATATTATATATATATATATATATGTATGTATATTATAAAAGGTGACGTCGCATCGCCTTTTTCAGCGACGTCGTCGAGGCGATGCGACGTCGCCTTTTCGGTGACGTCGTTTTTTTCGGCGACGTCGCCGAGGTGACACAACGTCACCTTATATATAAAGAATATTTATATATGTATATGTATGTATATATATATATATATATATATATGTATGTATATATATATATATATGTATATGTATATTATAAATGGTGACGTCGCGTCGCCTTTTTCAACAACATAGTCGAGGCGACGCGACGTCGCCTTTTCGGTGATGTCTTTTTTTCGGCGACGTCGCCGAGGCGACACAACGTCACCTTATATATAAAGAATATTTATATATAAATATATATAATCATATAATATATATATATATATATATATAAACGAGGCGATGCGACGTCGCCTTTTATAAAAACATTATATATATATATATATATATATATATATATATATATATATATATATATATAAACTCGACGACGTCGCGTCGCCTTGGCGACGTTGCCCCGCGTGGGAGAAGGAAAAGGCGATGTCGCCTTTATATATATATACCGAGTGGTATACCGAATGGTATATCGCTCGGTATACAGTTTCGTATCGTACCATGCGAACGTCGAAACTCCGGTACAGTATGAAATTGCATACCTTGGTTAGAGGTGTCCAAGAACCTGTCTAGCTCAGAGAAGTATATACAAGTTCAAACCCCCAAACTGGCAGCATGTGGCTGCCTTGGTTTTTTGGTAATTGTTCTTGAAGCTTCTTGTATCACCTGGAGGTGCATTGATACTTATGATTATACCCCTTGTGCCTACAATTGGTTTCTCATGCTCAATCTGTGATTGGTAGACAATATATATGGTCTCGGCAGTCTACACTATACTGCATGCCTGTGCAGTCACTAACAGTGTTCAATTCTACTAACTACTATCTGCCCTCTCAGGATGGCCCAGATGTGGTACGCAATGTACATGCACCACCAAGCCCAGCTGAAGATAGTCGAGGGTCTTAAATCCCTTGATGTTACAAATTCTCCAAGGGAGACAAGTGAACATCATCATAAGCACACCTTTCAGCTGCTTGAAATTGCCAAGGAGTGGCATACACAATTCAACAAACTTGTCAGCCATCAGAAAGACTATGTGGAGTCTCTGAATAGTTGGTTGAAGTTGACTCTCATCCCTATCGAAAGCAGCTTGAAGGAGAAAGTGTCATCTCCACAAAGGCCGGCTCATGCCCCAATTCAGTCTCTCCTGCATGCATGGCATGAATATCTCGGAAAGCTTCCAGACGAGCTTGCAAAGAGTGCCATCCTCAGCTTTTCAGCAGTCATAAACACGATAGTGACACTCCAACAGGAAGAGCGAAAGCAGAAAGAGAAGTGCGAGGAGGCCCACAAGGAGTATTCGAAGAAGAATCGGGCGTTCGATGACTGGTTCCAGAAGTATTCACAGAGGAGGATGGGTTCATCGGTTGGCGAGCCCGATGGTGGGGAGGGATCAAATCAAAAGGACCCAGTGGAGGAAAGGAGGTTTATGGTGGAGTCACTCAAAAGCAAGTTTGATGAAGAAGTTGAAGCCCACAGAAGGTTGTGCAAGCAGGTGAGAGAGAAATCACTGAGTAGTCTCAAGACCCACTTGCCAGAGCTTTTCCGAGCTATGTCGGACTTCGCTAATGCTTGTTCCAAGATGTATGCCAGCTTAAAGATGATCACGGAGCAGGATCCTCCAACTAACTAGCTCCTTAGCAAATCTGCAGAGGTGTCTTTTTTGTGCATTTTCGTGTCCTAGTCATGTTGTGGTTTTCATTTGCATGTGGCATTCAGCCTGGTGAACAGCTTTGTGTTGGATTAGCTTAAGTTTATCAGTGCATGTATTTATGTTCCAACTGGGTTGGGTAAAGAAAGCTTGGCATCCCTCCATCTTTTGCCTTGTACCCATTTTTGTGAGGGTCCCGAAGAAACGAGATCTAATGCTGCTTGATGGGTGATGTGTTGCTGCAGTTCTACAATGAACTACTTCCTATGTAATGGCTCCAAAGGATAAAGACACCAAATAGATAGAGATGAATGTAGTTTTGATTATTATCATCGTAAATAGTTGAGACTTATCAAATTAATAGATCAAGTCGGATGCTGATAAATACTATCATGATTGATATAATATTGGATATGATCTGGCACAGTCAATAGCTAATATTCAAAATGGTGAAGGATGCAAGGATTATTAGTGGACGGATTGGGTGGGAGACATGTAAGGATAGGCTTGGATGCAGATAAGTATTCAACATTATTATGGTGGGTTCAATTAGAAAATTATTACTCAAATTCACATTATGATAAATAAAAAAAAGAAAAGATTTTAGGATTCTAATCAACAAAGAATTATTGGTGGATGAAATTAAAGATATTACAATATGAAATAAATCTTTGATGAGAATATTCTCTCTTAAATATCAAAGAATGTAAATGACCGAATAAGAAATGATTACATGTAGATTGGACCCAAAAAGCATTAGTGTATTTTATTTTCTTGCGGAAAACCCATTACATCATAATCAAATTCTATTTTTTTGTGTTTGTCTTGCAATCTTTTGTTTTCAGGATATTTCTCCGGGAATGAAATGGAGAAACAAAGAATAAATCCTTCAAATTAATGCGTAACATTTTTCTTCCGAAAAATACTTTTTTTTTCACACTTCTTTCGATTTTATTTCCCTTGAAGCATTGGAAAATAAACTTAATTTATTTATCTTTATCCCTTGTGTTTAGACCACAAACAAAAGATTATAGTCAATAAGCCATCATAAAAAGGTATATACACCATAAAAAAGTGTGAAAATTCGTTATCAAATGGTTTATTTTATTTTATTTATGCTTTCCATTAAATTCGTTTATTTTATTATGGTCTCGTGAACATGCTTGTTCATAGACTTGCAAGTAAAAGAGTCAACTATATATGTCATGAAAAAACTTATAAGTTAATGATGAAGTATATATCTAAACACCTTAAACTACAAAATATAAGTCTTTAATTCACTTTTTATATTTTTATTTAATCAACAGAACTATTGTCACACTTTGAACTTAATAAAAAAGAGGTCTTGGTTTCAATTCTCGCCGAAGATTAGACCGTTTGATGTTTGACGGTCAACACTCAAAAAAGACATGTCGTCGAAGATTTAAAAAAGTTTACATTGAAATTCCTATAATTACGAAAGTAAAACTTACATATTCATTTACTCTACGATCTATCTTACTAACGGAAATACGAAAGTAATAAGTAAAAAGATAATTTCAATATTTTAGTTAATAGTGATGGACAACGACACCATTGGGGAGCCGTATGTGACTATTATGGATGAGAAAAGTGACGACAAGATATGAGGATCACTCTACATGTACATCGATGTTGATGTAGTTACCAAGCGACGAAAGTGCCGGTCACTATGTAGATATTAATACAAATGCTGAGCAACGAAAGGATCGTCAATGCATATATTGAGCAATCCTTTCGGTGCTCGACAACTATATTGACGTCGACGTAAATATAAAACAACGAAAGGATTATTCATTGTGTCGACGTCGACGTAGTTGTCGAGCGACAAAAGGATTGTCATTGTTGCTCCACAACTAATCAACTTTGATGTGGATAGAAAATAGCTCTCATCCTTTGTCATCGTTCTCCTCGTCTATAATAACCATCTGTGACCCATAGTGGTGTTATTATCCGTCACAATCAACACATTCATTATCACTAACTGGAGTATTGAAATTATCTTTTGCCTATTTGTTTTTATATTTTCATCAATAAAATCAATGAT
This sequence comes from Musa acuminata AAA Group, assembly GCF_036884655.1. NCBI lineage: Eukaryota > Viridiplantae > Streptophyta > Magnoliopsida > Zingiberales > Musaceae > Musa > Musa acuminata. Next base: position 24,009,883 of record NC_088359.1, on the reverse strand, counting down.
GTTAAAATAAATAAATCTAGATATTTTACTTTTATAACTAAAAAAATATTAATATAATTTTTTAAATTTAAAATTTAAAATACTAAGGAGATTTAATTACATGGTGATATGCAATTATCCCCTTAAATGCTTTCTCCTCCTCCTCATCTCCGTCTCAGGTAGTTGAGGCTTTAGTATTTTAATATATAAATAATAAACGATAACGAATAAAAATCCTCTCGCTCCATCGTCTCCCTCTCTGTCGCTCGCTCATCACGCGCACGCTATGGTGGCCTTATCGTCGAGCTTTCTGTCTTCCTCCCCCCTCACTGCTCCTGTTCTCCACCTCGGTTCGCGATTCGACGTCACGAGGACGGCGGCTACCAAAACGGCCGTAGATGACGCCGGGGGTTTCGCTAGGGTATTGAGGTGCGCAGTCGGCCCTCGGCCCAGGAAGGCGTCCGGCGCTCCTCGCCCTCCTACGACTACTCGTTCAACTGCGACTTCGCCCCGCTTTCGCTCGACTCCCAAGCGCGCCCCGGTAGCGGCTGCCCCCGCGGCCGGTGCTCCACCGAAGAAGCGGCACTGGAAGGAGGGGGAGTTCCCAGGGATCTCCGAGAGCTCCGTCTCTCGGCGGCCGCGGACGCCCATCAAGAACCTCAAGAAGAAGGCGGACGACCGCGCCACCGCCAAGGCCTGGGCCTGCACCGTCACCGAGGCCCTCGCGGATCGGATCCAGAAGAAGCAGTGGCAGGAGGCGCTCGAGGTTCTCGAATTCCTTCTCCTCCTCCTCAAATCATTGTTCTTGTGTTATTTTGCCCCTTTGCCTACTTTAATTTAAAGTTCCCCCCAAGTTTACTCGATAAGAAACTAGAAAAACTGGTTGTCACCTGTTTAGTCAATTTCAGTGAAGTAAAATGCCATCCGAACCTACAATTAGAAACGCTTTCTTGGAAGAGCTTGTGCATTACTTGGGAAATGTTGATGGGTTTGTGGGACAATAGCACAATGCTAATCCATTTAATCTCTGAGATTTAAGATTGCATTTTTTTGTTCTTTCAGGTGATAACACAGGAGTAACATTTTGTGATTGGAAAAGGATTACATAAATATATGGAATCCACGGTTAACTAATTATTTGTTAGAGCTGCAAGAAATGATGTGGACAAAAAAGGATATTAATTTTTTTGTTCTTTTGTTTTCTGTGATCTGCATCAACTCAAACTAGTGTGTTATATGGGACAATGTCCAGTTACAACTAAACTCAAAACACTGGACCACAATACTTATATGATTACATGCTTGAGTGAATTTAGTCTCCATCAGTGTGGCTGGGTTAGCTTTGATCTGGATACTTTTGGTGCTTGATGTTTCTTTAAGAACATTGGCAACCGACACAACACCACAACAAAGGAGAGGGGAAAAAAAAAAGGGGCAAAATAAGGTATAACTTAAGGACTCTGAATGTATATGTGTGATACAATTAACCAAATTTCATTTTTGAAGATACTCTTGCAATCTAGAAAATGAATTACTTGCCACAAAAACCACTGTGACTTTTGCTTTCTACTTGACTGTGACTTTTGCCGTGAGATATCAACACTGTCCAAATCTATCCTCTTTCATTTTATTGTTTGTGTAGATCATCTTGTTTGGACATGCTAAACTTTCTACTCTGCATCTAATTCAATGTTTGTGTCGTCATCACTTTCTCACAGTCCCAAGTTTTCTGCTGTGGTTTATTTCCTTTTGTAGTTATCTATGTCTTTTGAACTTGTAATTTATATTTTACTAGTTTTTAGGTCTTTGATATGCTCAAGGAGCAATCCTTTTACTCTCCAAAGGAAGGCACATATATGAAACTCCTCCTCCTCCTTGGAAAATCAGGTCAGCCCATTCAGGCGCAGAAACTCTTTAACACTATGGAGGAAGAAGGTTGTCAACCCACTTCTGAGCTATACACAGCATTGCTTGCGGCTTACTGTAGGAGCAACCTACTGGATGAAGCATTTTCTGTCCTAGTCAAGATGAAGACGTTGCCCCATTGCCAACCAGATGTCTATACATACAGTACACTCATAAAGGCTTGTGTTGAGGCATCTAGATTCGATCTGGTTGATTCTCTGTATCAAGACATGTCAGAGCACTTGATAACCCCAAATACTGTTACCCAAAACATAGTTCTCAGTGGCTATGGAAAGGCTGGCAAATTTGATGAGATGGAGAAAGTTCTCTCTGGGATGCTGGAAAGTACAACTTGCAAACCTGACGTCTGGACTATGAATATCATCCTAAGCCTATTTGGAAATGTGGGTCAGGTTGACATGATGGAAAAATGGTATGAGAAGTTCCGTAGCTTTGGAATCGAACCAGAGACACGTACTTTTAACATTTTGATCGGTGCTTATGGAAAGAGACGGATGTATGATAAGATGACATCAGTTATGGAATACATGCGGAAGTTAGCATTTCCGTGGACCACCTCCACTTATAACAATGTGATTGAGGCCTTTGCAGATGTCGGGGATGCAAAAAATATGGAGTACGCTTTCAATCAGATGCGAGCCGAGGGGATGAAAGCTGATACTAAGACTTTCTGCTGCCTGCTTAATGGCTTCAGCATTGCAGGTCTCTTTCACAAGGTAGTGAGTACTGTTCAGCTAGCTGAGAGGCTGGAGGTACCAACTAACACATCTTTCTACAATGCTGTCATCTCCGCGTGCGCTAAAGCGGGTGATCTTCTGGAGATGGAGAGAGTTTTCAAGCATATGAATGAGAGGCATTGTGCTCCAGATACTGTCACATATCACATCTTGGTTGAAGCATACAGGAAGGAAGGAATGACTGATAAGATTTATGATCTGAAGCAGGAAAATCCAGGTATGGTTGAACTTGAGCTTGTAACTCCATGAAAATGCTTCAGTATGCAGGAAAGCTGTCGAAGATTCAGTAATGCCTTCTTTTCGGCAACGATGAACAAAGTTATCTGACGATGCATCATTGCAAAGATGGGTGGCTAACTTCTTATTTAAGAAGACTTGACTGGAGAGCAAGATATCGTTTTGTTTGCTCGATAATTTGACCCTCACAGCCCCATTTTGCCATGCCAAAGCAACCAAGGAGCAAGATCGTAACACACCGAGGGGACTCGATGACTGTGCATGCAGCCTCCCACTGTTATTTTATCGCAGAATGCATCTATTTAATTATCAATGACATTTCAGCAGAGTTCTGCATTTGCTTTGGTACTTTCTTGTTTATTATCTGACAGTTTTAAGGTTCTCCATGTTCATTCTATCTGGACAATTTTGGTAAGTTTTACTGATTATGGTTGATTCTTTTATATTCCTATGAAGTTTTCTGATGGCTTGATTTGTGTATTATTTTATATCCGAATAAGATGTAGTTAATATACTGTTTGTATTGGGACTTCCTGAAGAGGAAAAAGGAAAAGGGTAAAAGTTGAATGTTTTGTTGGGCTATATGATAAATCATCTTTTATTTTTATCGACGCAAGCACAATATCATCAATTGTTGGCAACGAAGGCATGATATCATGAATTGTTCACAACAAAGGCTTTCGTTGTAATGTTTATGGTTTTTTAGTTTATGTATGCCTTAAGCGACGTATAAGGGATTTGTAGTAGGTTTGGTAGTCTCATTGTGATAAAGCAACGAGTTGCTTGGATCTTTTACACACGAAGTCCAGTTTTGTATTTTGTAGTATCTATAAAACATTTGCTTAATTGTCTATTTGTGGAATTGATAGTTGCCCACTGACTCATTTGTTTATTAACTGGTTTCTTTTTCTTATGGGTCCCTATGGAACTATATAAGGTTATGGAGCAACTAATCTTTTATAGACAAATACTGGAAGCGTGTCATATGATTTAGCTAAAACCAATTAAGTTTATGATATATGATATTAGAGTAGAGTGGGACAAGCATACAAACAATAACTTGACATACAACTTAGTAGTATAGTGGGGTTGCATGGATGACAGTTTATACATGTAATTGTTTGGGGAAAATAAGCATAGAGACATGGGGAATGGAACTCTTAAAGGAGTAGACATCTAAGAATTGGTGTTCGGATGAATGATTAACCCCTCACACGTGAGATCTCATAAAGTCAAGTGAGTTAGGATAAATATGTATTCATACAACGGTTGAGATGATTGATTTCAAGTTATATCTCAAGATCATCAACCTAACTTGATGGTGCCCGATGCAAACCTGAGTGCTTAACAAAGGAGGAGATCATGCAAATTGTGAATGGGTTGATCAGTGACCAAAAGAGTTTGTGCAAAGGCTCACGAAGATGAGATAAATTATCAACTCAAAGAATTTATTATAGGATGGCTTGTGTATAGTGACCAAAAGAGTTTGTGCAAAGGCTCATGAAGATGAGATAAATTATCAACTCAAAGAATTTATTATAGGATGGCTTGTGTATAGACTACGGGTGCTTGTAGCCATTCTAAGGAGGAGATCGTGCAAATCATGAATGAGTTGATCTATGATCGAAAGAGTTTGTGCAAGGGCTCGTGGAGATGAGAGAAATTGTCAACTTGAAGAATTTATTATAAGATGGTTTGTGTGTGGACTATGGGTACTTAAAGTCATTCCAAGGTGACTGAAACTTGATGCTTAGAGTGAGTATTTTCTCGTCTACATGATGGACAAGGATGCATATATAAGACTCTAAACTACAAGGTTCAACACATTGCTAGGCGTTATTGGCATAGCAAAGGATTGTATCAACAAAATGTTATGATCTAGCAAGTACATTTGTAATGGTAATACTTTATGTTATTTATAAGATGGAGTATTTTAGAGATGCTGGTTTTTGAAACTTCAAAGAGATGTAAGGAGAAAAGTTTCTCTAATATGAGAAGTCTTTAGAGATAAGCCTCATATTTTCGACGGATGATTCATGTGCAATAGACCACACACATTAAGGAGATACCTAACGGTGGACTTCATAAATCTCAAAGAATGTCGAAATTAAGCATACTACAAGGAGTCATCATAAGATCATAAGACAAACAGGCAATTTAGCTAATGAAGAGTACATTAGACTCAACAGAAGATTAACCTATGCAATAATGGATGCATAGACCATTATTATCTCAATATAGATTGAGTGAATCAACTTGGGTAGGACATATCACTTACAAATGCTAGAGAAGAACTATGACATTCCTAAAGTTTCATTATTTCAACGGAGCAAGTCCAAAGAAAGCTTTGAGACACATATACCTAATTTAGATAATATGATTGACAAAGGCACCAAAGGTAGGAGACTTGACTCAACTAATAGTGATAAAGTTGGAGTTTGATATCCTTAGCGTAGGGCAAAAGGAAGATATTTTTAAAGAATATGTCAAAGTACTACTATTTGAGTTATCGAAGTGTTACTAATAGTTAAACTTTATTAGGAGCAAAGGCCCAAGATTCAAACGGACACACCAATTTTAGTGAAGTAAAACTTTGAGAGATGCCAGGCAATGGACCATCCTAGAGCTACACTTCATTTGTGAATGACCTAATACTGTAGAGACTGATCGGGTGGACAAACGTCGATTGCCAGAAAAGTGAACATAATCAGAAGTATAGATGGCCTAAAACTTGTTGGAAAAAGTCATACATGAAATATTTCAGTCCGAGATTCTAAACTAAGATCAAAGAGCAATGGAGGGAGGCAACACAGAGTGGTGGATCATGGTGGAATAGTTAAAGGCAATGTGATGCATCGACATGTCTCACAAGAGACTTAATCATCCCAAGGGATGGTTGGAGTTGTTGGGAGCTCTATTTTGGTGAGCAATACAATAGAAAGAAGAGCTATGAATTCAAAGAGTGAATTCCATGGTACCACAATGGAGACTTTCTATGCATTCATCGAATGTCAATAAATAGAAGTGCAATATCATAAAGGGTGATCTTCTAAGTGCGTACTAGGACTTGATCATATGAAGGTATGATCTTCCAAGTGTGTACTAGCAAGTCTTGTGAGAGACTTCTCTAGAATTCATATTTGCTTGAAGAAACCCCACACAATCAGTGGACAAGAGCAGGTGGGTGAACGATTACTACTAAAGATGCAACAAACATAAGCCCTATAATATGAGTGGAGACCATGCATACGAGGTGCAATCTATATTTCCATCAATCGGAAATGAACTACTTGATAGAGGTGTTAAAGCAAGTGGTCGAAATAGGTATGGAAGCAACAGTGAATGTAGAGGGACTTAGCTATCTAGAATCAACCATCGGGTAGAATGAATGTAGACTAAGAGGAAGTGTCATGATGTTGTAGTGGTGAATCTGTTGATGCTGAAGAGAAAAGAAGGGGCATGGATGCAAGGTGGTGAATGATAGTGTGTGAGCATGAGAGAGCTTTATGGTATCACAAAGGTGGGACTTCTGAATAATCATCAATCACTTGCTCTCCAACATGAAGAACACAATGGTCATGAAAGGGGGTTAAGATAGTGGAGAATGCAATAACAAACTCCTAAGTACTAAGATAAGATAGAAGAGCAATGGTTATAGCACAGCACTTCATGAGGCTTGTTTTGAAATGCTTCTTATCAAAATAGTCCAAAGTAGGTTGGTTTAATATGATGATGATCGATCAAGGGACAGAGTAGGTAGCATGTGATAATGTAGTTTTTTTGCTTAGAGGATTAGACGGTAAAAATGATAAAGTAATTGGTACAATCCCAAAGAGATAACTAAATCTATGTTGAGATAATATTTCTCTTTCAGGATAACATTTCTTACATTTCAAAAGTTCGACGACAAAAAGGAGATAAATTTTAGTAGCCAACTCAATGCTAGAAGTACAATATTTTTATGTTCTAAGTGTAACTAAGTAAATATAGAGTACACACAAGGAGGCAAGCGAAACTATGTAAACATGACCTTCTCAACTTTTGAAAGAATTAGGTGAAATCGAGTATCATATTTTTCTTAATTATCTAATAGAGGAACTTTATATACTTAAGGATCATTTAGAGAGTACTTAGAAGAAAGACAATAAATGTCAAAATCCTCATCCATTGTAATTGTTTTATCGAAGATAGCTTATCCATTTTATGTCCCAATAGAGTAACATAAAAAAGTGTTGGTGGTGTGAGCCAACTTGACGGCAGTGGTTATGCAAAAGTAAAATTGTTGGACAAATTTTGTGAAAAGCAAGGCCTCAAATTTTATGGGATGATACTTGTTAAAGCTCTAATACACATTCAACTATTCAATTGCCACAAGATTTTCTAAGGATTAGTATGCAACAAATAATATATTTTTCTTCATTAAAGAGATCCATAAGTACTAATGAAAATCAATACAATTCGATCAACCCCACATCAAAGTTTGAGTTACTGTAGAGCTATAATGTCCGCAAAAACTTAAACAAATAAATCAAAGAAAATAAGAGAGTATTGCAAACTGTTGCAATGAAGGCATTAGATACAGTATCCATACTTTTCAGTTTGTTCATGGCTTAGGTAATTGAACCCCATTTTAATTGGATTTTGTGAATGTTTTTGACTTAAAGTTATAGCTTGCATATAGTCAATGCCCAAGAATAAAACCTCCAACTCGTGACTATAAGATTTTCTATAATAAAGATACGATCCAAAATGTTAATCGTCTTAGTAATCCGAAAGATTGGATGACAATATTAATCATCTTAGCAATGTGACACCTCCCGGATGACAAAAGACTGAATGATAACTCTGAATAATATCTAAGGATAGGCGATTCCAAAGCGATAGAAGTGGCCGAACACAGTTCCATTGGCCCAGCGATTGATGTCTTCTATTAAACGTCTTCTTGTTGCGAGATCAGAATAAATTCCTCGAATGAGATATCCATAACATAACAGAACCTTTATCCTGGTGCATTTATCTACATTAATCATGTGATGCTGAGATTGATGTGGGCAGAGACCAAGCATGATTCTAAATACCATCCATTACCGATCGATACATGTGTGTCCCCAATGACAAACCGAGACAAATACCAACTATCTAAATTAGACACATTACGGTTCTGACAAACTGAGACAAATCCCCTCCCCCCCCTTTTCGTATGTTGGTATATCGATACAAATTAGACACAAAACGGTTCTGTCAATGATCGATACATGTCCATTGCCTGAATTATTAAACCCTAAGACCAAAAGAAAAAGAAAAAAAAAACACTTACGACCAGGCCGTTGCCGATGTGATCTGGAGATTTTAATTCTTGAGACCAAGCCGCTGGTGATGTGAGCTTTGGACGCCAGAACCCAGCTATCAGCCTCATGTTCCATCTTACAGTGCAACGAACCTCGTAGGTTTCAGTAACCACCGATTTTGCAGGGAAAAATAATTCAAATTTGTTCACTCTATCTATCTAAATAATAGATTAAATGTACATAAAAAGAGGACGTTAGATCTACAAGGTATCGTTATTTTGCTATCATGAAAAATATGCAACACAACCGATGCACAAACTGTACAATAGGTTGGCAGAGAATGCTTACAAGCCACCGAGAAGCTCACAGGTTTGGTAGATCACTGCCCTGCTACTTGATTAACTCTTTATCTAGCAGCAGACCTTCAGAAAACCATCTTCTGTTCCAACAAGAAACAACCTCGAGAAAGGAAGAATGCTTATCGTGGAGAGAACCGATTGGCTTCTTGTTCCTCTATCGGCAGAATACAATGTCTGAGGCGAAAGTTGGTACCGTCCACCCTGCTGCAAAAGGTACAACCCAACCAGGATGACAAAAAGCGAGGAACAGTATGGAAACAATACCAAGGAGGTATGGCAAAGTTGACAAATAGAGTCTTTCAGAACATCAGAGTTCAAAAATTTAGTGGAATTAGGATCTTCACAGTGAGCTCAAATGAAACAGAAACTAGTTGGCAATAAATCACGTGTGCACGACATCAAACATCATTAGTAACTTCTAAATGGTAAAGAGCAAAATTAATGGTTCACGTACAGCATACAAAGACCAACTACTACCATTAACTCAGTATAACTAGATTCATGAAAAATCTCTTGAGACGAGGATAATAAATATTTTTTTACAAAAATCTCCTGAGAAAAGGATAATAAACATGTAAAGCATACTTGATCTGCCGATGTAGAAAGAGATGTCAGAGCAATTTTATTTCTGGAAATTGAGATCACATCTTGAGACCACATCGCAAAGCTAGTGATGGCATCTGAATGGACTCGAAATACATTTAACTGAGAGGCTAGGCTCCTGCCATGGATACCCATGAAGAACAGTATCAGCTAAAGAATCATATTGCTTCAATTTAACACCAAATGTCAAAATTCAAAATATGACACCAACTTTTTAGTGCTTTTGCCACTTGCAATGCAATTTGCATAATAGAATTTTCTCTTAAGAATTAGGAAACCATTGGATTTATCAGAGAATAAAACTAGCAGCTAACAGTTGAAACTACTCAAGGTCTTATTTTCTTCTTAAACCTCAAATAAACTCAGTACTAAATTAATTAAATTCAATTTGGAGGAGTAATTCATACACCATATAGGGTTTGTGCTTCATGAGGAATCAAGTTTGGGAGTATTTCCCAAGGAAAGATTAGCACATCTTTTAAAAGGAAGATAGTCAAGTATCATGCATTTGTTGTTTTCTAAAGTTGCACCCATATTGTGGATTAATCTCATATACCATCCAATGAATGTAACATAGTGTTATCAAACAATACAAGTATATAACATCTGAACAATGATTATATCTTTAATAACATCTAAAAATTGTACACAGGAAATGCAATATATTAAGCGAATCTTTGTTAAGGAAAAAAAACTTGAACTCTGATTTATCTTTATCATCATCTGTGTACTTCTCCAATTCTTTGGCAAGTTTTAATCAGTGATTTAAAAAGGCGCTCGGGCGCTCGCCTAGGCGCTCGAGCGAGGCGAGGCGAGGCCCGAGCGCCTCGCTTCACTTCCAGGCGGCGCGCTTCAAAGAGGCGTCGTCTGGGCGCTCGCCCGAGCCCAGGGCGCTTCGGGCGAGCGCCTGGGTTAAACCAGGCGATCGAACCAGGATTTTAGGTCTGGTTCGGTCTCCGGTGGTTAGTTGGTTCAATCGAACCAACTAAAATTGATATTAGCTGTCGCTGCCCAACCCTAACCCTGCTCGTTGTCGCTGCCACTCCCGCTCCCGTTGCTTGCAACCGCTGTCGCTGCTCGCAACCGCTGCCGCTATCGCCGCTCTTGCTCCCGCTACCCACTGCTCGCCGTTACCGCTATCGCTACTAGCCGCTGCCGCTACTGTTGCCGCTGTCGCCGCTCCTGCTGCCGCTGCCTCCTTACATTCCTACTGCCGCTGCCTCCTTACACTCTCGCTCCCGCTGCCGCTGCCTCCTTACACTCCCGCTGCCGCTGCCTCCTTACACTCCCGTTGCTGCTGCCTCCTTACACTCCCGCTCCCGCTGCCTCCTTACATTCCCGCTGCCGCTGCCTCCTTACACTCCCGCTGTCGCTGCCGCTTCCTCTTTTCTCAGTCAGCACCCCCTTACACTCTTCCTTCTTCTCCTTCTGTATACTGTTAACAGTATACTGTATACTGTTAATATTGTTAGGTTTATTTAAAATTATTAATTTTCAATACTGTTAATAGATTAATAATATATTATTCTTAATTTAATATTATATTTTTATTTAAAATTTTAAATAATTATATTATATATTTTTATATTTTAGCGCCTCGCTTCGCTCGGGCGAGCGCCTGGGCAAGCGCCTGGCGCCTCGGGCGTTTTAGGACCTTAGCGCCTTTTGGCGCCTAACGCTTTTTAAATCACTGGTTTTAATTATATATCATGGAAACTACTTATATGACTAAAAAGAGTAATAAAAGCATAAATTTAGCACCTTCTTAGGTCCCAAACCCGCAAACTTCTGTCAAATGAGCTGGATACAAGCAGATAATCTTCTGGTGCAGCCAACTGAATATCAAAAAACAAAATATCTCTTTAAGTCCAAATTGCCAACTGAATAGATCAAAGGGTATCAATATCAGAAATAAAATATGAAAAACCTCTGGTTTAAGTATTTTATGCAGAGTACCTTCGTAATATAACCATCATGTGCCCTCCAACGGGCAATTATGTTGCCACACCTCACATCAAGCAACCTACAATGACCTGAACTCAGACCAGTTGCAATCCAGGAGGGGAGACTTGAGCCTCCATCTGCTTGAATGTTTTCAGAACCACAAGAGCAAATGGCTGACACAAGAGATGAAAAAGAATATTCAGCAGCATCAGTCTTCCATAGTTGCAGTTTGCGGTCTTGCAAAACATCAATAAACCTGCACAGAATGTCCTGCTGCTTGATATCAATATAAGCCACACCGTGATACATTATCCCATTTAATGAACAATTAAGGCTAAAACTGCCACATTCGAGTAAGGAGTTCTTTCATACATACTAAACCAAGATCAGCAAACCTTAGATGTCATTTGATACTTTGGAATCAAGGAGGAGATATGAAGTAGAGAAGCATTTTAGGTAAAAACTTCAGATACACTAGTTCCAGTTGGAAAATACAAGAAAATTGGTCGTCAAAGAAACATATTTTTTAATTACCTCAGATTTCTGGAGAGCTACCATAAACAAAAATAAACAGACAAAAGCTATGCATCCCACCTTAGTCATAACTTAATAAAAAAGGCTGCATCTAAAAGTTGCGAACTTTTGTCTGAACATTCATGTTACATTAAATAAGATAAGAACGAGTCCATATGTTGTATGCTAGTAGCTTCTTACAGTTAATTTGGTTCCCATCACAACTCTTTCTGAACCAACTGAAAAAAATGTGCAACAAAAATCAACTAAAGAAAAAGATATGAGGTAAGACTCTTCTCAAAGAATTAAGAAAGTAAGAAAAATTAAATTCATGTAATATTATACCATTCAAACATGGCAGATGGCATCTAGATTACCTGACTGAACCGTTTCCCATGCCAGCAACAAGTTTGTTTACTGAGTCTAAGTAATGCATGCAGGTGTACAAACTACCACTGAATGCATTAGACAGTATGCCACCAGTGAGTTCATTGGCTATAAGCATGTTGCTTTGCTCTATAGCCACCTTATTGGCAGTTGGCAACGGGAAGCTTATTGATGATTCGGCATATGCTGATATTAATTTTCCAGTATCACCGTTCCATACATGAATGGTACCATCACAAGAAGCTATCCTTCCACTTACAGACAATGTACATATGTCATTTACAACCTACAAGGTATAAAGCCTTTTTAATTAGAAAAGCATAGCAGAAAAAAAGTTCACTTAGAAAAGTATATGGTCTTGAAAATGCGGTTCCATTCACATGCCAAGAAAAAAATAGGACAGTGACTACAGTCCAAAACCACAAGTCAGACAAATGTTAACAAGGATACCAAGATATTCAAAAAATTTTACCAGCAACTATCAACTATTGATAAGTAGGAATAATTTAAAAGTGTTTTCAAACATCATTTATCATCAAGGAAACAATGATGAGAGTTAAGCAAGAACACGGAGCGGGAGCAAACTGCTAGAAGATGTACTATGTGAGAAATGAATTGTTGAAGCCAAGGATTACAGATTTTCACGCAGCACCTCAGATTAGCAATCAGCAACAAAAATTAAAACAAGTAAAGCACCCTAATCTTTAGTATAATGAGAATATCATCCTCCAAATTGTACATAGGAGCATCTATGTAACACGGAAATCAATAGGAAGTAGAAAACATTAGCAAACTAGACAAAAATACATGTAAATAAAGCCAGGTTATTCACATGACTAGCATTAAAAAAGAGAATCCATTCAGTTCTAGTCCTTGTTATGAAGGAACAGTGGATATATTGTGACATGCGACTTTTGTAGGCATATTATAAAAACACATCACATTCTTCTGATGTGTACTTATGCTACTAATTCAGAATAATTTTTCTGAGTTGCCCACAGTTATTACTAAAGTTTGGAATGTATGAATGAATGACTGGATGAGAAAAACAAAGAATTGGAACATATATAGTCGTAAAAGAATGAAGTGGGGTTTGGCCAGCATGGTTTTTTGCCATCATATGTTGGAAACTATGGAAAGATAGAATCAAGAGAATTTTCCAAAGGAGTCAAAAACTTAATTCAGACACAGGCAGTTACATGACTTCAAACGATTTCTATTTCCTAGAACCTATTCTTCTTCTGTAGCTTCTTCCTTGATATTCATCATTCTGTCTCTTTCTGTTACTTCTCTGTAGCCTGCTTTTTCTCTTGCCATCCTTGTACTCTTTATGAAACGAGAACAACAGGCTTCCTGTCTCTCCTCAAGAAAAAGAAAGGGATAAAGACTGTAGAGTTTGTGATAAGCAACTTCTGCATATCCAACAACTTTCTATAAAGTCCATCACAAATTAAAACTATTTCAGATCATTTAATGAGCAGCAACCACTGAGTACAGAGGATCTAAAAAAAGTATCAAAAAATTCATTGATCCATAAAACTGAACAAGAGGTTTTTTTCTTGCACATAAATCTTAAACACAGAAGATATCCCCATGATGTAACTAAGAGGAATCACCTATAATTAACCAAAAGAATGAAAATACTATTAAAAAAGTTGTTGCTTCAAAATATTGAAATATCAGGATCAGAAAGAATCCTTGGCAGAAACTAACCTCATCATGGCCATAATAGCCCGATATGCAATTCATTCTTGCTAATTCCCACTTCTGAACACTACCCTTGAATCCAGGACCAACACCTCCAGTATAAAATGTACATTCATCATGACAAACAGCTATTGATCTCACTGCTCCAGGGTGTGCACGGGCTGAGTAAAGAACCGATGCTTTGATCTTCCAAGGTGGTTCATCTTTCAAGCTTCCACTGCGACCAAGAAAATCAGGCGCATCTGAGCTAGCATCAGGACTAGGGAACCAAAACCATGGCATATAATTCTTGAGATCTGTGGTACCATAATGCTGCTCAGAGAGCTTAAACTTTTCAGTATATGGAAACTCATTCATATCTTTGTTGGAACTTAACAGACTTGTGCCACTTTTAGCTCCTTGAGATTGTGGTACAGACCAGCCAACATCATTTAGCAGTAATTTTGCTGGATTGTAGACGGAGGAAGAAATTCTGCCAATACTAAGCCTTTGAGCACTAAAACTTTCACCACTACTTCTATGAGTTTCGCCCACAATATCCCACTGAAAAGTACAGGAAATATTAGGACACCTATTTACATGTGAACTACAAACTGCAAAGGACCCCTGTGCTTCCCTACATTATAGAAGCACTGTTCTTTGTCCCCATCAAAATAAGAGTTCTTGCAGCAGTTCAAGGGATACCTTCCAGTTGTAGTATCTTTGAAGAATTTGCTCCAAAAGAAACCATGTAGAACAGCATTGACGAAGTTTCTCTATGCTAATAAGAGATGCCAAGAAAGGATACAGCAGCAAACTGCAAAAGAGTCGTGCATAATTCAGCTACCAGGACATTGGCAAGGTTATGGGACACTTAGAAACAAAAAGATTCCAAAAGAAACCATGTAGAACAGCATTGACAAAGCTTCTCTATGCCAATAAGAGATGCCAAGAAAGGATACAGCAGCAAACTGCAAAAGAATCATGCATAATTTACCTACCAGGATATTACCAGGACATCAGCAAGGTTATGGGACACTTAGAAACTAAAAGAAAATAGCGATTTCTTGCAGCAGAAGTTGAAAAGAATATGAACTAAACATACACAAGGTCCATTCTACTCTCAATCCGGATGTCCTCTTCCACTTTTTGCTTAGAGATCCTGACATTCCTTCCAGATGCATCAGGTCTGGGGGTTGCTGATTGGGAAAAGGCCAGCTCATCAAACAAATTTTTCAGTTGTGGCAATACATACAAGCTGGTGAAATCTGGCCCAAGCCTTTTACAGAGTGAAATTAGTGCGGCTGCAGCAACCTGGCAAGCAATTATAAGATAGCATTGATAAAAAAGAATATAGATATGCCTTTATGCTTGATTCCATATACTGAGCAATAAATTAGTATGTGGTAAAACACATCTGGTGACAAAAATTTAGTTTAATTGCATAAAACTGAAAAAAGAGATCAGAAGAGAGAACTACCTGAACGACAGATAGATCCAACTGAGTCTGCATAAGAACCCTAACATGGAGGCAAACTTTGTCCTGCAAATTAGAACAATCAACAAATTTTTATAGGTTTCACAAAGTTAAATAAAAACAAGTAATAAATAAAATCAAGAAAACCACCTCACCTGAATCAGCTCTTTTAGAATGGCCTCTTTTGGCATGACCGTAATGAGACCATCTAAAGTAGAAAAACTATCAATCAGAGTTAACACATTCCAGCTACGCATGGGTTCAGGCTTATTGATCTGTGAAACATTGATACATGAGAGAATAATATTTCTAAGTAAAGGCAAGAGCTGTCCGCTGATAAAAGCTTCTCCCAGAAGGCTACCTGGCAACCAAATTGATCATGCTAGATTAGAAGTCCAACTCATCATCAATGAAAATGAAATCGAAGACAATGGAGAGCCCAATTAACTGAAGTACCAATTCTAACCAAAGCATCAATTCCATCAGAACAGAGTCCTTTTCCAAAGGAATGGATTAGTGGTAAGATAGTCTGGAAGATGAAGCATAAGTTAAATGTAATTTAAATGTCTGTTATTACACACACGAAGTCTACTTATAGGGTACCCATGCAGAAAAAGACCTGATGAATTGTGATAGGATAACCAAGCTCATCGCTTGAACCAATCAGTGCCACAGATGCAGCACATGCAGTTACTTTGTTAGGTGGATTGACTAAATTTGCAATAACAAAAGAATGCATCTTCTCCAGATATGCTTGTTTACCCAATTGCTTCCATAAAACCCTCACAAAGGAGTCCTGAAGGAGAGAAACCTTCAGATGAGAATATTGTGATGCCTGTAATGATCATACAAATGTTTAGACAGGAACAATTTTGTCTTTATGAATAATGTTCCATGCAGGTAATGCAATTAGCTTAAAAATATATATATTCACATTGGTAGTGACCTGCCTGTAAAATCTTCTGAATGATGGGCAAAATCAATGCTTTTATAGCAGGAGAACTCAAGCAATTTATAAATTCCTTTAGTAGACACAAAGCTGATTCAGTTTCAATATCCGAAAGAGATGATGTCATAAGGGGTAAGCAGAAAGAGGCACACATTTCTGCAGCAGACGCCCCCATTGATTTGAGGGCTCCTCCACTTGCAAGCTTAGCAGCATACTGAAAGCAGTAACCACTGTTAACCAAAAGCTGAAGTGGTGCAAGAAACAAGAATGCAGACCTGACTGATGGAGAAAAGTATGGTGACTCGAGAAAGCATTTTGCTGATGGCCTCCTGATGAAAAAGAAAAGGTTCAGTGCATGTGCATTAAGTTCTCCTAATGCATATAACTAAAGATCAAAAACAGGATAAAAAAGTAAAGCCATAAAGACAAAATAGAGCAACACTGACACAAAGACAATGTTTTAAAGTAACTCAAGCTGCCTATTCTGTCACATAAACTAAATAATTTCACTGCTTTCCAAAAATACAATCACATGTCCATGGAAGAATATCTTGCACAAAGATGTAAGAATCATGTTATTTGAGAAAGCCTAATATAGAGTTAGTGTTTCAGGGCAGGATCCTCATGAATGGCATCAAAAATACCTTCTCCAATCCCTGTGGATAGATGCTTTAACAAGAAGTGCAACATGAGGAGGCAGTTCCTGAATTGCTCCTGGCATGACACCACTTTCTTTGTATGCAGCAAATGAGACAGTATCAAAAAGTGGTCTCTTCAAATAAAGTTCAGCCAATATGCAACCATAAGAGAATATGTCCTTGGCATACTTATCAGAACATACCCCCAAATATGATGGCTTCTGTCTCCAGTTGAGAGACTCTTGAAAGCCCATGGAGAGATTATCATCAGCCTCAAAGCACTCGAGAAGGCAACCCAAATCAAAATCGGATGGAACTGAAGTTGTATCGCTAGTTTTTTCTAGAGTGCCTATGATAGAAAGATCACTTAGCTGAGACTTTAAAGAGCAAGTATAGTCAAGAAACCCCTCCTGGTAATTATAAACAGAATCAAGGTAGCGTGTTTGTTCACAAAATAGAGTAGCTGTCTCTAGATTGTCCAAATACCTAGTTCCTGAAAGAAGTTCCTCAGGATCCAAATGTGAGGATCCATTAGTGATGCTAGATATTTCTTTCCCTTCATGTTGCAGTTGGCACTTGAAACATGATTCTTTTAGGCCATGATACTGAGAATGTGGCGTGACACCATGCCGCATAGGGTGTGGTTTAGTAAAAAGTTGCAAGCGCCCCGTCGACTTTGGTGTTGATGGATTAGAAGTAGGCAACATCACATTCTTGGCTTCAACAGATGCTTCGCCTGAGAGTTTGTAACCAAAGGTGATGTCAATCCAATGATGAATTTGTCGTGATACACGATCACTTTCTAACGCATCACGATGTATCAAAATAAAATCCTCTGGCGATGTTGTCCAAGATGGCAATGCCAGGTCACTCATCTCAGAGTGAAGAGATGTAAAAATTCGAGGATCACAATAGAACTCAGGAATGCACTCATCTGGAGTCCACTGGTAAAGTCTCTGCATGCTTGATGGATACTCATTAGGCTCGTAAACAGATCTCACAGCAGACCGAAGTACTGACAAAGGTAACCTTCTTGCTTTATAACTGCAGACCGCTAGCTCAGAGAGGCATTCATCTGAAACATGATGAGGAATTTCCGACGAAGAATATGTGAAATCCAATTGTTCATCACCCTTGGCCAACCGCCATTTGCTTTTTGTAAGGTCCCTCCACCCAACATCAGAATTTTCATCAGGTTTCACACTGAAGTCTATGACCCAGGGCATTACCATATGGAATGAGTGGTCACCCCACCTTCTACCAGCTAGCTTGTTTAACAAAAGAAGGTACTCATAGTTGCTCAGATCACCTGCCCACCAGCGCCTGAAACTGGTACTCCAAGTCATAGATGTTGACAATCCAAAGTCAGCATAAATTTCTTGACAAGGGCACTCCTCTGCGAAACAACATGCTTTTCTGGAAGCAGAATGAGAAGCTTCTTTCAAGCACGCCATCTCACTAATGTTCAGACATGCCCAAAGTGATTCATTCAAATGTATGCTCGAAGGGCTTATGTTACCATGGGCAAATCCTAACCCATGGATGTATGCTAAAGCAGAAAGAATCTGGTAGGTCAAAAATCTTATGTGCCAATCGGACTTCAAAACTGTGGGGCTATATTTCAAAACATTTTCCAGAGTATATGGAGCTTTAGGATGCAATAAGTATGAATATACAGGTGCTTCTAGAATACCTAAAACGGGGAAAATATTAGGGTGTCTAATACTACCTATAAGATTGCTTGCAGAAGCAGGGTAAGCAACTAACTTTAGAAAGTTTGCAACATCATAGTCAGTAGTTCTTCCTTCTCTAAAAAAATTTACTAATGAACTGGAGTTGTTCCCAAGTGCTCCGGACAAATACTTTAAACTGAGGTTTCTGATTGTGGCATAAGAAGCTCTACCAACATAGGCATCTGGAGTTATTGCAGCAATGACCCTTAAAAGATATTGCTGATCATGAGTGCTAACAGAAATTTCATGACCCACAGCTACCAGACCTTCACCAACACAGATAAAAGAAAGTAAGGAGACATCTTGCTATGAAGATTGTAAGTCATTTCTGCCAATATTATTGCCAACATCTCTTTGGCACTGACCTTCCTCTGATGGAGACTGTTTATCTTTACCACCTGCACTATCCCCAAGACTTCCTGAAGAGTCGCTAGAACTGCAAGGACCCCTTCAAGTCAAGAGTTAACGGATATATACAAGCTCTTTTCAGTATATGAAATATAATGTGATGACTTACATATTCTGCCCCAAGGACGTAATCTTTTCATTAAATAATCCCATCAGAACAAGTTGAACAGAGACCTCCTCACTGCAATTTTGCTCCATCAATCACAGTTTACTAAAGTAAGGTGTAATGAAAAAGCAGGCAGATAATTTTTTCTTTGAAAAAACATTTCATATTATGTTTACTTGAACAATAAATTCTAAAACTTAGTTTTACCTTAATAAATTGTCTACTTCCCCCGTCAAGTAGACCTACAGTAAGAAGAAGAGGGATCATATACCAGCAAAAGTAGTGACATAAAACCAACTGATTGGTCAAGTGGTACTCATAACAGATTCAAAAAAGTTCTACACTGAAATGGTGTTTTTATGAACGTAATTTTACAAAATATAGGGCAATCCACTCAAATATAGAACTGGCTTAGCATTAGTTATTCTTTTAATTAATAGCCCAAAAGACAAAAAAAAAGTGGCTTCAATGAATAAAGAGATTATTTGTATCTTAAGTCTATCATCAGTGTTTGGAGTCCTAAACATCAAACTAACTAAATTATCCATGGTATAATCTCTAAACTGAAATATATAGTATAAAATTAAACAAGTTACTACTCGAACAATAATTTCAATTCATTATGGAGGTAATTTTCAACGAAACATGGTCCAGATTGAATAGACTGAATCGCATGCTTGGCATTCTTTTAAGACTTTACTCAGATCAAATACCTTAATGATGATGATGTAGTTGTTTTGAAAAATAAAAATAAAACTCTGATGTTGTTGTAGATGGGAAGAAGATCTTCAAAGCCTCTTCCATCAGTATGGAATAGCTGACGCCTCATAGGACATCTAAAGGTTAAGTAGGCTCTGCGTAAGATTTACTGACCCAGCTTCAACCATCCAAATCTAATAGTGCATGTACAACAAATGAAAATTTAGCAAATATAAAATTTAAAAGAACAGTAGATTTGTATTTACGTTTTAAAGCTCCTGCAACCAAAGAAAAGCATTTCACCAACTAAGAGTCGGTGCTTGTTCTAGAAACCATAGTAGACTAAGAAATCTCTGAACTAGCTGAATGATAATATAAGAGTAAGGATTCATATCCAGGAGCTTTTCTTCAAGCAACAGCTTTTAAGGATGATATTTACAGAAACGATCCATGGTAATAGCCTCGTCACTTGTAAGGATCAGCCTGTGAACGTCGAGTGGCATAAGTGTGGTATAAAGGTGTACATGTCTCTTGTTGATTTCATGAACATGGAAACATGATCTAAAATGCTGGTCGAAACCAGTAAGTACCGACCTAGTTTCGATCTAGCCAAGAACAATGTTACTCTCAGAACAAACCACAATCAAATTACCCAACCATCTCGTGATATGATGCCAGATCTACATAACGTGGTAATGGCTAGTTAAGTTGACTTCATCATTCTTTCACTGGGGAACTACTATCATCATTTCATTCAACTCAACTACTCTCCTTCCAATTTCACACCCGAGTACTACCGTTTTCTTCTCCGGCTCAATCCCAAGCTATTACCCTTAAAGCAACGTTAGAATCAAAAACCAATTGGACTTTCAAGTGCCACTTTCTAAAGAATTAACTAGAAAAGGAAGAATGAATTTAGGGAGAAAGAAGGAATCAGACCTGAAGGACGGCGGAAGAACCGAAGGGGAGTGCGGTGTCGGAGACCCCATAGCGGAAGAAGAGATCGGTCGAGAGATCAGAATGGACCTGCCGCTCCAAGCACTCGAAGCAAGGATACAACTGCTCCATCGTCGCCGGAGGAGAAATTCAAGCGGCGATCGCCGGCCCACGCTCCGATCTGATCCCGATCGTGCGGTCGCAACCCTCGATCGACTCCGTTGATATACACCGCGGCCCACGGCGTCGAGGGGCTCACTCCGCCATCGGACGGATGATTTCGTTGAGATGAGATCGAGTCGAACGGCTTCGAGTCCATCAGACAGAGTGATTATTGGTGTACAAAAGTTTCTGATCGCAACCCATTTCTAGTTCGGATTCGGATGCGGATGCGGATGCGATTTATGGGATTCATATCCGGATCCATAAGCATATGAATCCGAAACGAGGAACCATCAGATGATAGAATTTGAGGTAAAATTAGATAGAGCAATTTTTGAGAAAAGTCTCAAATTTATTTTGGATCCCCTCATTTCCAAATTACCTACAAAGAATCCTTTTATCCTCATTTATAATAGTCGAGACCCGATTAGACCGAGTTATTCAAACCGGTTCGATGTTATTAGTTTTGACGGGTTCCGATAATTTTGGTTCAGTTAAATTAATTATTATAATGTTTCTCGAATAGAATTAGAAACGCGATTATTCTCATTTCAAAAATATTATAATTTAATCCTAATCAATTTAATTTCTTACAAACATTAATTATTAACTTAAACATATATATTAACATTTCAAAAAAAATATTTTATGTTGATAGTTATTATGTAATTTTTGAATGAAAATTAAGAATGTTTTGACGTATTTCAAAATGAAAGATGATAAGTTCTTAATTTCTTTTAGGTAACCTTAAAGCTTATAATTTTTTTAAAATTCATGTAATAGTCATTTTTATTACTATAAAGAATGATATAAAAATATTCTTAATTAGAATATTTTTAATACGCTTACAATATTTTTGTCAGTTAATCAAAACACATTATAACTAATAAAAAATTATAACTCGAATTCTATTAATTAAACTTCATTTGGAGGTATTATAAAATTATTAATATATGAATTTGAATTATTTTAGATGAAAATTTATGAAGCATATTTCAAAATAAATCATGAGAAAAATTCTATTTTTTTTTCCACTTTCTCTTAAATTCAGGTCTAAATATTTTTTAAAAAAATATTACAATATTAGATAAATTCCCGAATAAAAAGCCTATGTTATTATATTTTCTCGTAAAATACCAATATTTTGGTATTTTCTCTGACACAATTATTTAATGATAAAAGTACCCTTAATTGCTGCTTCTTTTTTTGTTTTGGTTCTCCACACACTCTCTCCCTTTTCAAATTCATTATATTGAACCAATATATTTTATCTAACCAACTCAGTCAATTAAATCAATTTAACAAATCCAAAACTTAAACTTTGTCCAAAATAAATAACAATAAATGAAATAAAAATAAAAATTACTATATATGTAACAATGAATTATATATAAAATATTGTAAAAAAAAAAAATTATGAAAAGAGCAATGATACAATTTCGAGAAACCTTGGAATTGACCAACAAATGTATAAATGATAACTTTTTCTTTTTAAGCCTTTAAAATGAGTATTTTTATTTATTATTTCAAACCTCCAAAGAGGAAGCCACATATACGTTTATGGATTCACTTCATAATATGTATATAATGAAAGCTACTCCGATATATGTGGTGTTGAGTATATAACTCTTTGTTGGGAAATATATGTCTTGAATATGTAGAAACGATCATGTGCACAAGTCAATCAGATACTTGACAAAATTATATATATATATATATATATATATATATATATATATATATATATTTTTTTTTTTTTCTTTCACTATAAAATAATATGTTTGCAAAATTCTTTCTAAACTAACTTAATGATGTCAAATACCATGAAAAAACAAATATGATCTCACATGAGTTTCAAAAAAATTAGGGACAAAACTAAGAAGAAGAAGAAGAAGAAAAAAGAAAATTCTTAAAAATCAATACCCAAAAAATATGATAATTATATTTGAATTTGACTATGCAATTATCGAATCTTTCTCTTCTCTCCACGTGACAGGATTTCTTTTATTTTCCACTTACTATGATCTTTTTTTTTTCTTTTTCTTATCATCTAAGATATGGTTTTAATTAATGATATGGTGATGCTGCATGTGGGTCATAAATAAAATGCTATGCTTCAGATCAGTGAAGAGTTGACTTTTAAGGAAACACCAAAATATCCTCATTAATTCCCATCACATTCGTCCATGTAATTTTTGCCTTAGTTCTGTAAGACACTCCCAAAACACGCCATGTGCATCTGCTTCATCTCCATTCCCCACATCTACACAGCAGAAAGGAAGCCCGAAGCTCACATTCCTTACATCTCCTCCTCTTGGTTTCCTTCTTCTTCCTTCAGCAAATGTCTACTTTACGGTGAGCTTCTTGATTGCATGTTCTTGTGGTGTACAGATCGCATGTTTGACTCCAAGGTTTGTGTGGTTGACTTAGGTTGGAAGGCAAGGTGGCGATCATCACCGGGGCCGCGAGTGGCATCGGCGAGGCCGCCGCGAGGCTCTTCGCGTCCAACGGCGCCACTGTCGTCGTTGCGGACATCCAAGATGAGCTGGGCACTCGAGTGGCCGCCTCCATCGGGCTCGGCCGATGCAGCTACCGGCGCTGCGACGTGACCAGGGAGGAGGAGGTGGAGGCGACGGTGGACTACGTGGTGCGCACCCACGGCCGGTTGGACGTTATGCTCAGCAACGCCGGCGTCCTCGGCCCGTTGGCGTCCGTCCTGAACGTGGACCTGGGTGAGATGGACCACGTCATGGCGGTGAACCTGCGCGGCGCAGCCGCGGCCGTGAAGCACTCGGCCCGGGCGATGGTGGCCAAGGGCACCCGCGGGTCCATCATATGCACCGGCAGCGTCACCGCCTGCCAGGGCGGGCTCGGTCCGGTGGCCTACACCGCCTCCAAGCACGCGCTGGTGGGGTTGGTGAGCGCCGCCGCCGGGGAGCTGGGCCTGCACGGGATCCGGGTGAACTGCGTCTCGCCCTTCGGGGTGGCGACGCCGCTGGCCTGCGGGTACCACGGCAGGAGCCCGGAGCAGGTGGAGGAATCTTCCTGCGCCGCCGCCAACCTCAAGGGCGTGGTGCTCAAGGCCCATCATGTGGCGGAGGCGGCGCTCTTCCTGGCCTCCGAGGAGTCCGCGTTCATCAGTGGCCATAACTTGGTCATCGACGGAGGGACCACCGTCGTCAATGCCTGCTTTCGGATGATGAGATAATGCGTGGTAAATTGGCCTGAGAGGATCCAAGGAGGTGACGAAGACGATGGATTGGATCCTTACACCTCTCGTCCTCGTTCCTTCATCTTGTGGGAAGGAATCATCTCTTATATCACCAAATGAATACGTGCAAAACCTTTGGATTTGTAATCTTATTCCAATTCGACATCTTCGCAGCTTCTTGTTTATCGTCGCTCGAAGTCCAGAACGCGAATATAAATCAACATGTAACGTCATATGCAGTGATTCAATGATTTAACATATTACATAAATTGATAGGCCATCAAAATTCAAGATGCTATTAGAGTCAGAGCCATCGGACTTAATAAGTTTGCCTTAAATATGAGAATTACGAGGTTACGATTAGTCTTTAAAAAAGAACTAATAGAAATTAATAGTTAACCGAGATTAACTACGATGACATGTAGATAAGTCTTTTAGATTTCGTATGGTACAGCAAAAAAAAGACTTTTCTACAATATGTTTCGTATTTTACTCTCTCTCTCTCTCTCTCTCTCTCTCTCTCTCTCTCTCTCTCTATATATATATATATATATATATATATATATGGTCATCCGGTCCGGTGGGCTTTGTTATGGGCCATTATTTTCATGACCATCACCATCGATTAAAGCATCGTTTTGCTGGTAGATATTATGGTAATAATCAAAAGAAAACTGGTTCTGCATGTTTCTTTACTATGAGTCACGGAAATCAACTTAAGCATGGCAGTATACCGCGTACATTGATCCTCTTAGAGTCAAATTTTTTGCATCGTAATATACGTTAGGGTCACAGGAATCATCAGTTTGAGAGCCTAATTTTTTCCTGCTCGGAGGAGATTTAGATTCATCAGAACAGCTCATCCAATTACTTGTGTGACACAAAAGATGATGAAACCGGTCAGCAGAACAAAGTACTCAGCAGCTCTACCATACATCCGTCCTGCTCTAACTTGGTTTCCACCCTCCATTAGGTGGTCATGCGGTCCTAGAGAACTCCCGTCTTCCAATTGCCTCCATTTCCCATGCATCTTCTCGTTTGTTGTTCGTGCTGTTGTGCTTTCTGTTGTCGGTTTACGGAACCCCGGCATGCATGAGCATCAACAAGTACAGCAGAAGCATTACTTTAATGGCGATGACGAGGAGGAGGAGGCATGTGATGACAAGTGGCTTCGCATAAAGTTAGGTTAAGGGCGCTAATGACGAGCACAGAAACAGCTAGAATCCTGGGTTTCGGTGCTTTTTCCCTCGAGGTGGTCCATGGTTTGGTTATCATATGATAGATACATCATGAGGAACATCTTCCTACGTTTCAGAATCATCAAGAAAGTACAACGTTATTGGTTGTTCAGTGGAGGAGGAGGAGGAGGAGGAAGAAGAAGCTTGAAGACTTGTCAAAGTGCATGACTTTCCACA
The DNA here is from genome assembly GCF_036884655.1 of Musa acuminata AAA Group. Lineage (NCBI taxonomy): Eukaryota > Viridiplantae > Streptophyta > Magnoliopsida > Zingiberales > Musaceae > Musa > Musa acuminata. Next base: position 23,984,490 of record NC_088359.1, on the reverse strand, counting down.
TGCTACTCTTGGGCAGCACGGCTCAAAAACGATATGCCCGATCGATGAATGTTGTCCGCAGCGGAGTGGTTGATCGCTGTCTGCGTGAATTGTTTAGACCTGATTCTGAACTCCCAAGCTTGACTGGCTGCTCACAGAATCATCAGAAGGTGACAAGAGTCGCCCTTGGGTTGATGCTCCGTCGTCCTCATCAGAATCTGTAGATGGAGACATGGAAAGGAACAAGAGATGCTGATGAGCAGCAACGTGAAGAGTATATGTCGCTACATGCATGGTCCCAAACTAGTGGATGAAATTGATGGCTTCCTTGTTTGACTGTGCTTTGCAAAGAGCATGAAAGTTCCTTCTTTTCAGGAAAGGTTTCAGCTCAAAGAGATTGATGTGTTATAAGCAGAACGTTGAGGACAAAAAAGACGGAACGAAAGAATTTATTTCACCAGAAAAGAATGAAACAAAGAAGAGGCAGATCGAGAAGAGATAAGATAAGAATAAATAATAATGATAAATATAACGCAAGAAAAGCCGATAAAAACAGTGCTTTTTTTCGTTCCTTTTGTGTGATGAGCAAGCAATCATCACCAAAGCAGACGAATTGCCTCAAAGAAGAATAATATTTTGACCTCGATGCACGAGACAACACTCGATACGAACAAATGATTTCTTTACGTAGATTCTGTGGATGACAAAAGCATCAGATGAACCGAGCGACATTAGTCACTTTCCGACTCACTCTATCATACGTATATATATATACATATACATATACAAAGGTAATCGGCAACCATGTCGAAAGTGTCATGTAGGAACTCATAGATTAATCTACTTGAGTTGGCTCCTTGTCGGCCTCATGGAGAAGGGAAGCGTGACGTATTTGGTCATCCATGTGAGAAGCCATTGAGGACCGGGCCATAATTTATTCGACCGTCTTATTTTCTCCGAATTTTACTGGTTAGGATTTGCCGTCCATATGAGATGCATTACGTTTAGGGATGATCAATCAAGGTTTCCAATATCTGTGCATGTAGATCTACTCCACCACCTGAAATATGATCTGAAATGCTCACTCAATATCATTTCATGATTAATGTAGTAATCACGATCGATGATTATAAATCATTAAGGCGTTCGGAATCCCACTTTGACTTTTCACTTTATAATCAAAATAATGTATTATATATATATGTTTATTTAAATCGGACCGACGATGGGATGAAAAGTAGGAATAAAAAGGAATGGGCGGTTCGGAAAGACAAACCCGAATCCTTTTATTTTGGTGAGCCGGTTCGGCTTTGGGTTAATCAGATGCGGCTGACTTGGCAACTCATCATCGACCCAACTGTCGGGGCGGATGGCCCCCGCGGTGGGCCCCATGGATCAGCCAACCACCACCGCCCTGCGGTGTTGTCGCAGCCACGATTCCGAGTAAACTCGAAGCTGCTTTTGACTTACGCACAGATGCGCATAATACTACTACACCGATAAAGAGAAGTATCCACTTGCACCAACAGAAGTCGTACTCCGTCGCGCGGGCGAGAGAGAGAGAGGGGTTTTGTGGAGCAGCTGTATGTATCTATGTGACCCGTCCAAATCAGATTATGATATCAACTAATCGGATGTGGAGATGGGTTGGATAGTCGAATGAGTCGTTGTTAAGGTTGGGAAATCGATAGAGGGAAATTTATCGTACTCCATCTGCTATCATTTCACAAAACTTAGAGAAAAAGAAAAAGAAGAAAAGATTGCACCAGGGTCAGCGTCTGGTTGGGAATCTCCTAGTTGTTGTTCTACCTTTTGGCATCCACATATACACCTTCCTCAATCTTCCTCCTCCTCTTCGCACCACACCGCACACGATATAAAGCCCGCATAGCCTCCTCCCCACCGCACAACCTCCATGGTGTATGTCCTCTCGCACCCTTCTCAAGCTTAGCCCACTTCCCTACTCCGACTCCCATTCGCTGCCATCCTCCTCTCTTCCTGGTTCCTTAGCGCTCGCCTCCAGATTGTGTTCGCATGGTGGAGCAGCAGAAGCCATGGTGATTGCGTCGGTCACGGCAGAGAGCAACGACAGGATCAGGACCCTCGAGTACCCCGTGGTCGACCTCTCGTGGAAGAGAGGCCGGGCGGCGGAGCTGCTCGTGCGGGCCTGCGAGGAGTTCGGCTTCGTCAAGGTGGTCAACCATGGCGTGCTCAGGAGCGTCATCGCCAAGATGGAGGCCGAGGGGGCGAGGTTCTTCGCATTACCTCCCTGCGAGAAGCAGAAGGCCGGCCCGCCCACCCCGCTCGGTTACGGCATTCGGAGCATCGGCTTCAACGGCGACATGGGGGAGTTGGAGTACCTTCTTCTCCATTCCAACCCTTCTTACATCTCCCAGAAAGCAAAGACGATATGTAGAAAGGATCCAATACATTTCAGGTATGCCGGGAATGGATCACCAACCTCTCTCTCTCTCTCTCTCTCTCTCTCTCTCTCTCTCTCTCTCTCTCTCTCTCTCTCTCTCTCGTATGCATAGAATATATGGTTGAAGAACTCGGCAGGCAAGCATGCAGAGCTATTAAATACTATGTTTCTGGTGCTTTAAGATTCCTCCTTGGCATTGTATGACATCATGCTGCCAATCTCGGAATGCACCAACATGGATTCAACATCGCTGAGAATGGCGATCGAAATCTTCTTTCTCAACGGGGATGCGAGAGAGAGAGAGAGAGAGAGAGAGAGAGAGAGAGAGAGAGAGAGAGAGAGAGAGAGAGAGTCCATGATTGTGATCTTAGAAAAAGCATTGCTAATGGTGGCGGATGCATCTCCTTCAATCATTGGTTGGTTGAAATCGAACCCTACTAGGTAATTACTAGAAGAAATCACCGAACTTTCAGTGAGGAAAAGGATTGACAAGCATATCTAAATGCTTAATGACATTGACATGTGGATGAGATCAAGAAGGTGTCTCATCAACCAACAGGGACCCGACATTTCAACAGGAAGGATGAACATGTCCTCTCCTTTCCTCCTTGTAGAATTCCACAGGAGTTTGCAGTCATATTACCTATTACCGTCGTATCGTAGAATTTGAATTGCTGGGTGTTCTAAGCGTATACATGATCGCATCGCCCACTTCTCCTCATAGCTAGACTAGGTTTGGTTCAGCAATCACGGAATTAGGTCGAAAGATAATCCCCTTGCTTGCGTTGATGCTTCCTCGCCACTATTTCATCTCATGCCTTGGCTTGAGAAGGTAATCAAATCAACGCCCACCTACCCAGGCCTAAGGAAATTGCAGTGCATAGCTCATAACTCATAGTGTAGAGCCTGTAGAAGCTTATTAAGGTCTAATGTCAGGGCTGATAGGGGTTGTCATGCAAGCTAAGACCATGATGCTGTTGAGGTTTCTCAGAGCAGGCACAGGCACATAATGAAGAGGAACGATGGGAGAGAAAGAGTAGGGTTAGAATAATGGAGGAGTACCCATCTGAGAAAAGGCACTCCCGGTCGTACTTGTCAATTCCTGTCAGTGGCAGGACAGACAACTAAGGGCTCAGAGACTCAAATCCACAGCTCAGTTCTTAGTGCACATGCCTACGGCTAACTGTGCAGAAGCTGAGCTGAAGCTGTTAGTCTAAAGCAGTCATGAATAATTTGGGGAAGTGGATCCGGAGTGGTGGAAAGAAGGGCATGGGGGTGGGCTCTAGTCGATTCAAAAGCAGGAATTATCAGGTTCCAGCGGTGGAGTTCGTGTGTCCGGCTGTGGCTGTGGCTGTGGCGGGGTATGTGTATTTGTGTGAACCCCATGCTCTCTCTCTCTCTCTCTCTCTCTCTCTCTCTCCCAGCTTACCCCCATGAACTCTCACCAGCATTCTTGGTCAATTGAAGCTCTTGTAGAAGAGTCACTGGAACGAGAATCAAAACTACGGAATGCACAGCAGAGTAGCACAAGGGATCATGGGTTGGGAACAGGTACAGAAAACCACTATGCAGAGGGAGGGGGGAAACAGTCAGGTCCCACAAGAAGTACATCACACCTGAATGAAAGATGCTTGCCTCCAGCCATGCTATCCATTACAAGCCAAACAAACTATAGATGCACATACCCTGGCCCCCCTCCTTTTATGGTAAAAAAAGAGGGGTTAGTGGCACCAAAAAGGGGATACAAAGGGAAGCAGCAGTAGCTTGGGAGGGAGATGACTTGTAAAAATGGTGTCCTGTCCTCTCACCTTTTGCTTGTGCCTGCATGTTTCCATGGTGCAGCTTCCTTCATCCATCTGCTTCAGCTGTTTCATCACTCACTCACTTTCTTTTTGGTTGTTCCTTTACAGTGGGGTGGTGAATGAGTATGTGAAGCAAGTGAGGCAGCTGGCATGTCAGCTACTGGACATGGTGGGAGAAGGGCTGGGGCTGCAGGACACCCGAGTCTTCAGCAGGCTGCTGCAGGACAGCGAGAATGACTCCTTGGTCAGGCTGAATCATTACCCTCCTTGGCCCGGCAGCGACAGGGCCGGGGGTGATGCCGACCGCGAGCCCGCCGCCGGCAAGTCCAGGGACAAGAGAAGCGGCGGCAGGATCGGGTTCGGGGAGCACTCCGACCCGCAGATCCTTAGCATCCTCCGCTCCAACGACGTCGACGGCCTGCAGATACTCTCGGCGGAGGCGGACGACGGCGGCGTGTGGATCCCGGTGCCGGCAGACCCGGCGGCTTTTTATGTCATCGTCGGCGACGCGCTCCAGGTTAGTATACGACGCCTGTGGGGCGTGCAATCATCGTTTTTGCTGTCGCCTCCCACCACGTCAAGATTCGGAGCGTATCTACGCGTCCTCTCATACATCTAAATCATATCCACCGTGTCCTCGTGATTCCCACAGCTCCACCTCATCCTGTAAAATCGATCCTTTCCTTTTTTCTTTTCCCTTCATTTATACGAGTAATAATAGGTGGTTAATCTTTGGCAGTTAATGTAATATAACGAGATTCAAACCCAACTACACGATAACTAGTCGATTCGGATAAGAGATTCCCACCACCCTTCCACTGCACCCAAATAAAATGATTCTTGTCATCATTCATATTCGATAGATTCACTGATCTGATCATTTTATAAGATGTTTTATATCATCTATCAGTCTCTCTATCTATCTATCTTTCCTAATCTCTAGTTGGATCGATCGTTTCTTTTGACATATCGTATCTATCGGGTTCGATCAGATTTGTTTATTTAAATCAGAAAACAAATAGATTAATAGGTGTTTTTTCCTGGAAAGAGAACGAGTGATTAATAGAACCAATAGCACTGCATCCTTTTCCCTCCCTTTTTCTTTCTTTTTGGAGAAGGAAGAGAGGAGGAGACTGCTTTTGATGGGTCAAACGTGCGGTGGCACTGATACGACTTCCGTGTGTCCCTGTGCCAACAAACAATGGGACCCACATGAACCCCCTACTCTCTCTCTCTCTCTCTCTCTGTGCGTCCGTGTGTTTCTGGAGATGGATCGAGGAAAGACCAAGAAGAGAGATGTCGCAGAAGAAGTGACTGACCTCGGTTTAATTTGCGTGTGTATGTGTTGACGAAGGCGATGACGAACGGAAGGCTGGTGAGCGTGAGGCACAGAGCCATGGCGAACTCCTGCAGGCCGAGAACGTCGACGGTCTTCTTCGGTGCGCCGTCGCCGGGCACGCGCATCACGCCGCTCCCTCAGATGATCAGGCCGCACGCCCCCCGGCGCTACAAGTCCTTTACCTGGGCCGAGTACAAGAAGGCCATGTACTCCCTCAGGCTCGGCCACAATCGCCTCGACCTCTTCCTCGCCGATCCTGATGATCACGACCAAGACTCAGGAGGCATCTCCAACTAACTCGAGAAGAAGACGACGAAGAAGTGAGGGGTCTCGTAATCCATGTTAACCCAAATTTTGATATGATAATTACCTGCACATAGGATAGTTGATGGGCTACAGTGTTTTTCCACTGAGTGTAGTCTCTGCTTTTTTCTCTCTCTCCTTCTTTCCGTGTGATACTCAATGGTGTGTATATTTCTTTTTCTTTTTTTTCTTATTCTTCTTCTTCTTCTTCTTCTTCTTCTTCTTCTTCTTCGTAAAATGAGGCTTTGAGTTTGCACTTTCTGTATTTTCTTTGCAATAAAAAAGAGTTATGAGTTTGTGAATCTCGTGGAGTAAAAACCAATGGAACTGTTCATGTGGGATGAACTGAAGCAGTAGGAGGGAGAACTGCACAACCCCGACTTGTTTCCCATTGTAATTCCACAGAATTCAAATAGTTCATGAGCAGGTTCAAACTTTCTTCTAATTTTTGATAGCTGAGTGGGTGTGTGCTACGACTTTATGCTCCTCTAAAGTGGAGAAATGATGGGGAGATGTGTCCCCATCACAAAAAGTTGCCGTGGTGGATCAAAAGTTGCATCAAAAGGCTATTTGCATATTACATTGTTTTGCTTAGAATCATTCTTTTCACCAAAATTGACTTTCTCCTTTTTCTTTTTCTTTTTTTAAAGCTTAGCAAAATCAATACACAATCAGCATTTTTTTTCTCCTGGCTTTTTTTTTGGAATTGTTCCGAATAAATATTAGGTCTTATAAAGAATCAAACAGTATTATTTTATTATTTTATAATAATATCAGACTATACGAGTCGATATATTACCCAAAATAATAAATACACTTGAGATATTGTAAGTTAAAAGAAAAGCAAAACAATGACTCTATTGAGAGAAGTGTGATATCAAGTGGAGCAGCACCAGAGATTGGGTCAAGATTGATGCATTGAAAGAATGATGCAAGTCAACATCGTGAATAACCATAACGAGTGTTCCATCTAAATTTCTCTGCAAATTCATCACATCGGTAACCTTAAACTCGATCTTTGGTGAGCTAAAGCTGAGTTCATGAAGATGTCATCAAGAAAGAAGGATGGATTTCTACTCACCTTATATTGGCTGCTTTCTTTTTTATCTTTAATTTCTTTTGCTCGAAAACAAATTCAAAGTAACGTTCCAACAACGACCACATTAATTTGTGGATGAAAACATCCTACATTTTTTGCACACCAAAATATTGTACAAGTGTTCCAGAAATAGGTAGCACAGACGTCAACAAATAACGACAATAAGAACCACGAAGGTGACAATGACTAACAATAATTAAGATATATGGATTCAAGAGGTACATGCACAACATTCATAGAATTAAGAGGAAAGTATATTTCTTATACCTCGCAAGGACACATGCGCTATTTCTTAGCGATATTGAGTAAACAGATCATAGTCCTAAGAAGGCACATTGCTGTCTTGCATGCTCAGGGATCAACTTTAGCACAATCTCCATCGGAACTCCCTTTAACTCTGTTGATCATGCATAGCCAATAGAGATGCATTATTTTCAAAAGGAGAAAGGATGACTTGGATAACATCAGAAGAATGTAATCCACAGTTACACAGCAGTGTCATTCCAATCCAGACTTACCATGAGGCTTGAAGTTAAAGAGAGGAGGTAGATAACGACCATTTGGTAAACGAGCATTTGGATCTCGAAGTTCATCAAAAAATGGGTGAATCAATGCCTCCAACTGCACATGTAGAAACCTAGTTAGGCATCCCAAATTTTTATCTGGACATATGATATATGCCCTTGGGTACAGTACTTAAAAGGATGCCCTTGGTATACTCACAGCAGTGCTCCTCAAGTTTGGAGAATACTGAAGAAGCCTAGAGACGAGATCTACTGCTTCAGGTGGCATTCTTTTATGAAAAACCTGACAGAACGTTCTAAGATTTGGTTATAACTCTTACTGGGACATCTAAAAGGAAATAGAAAGTTGGAAATTTGGAAAAGAATAGCATGATGAGAAGTTATATGAATATACCTTGTGCCATGGGTGAGCTTTGATCTGTGGAAACTTGAACTCTGTATAATTGGGGTTCATGCATTTAATTTCTTCTCTTGTTGGGGTACCCAAAATCTGCACCATGTCAAATGAACCGATAAAAACAAAAGTTGTGATATTAAGAACACAGATATAAGATAGAAATAGGAAAAATGCAGGGGGGACCTTGATAATTTCTACAAGTTGATCAACTCCGCTCTCACCAGGAAAGAGAGGCTGTCGATGAAACCAAATCAATCATTTGCAGGAAAAAATTAATTCTCTTGAAATTCTTCTAAGGTGGTATGTAGTGGTATACCTGTCCAAGGAGGAGTTCAGCAAGAACACAGCCAGCTGACCATATGTCAATTGCTGTTGTGTACTCGGTGGCACCAAATATAAGTTCAGGTGCTCGATAATATCTTGAACAAATGTACGATATATTTGGTTCCCCTTTCACCTGTTAAAACCAATAAGCGGTCTAAATTCAGCGAAAGCCACTCAAGGAATCCATTCATAGCACAACAGAAAGGATCAAAGATGTACCAAAACTTTGGCACTCCCAAAGTCACAGAGTTTCAGCTGGTGTGTATGTGGGTTGACCTGTTACAGAAAGTCTGGTTGGTATTTCTATTGTTGGAAGTTCAAAGATATAACATAAGCAAACACAGGTAAAGCATCATATATCCATGACCATCCACATATATAACTAGAGGGGTGGACATCATCATCGGGGCCAACATCAATATATATATATGTATATATCTAAAAGTTGTATGCTAATACTTGCAATATCCTCCCATGTTTATATATTAAATAGAATGTTCCATAAGATCTGTTCCCTTGAAAGCTAGATATGAAACCAAATTTTAGAATGCAGCATATCATCAGTCTCCTGAAATGCTTACTTGAATGATTTGCTATTATTATACTGCCCTGAAAAATGATGTGATAGAAACTATTCTCTATGATAAACAGTGCTGCCCCAAACCCCCCATCAAAAATCAAAAACCCAAAATAAAAAAAAGAATAGCATGTTCTATAATTTCCATCTCCATCACATAAGGACACGAGTTTAAGAGGTGATTAAAATTGAATTAGATAAATAAACAACTCCACCAAATTAAGTGCAAGAAATGTTTTATTAGCTCTATTTACCACAAGAGGTATAGGTAGAGGCTTGAGGAGGGGCATAATAAAAGATGTACCACCTTCTCCCAACAATTAACACTAAATGTACATTAGCCAATGCATATGTGGCTCCACCATTGTCTAGCTTTGTGCACCATTGTATAAACCATGGTTCGTCGTACTGAGGCATACCGCTCGGTACGGGCGGTACATACCAATTTAATAGGGGACCAATACGAGCAATACAAAGATACATCCCACCAAACCATGTGTTGGTACACTCGGTATGGCTCAGTACGTACCATACCGACAGCTGGTCGGTACACTGGTATGAACCAGCAAGGCATGTGTGGTTGCATGCAAATCGACAATCGATCAATTATGCATGTGTGGACCGGTACAGCTTGGTGTGGATGTACCATACTAATAGCTAGTTGATACATCGGTATGGACCGATAATGTGGTAAAATCACATACAAATATACCATGTACAATACATGTGGATTTTTAACAAATAAAATAAATGCATATGTCTGCCTACTTACCCATGTCAAACTAATAGGCATGTATGATGCATGCAAATGTAATGCACGCACCTACATTTTCATTTTTTTCAATAAATAAAGCAAATACATATGCATGTATGCATAAACATGTTAAACAAAATTTGCATGTATGTTTAAACACACGTTAATAAACACTTCAAAGTAACCCCATGTTACTTAAATGGCAATGTAAACATCAGTTTACAATCACATGCATCTCCTCTTCTCTGAACAAAGTTTTATCCTTGAAAAAAGGGATAAGACCTCTATATCTTTTGTCCTCGTATCCGTATGAAGCTGGGTATTCCATAAAAAAAAGAGAACATGTTTCCATGAAAATAGTGAAATAACATACCAGAAGATTTTGTGGTTTTATGTCCCTGTGGCACACCCCAATGCAACCATGAATATAAGCCAATGCTCTACAAATCTGTCAACATAAAAGAAATATCAGGATATGTACCTTTTGAAGTTTCTAGAATTCGTTCATTCAACTAATGGACCGGATGATATGATAAAACCATGGCATCATTTAGAAAAAGCAGAGGAGAACTATAAATAGGACCCGATAAAAACTAGATGCCTGGGGAAATTATCCAAGCATACAACATATTCATGAATCTAATAAACACAAGGCCAATGTGGAAAGCATTATAAAGTAAAATCAGAAAACTTTGTTTCAGATAGAACTTCCCCAAAACAAAATTGCCAAATGAAGATTGATAAGAAATTTGGACTTACCTGATACATGTAAAGCTTCACATATAGCAATGGCATACGCTGATTCATCTTGTTATAGTGCTTGATTACTCGATGAACAGTCTCAGGCACATACTCTAGCACCAAATTAAGATAAAGCTCTTCCTTTTCAGTTGTTGAAAAGAAGCAGTGCTTCAAACAAACAACATTTGGATGATCAAGAATACGCATGGTTTGCAACTCTCGGTTCTTATATCTCTTGTCTTGAAGAACTTTTTTTATAGCAACTGTCTCACCCGTCTCAAGACACTTTGCCTAAAGATAACAAAGATTATTAGGAAAAGATAGCTAGAACAATAGTAGATATACATATAGCACAGAGCTACATGTAGTCCTGTAAAACCCTCTATACTAATGCACAAAAAAAAGTAACAGTAAGGAATACACAAGTATAACCCACTCTTGTCAATGACAACAAGACAAGTTGTGAAATGTTAAACTCACCTGGAATACAACTCCAAATGATCCATGCCCAACAACACGTTCAGCCATGTAACTTATAGTCTGCCAGACATCCAGCATAAGTAACTAACAAAAGGGCCAGAAACCTACAACTGGATAACAATGATGATGAATCAACCAAGAAACAGTTACTTGGCAAACTAGCCAGTTTACCTGTTTGGGTTGGCCATTTCTGCCACCTATAGTTGTCACAATTATATGGCCTGTCTCTGTCCCGTTACCATCAATTACAGTAGCTTCCACTTCCTACAAATAGCATCCAATGAAGACTAATACATAACTTTGGCTTTGAAATAATTACAGTTTTCTTCACTTGAAGAAATGGGAAATAAAGAAGTACACCATTGATCCTATCCATCATTCGGTGTATCCACTTACCTTATCATCTCTTATTTTCATATCATTCAATTCATCTGGCAAACTATCCACGCAAATACTAGTACCATCATTATTTTTCAACTCCGACGAGGGTGCCATGCTCACCGAAGCCATGTGCAAGGTACTTTACTAATATCTATATCAGTACCTCATATAAGCAACAGATCCTAAAGCAAATACCTGTTAAAAAAACAAAATGCATATCAACAAGACAGGCACGCAGGACTTTTCTCTAACATTAGGAAACCTAACGCAATGTTCAAAAGTGTGCAAATATGTAGCACATAAATGTGTGTCTGCTGAATAAAAGCTTGTGCAACGAAGCACACAATCAACCTAGGTTTCAGCTTCCATGCACATCGAAAATGAATATGAACTATGTGTTTCCAGTGCAAAGACAAAATCATACTGTCCACGCATGATTAGTACCTAGGAGTTAAAGCTTGTCTCGAATCCCGCAGATTAATGTTTGGAATTCAATGCAAAATTTTCAAAACAACTTAATTGATTTCAGATTTCCATAACAAGTATCCATAATTCTTGCTTCGAGTCTTTTTCTTTGAAAAAAATATATGCCAGTCTCCACTAACTACATGGGCCAAAGCTACGGCATCCAAGATAAGAAGAGGCTCCGTCATCGCTTGGGAAGCTCAAGCCTACCTAATTTGTAAATGCAGAGTCCTTAAAAACGGAAACTAATAAGTGAATTATCATAGTAGAATGTATAACGATCTTGAAGCTACAAGATCCGAAACAATACCAAATGATTCAAGTCAAAACACGAAAAATAGCACAAAGGGCCTTCATTTCTGTGTCCCGGAAAAGGAACTAGAAAAATACGAAACCGGCATTCTAATCTAAAGTAAGAAGAAGCTCAAAATCCATTCTTCGGAAACCCCAGACCCGAACTAAAAGCAATATTACGAGGCTTAAGGCCTGAAATTTTGGCGGATGAGGAAGCACGAAAAAATGCAAAGCGGAAAACCCTAAAAAGATCCCCTTTCAGGCGAAGTAATTCCAGATCCCGACTCAAGGAACGACAGAAAGTATCACGAAGAGAACGGCTAAATGAGATCAACAACCACCGGAAGATCAAAGCCAGCTCAGCCCAAAAAGATTTGAAGAACATGGTAGAAAGAAATGATTCAGGCAGAATTCCTCGGCGAGCACAGATCAAGACAGCGATCCGACAACAACAATAAACGGGAACAGATGCCGTGAATGGAAAGATAGAGATCGATCCTTTCCTCTCTTCTTCGTCTCCTTCTGGCCTTCGCCGTTTCTCTCCTCCTCCGAGGTTTGAGGCGGGGGGGAGAAACGAGCCAAGTGTGAACACGGGTCGGGATTTTCTTTTAATTTTTTCCAACACATATTTTTTGCTATTTTTGAAAAACCTTTTTCATATTAGCCCCTGAAATATTGGCATTTACAACCGATCTAATCTATTGCATGTGAAGAGAGAAAAAAATATATGAAAAGAATTAGATCATTTTATACAAATTGTTAATAGTGAACAAAATAAATAAAATAAAAGAATTAGATCATTTTATAATATATATATATATATATAAAGTAATTTTTTTTTTCAGAAAATAAATGAAATTCGAGCTCAAAACTTATGATGAATTGTTAAAATTACAAAAAAAATAATATAATAATTAAAAAAATATTGGGTTAGTGGTGATTTGAAAATCTTTATCAGAATAAATTGATGAGACTCCATTATTGGTTTCTGACCACATAGTGCCGCGAGGGATTAGTTGACAGACCCCTCTTTCATATTTGAATGAATGATTGAAAGCAACAAAACCTTATCTTCTTTCAAGGTAAGGTTTAAAGATGCCTAATTAATAGCTTAAAGTACTTGATGTTTTGTGAACCTCCCACTTATAATCTGCCTGTGTGATGCATGCACTAAACCTTACAGTCTTAAACTAAGATCTAAAGAATCAGCTCCAGTATGAGAACAAATCAACACCCCTTCAAAAATATTCAAAATTATGAGAATTACAATAACCATGGTTAGATTATTGAATTACAAAAAATCTGTTGGTAAATAACATCGAGAAACCGGAAAAATTCTCGGATGATAACTCATGTGGTTAATAACTTGTCCATCATTTTCTTACTGCATCAAGTTTACTGCAACACTCATAGATATCACATGGTTGGCGTCGTGATGAATGATACACGCCGACTGCTACGCAGGGGAATCTTGGTCGTCCCGATCGAGTTAAGTTCGATAAGCACACCCCTTGTTTTATTAGTTGCACTCGTTGGTGCAAACGCCACTCGTCCATGTCACCCGTGTTGTGAGAAAAAGGGTGGGTATTCTTATCAGACTACTTCGATGCGTGGTCTCTATATTTGTGCCGTTCGTCGACCGCGTCATCATCATCATTCTTCCTCGGCTCTCCTTGGATCGCTTTGCGGAGCGAAGACGAAGGCGCAGCGAGCAGTCGATGGCGGCGGATCGTAGGGTCGGGGTGGCGATGGACTTCTCGCCGTGCTGCAAGGCGGCGCTCCGGTGGGCGGTGGAGAACGTGGTGAGGGACGGCGACCACCTCGTCGTGGTCAACGTCCAGAAGGAGGGCTGCTATGAAGAGGGCGAGATGCAGCTCTGGGAGACCACCGGATCTCGTATGGATCGTCTGCTCCCTCCTTCTCTCTCCTCCGATCCCCTTCGCACTTTCCCCCTTTCCCTTTGGTTCCTCTGATTCCTTTCATTTCGTTCAAAGGGAACTTTCAACTTTTTCTCCCTTTGTTAACCCCTGTACTTGATGTCGACCCCAAAAAGACTTTTGGTGTTACGATCGTCCTTTTGTTGAAAAGATCGAATTTTTTCGGCCTTCCTGCACGTAGAAGCAGATGGAGTGACGAAAGTCAGGGTTGCAATAATTGCAACATATCTGGTGGGTGTTCATTGAATGAGACTCTAGGACTCGATTATTGTTTAGGTCCAGGTAAATCTGGTGACAAGTATTATTTAGGAGTGGACAAGCTATGATCTCGATTTCGCTATATGATGAATTGCAACTCGTCTAGGTTTGTGATTTGTGTCCAACTAAGTACTGATGGCATTCGCTCAACGCTACACGCTTGCCAGTTCTTTTGCATTTCTTTATGGAAGCTTTGTTTGCTAGCTTAGGAATTCTTGATCATTAATTCCAGGAATATTTATTTTTCTGTTGCTTCCAAATTTCATGACTTTCATCTAGTAAATTTATCTCTAGTTCATGTAGGATATCAATGCAATAAGAAATCATAGAAAGTCCTCCAACTTTTGTGGCTTCACTGCAAGTATAAATGTGATAATATGGCAGTTGATTTGTATTTATAAATTCTACAGCATACAGAATACTTTAGAACAACGTCCACTTATGTCTCTTTTTTGTGTTATGTGTTCGGTTAAGAGTTGGCATATCCACTAGGTAATCTCACAAATTGAAACGTAAATGATGCTAGAAGAACTTTGCATGATTCCACATTATTATTATGCAGTGGATGGACAAGCAGTTGGCGAGAGAATTGATGGTAAAGAAAGTCATAGTTTTTATCATATGGCATAATATTTAAACTTTAAACTTAGCATACTAAAAAAATGCTGAGACAATGTGATTGTGCTCATTCTTTTAATTGTTTTCTCAGTATTACTGGCTTATAAGTCCCTGTTTTTAAATTAAGAATGGACTTGTTTGGGCCAGAATGGTAAAAACGTCTTGGATCGGATTCATTAGAAAACAGTGGTTGAATTGGAAATCCATACGTTGTTATGTAGAATTAGCCTATAGCCAGCCTACCGATACAGAACAGAAAACACTAGAGTGCTGTGTAAGCATTTAAAAGCATTTGAATAAGTTAAGTATACATGCAATATGACATGATAATATTTAACCTTTTCTAGTTTCTGTCTCTTGGTGTTTCCTTCTACACAGTTTAATTTTGGTAAATTGTTCGAGGCTCTCCTTCTGTGGTACCAATCATAGCCTTCAACCTTTTCTTCTCCTTGTGACGATAACATATTAGTGTAAGCAATAAATCTTTTGTAGTTTTAACATATATTCATATCTGTACATTTAGTGGGTAGTTGATCGAGAGTTACTAATTTTGAATAGTAATATGTTAATGCTACAAAACTCTAAACATTGAATTCACTCTCTTCGTTAGGTTAAAATTCAACATGATTAATGTCATCTTAAAATGTTTTTTTTTTTTTTTTGAGTTAGCAATCCTCTTGGATCAACAAAATCCAAGCAAGCCAAGTTTAATTTTGAAGCACTTCTCAGTGTCAGTTTGCTGAATTCTAGATGAGAAAATAAATTCACATCAGATCTTGCTTGCCCTGCTTGCAAATGCACTTTCGTGCTGGGTTTTAAAGCTTGGTTCATCTTTTAAGATTCCTTCCTTGGTTCACCTTGTCTTTTACTTTGTTGGTTGTCTACATGACCATTGAGGTTGTCAATACTAATATTAGTCTTATAACAAATGTGACTCTCTCTAGCTAACAGCTCTCACTTTCCAATTTGCTATTGTATTTTTTATTATTTAAAAAATTGAAGCTACTTATGGATAAGAAAAAGTTCCCTAAGAAAGTACAGCTTCTCTATCTCTGTCAACTGAGTCAAGTTTATGATTGCAGCAGAGTTATGACTGTGATATGCCAAACTTGTTCCTGCCTATTCTGCTTGTAGTTATATACTTTAATCTGTGATTCATGTCAGTATGACGTGCTAAACACATTGCCATTTGATTATGATATTTCTGTTGTTTATCAGTCTTAAATAATGTGTTTAGCCTCTTGCAGTAATGGTTTTTGGTTTGTCCAATGTATGGCAGCATTTATCCCACTGATAGAATTCTCTGACCCTGGAATTGCAAAGAAATACGGGGTGAAGCCTGATGCTGAAACTCTGGACATTCTCAATACTGTAGCCAGGCAAAAGGAGGTAGTCTCTATTTGTCAATTTTTCTCAAGCCTAACAGTGAACAGATACCAGTTTTCTATGTTTAAGGGACTTGTTATTGTGCTACAATATTCCAGATTGTTGTTCTGATGAAGATCTACTGGGGAGATGCACGCGAAAAGATATGTGAAGCAATTGATACCATTCCTCTGAGCTGTTTGATCATTGGGAATAGAGGGCATGGGGGGATTAAGAGGTTGACAAGTTCTCCTTTTGCTACTGACCTTTTGTCCAAAGGAGAACCTTTTTATGTTGAGACTTAATAGTCGCAAGATGTGCTTACGGCAAGTACCCATTTTACTGTGTCATTTATGAATGATTAGTGATGCATTGATTTTTCTTCTGTAGGCTGCTGTTGGGTAGTGTGAGTAACCATGTGGTGAACAATGGTACCTGCCCAGTCACAGTTGTCAAGGGTGTTGATCATTAAAACTAGTTCATCTGCTTCTTCCACGAGGACCCCACGCCCTGCTGTGTTGTCGTGCTTATAGAACTTGGCATCACCTTCCTCTAATAAAAATGGTGGTGTCTGATGAGCATGTACTTGTAACTTACAATGTGTATTACTTTTTCTGTCGACCGGATACTGTGACAAGTCTGCTGTCCAGTTTTTCGGAAATAATCATCTGAGGTTTCATGATGCTGGATTCTGTAAACTGGGAGCATGTTCGATTTTGTTATGCATCTTTCCACACATGATGATCGTGGTCTGGAATTGTCCAATTCTCTCGTCTGTTAATCGTGGTAAGTCAATTTTGTCACTTGTTTGAATCCTTTAGCTAATTGCAATATGAATCCATAATTGCTTCAAAACCAGCATGGAAGCTTCATTTTTCTATTATGTTGCAAATTCTAAGCATATAATTTTGCAACATTGGAATGTGCTGTTAATACATTTCATGTTCTCTCTCGCATGTATCATTTCCATGTTCTACTGCATTTCATGAAGGCCATGCGGCAGGCAAAATGCTTCTCATTGTCATATCTGAATCTTTTCCATCATGTTTTACTCTTCATCACAAACTGTTAATAAAGGCCGATTATATCTTCTTGAATTGGGTTATTTATTGGGAGGGAGAGAATAAGAGAAATTTTTAGATCAATAATTATAAAATATACAGGATAATTGATGGAGAATATCAATTTTTTTTTTATTTTATGAGTAAACCAAATATATGGAATATCTTCGTTTAGTTAATTAAACTCGATCAATATCATATGTACATTTCACATGTACTGTTAGAAAAATATGACAAAGAAGTGGATGAAAACACTTTGGAAATAAATAACAAACACAAGATGAAGAATAATATAGGAAATATATTTAGGCTTGAAATATGTATAAATATTTTTCTAAAAATAATATTTACGTCCTCTTCTCAATAAAATTATTATGGGTTTGATGTAAATAGTTTTAGTAGATATGCTAAACCTAGAAGATCTATATTGAGCAAATAATAAAGAATCATAAAAGAGAAATTAGAGAATATCTAATTCAATCATTTGAAAACTAAAGAAAAAGAGTATGAAAGAGATGTCATCCTAATTTAGTCTTAAATACCTATTTATAGATATTTTTCACAAATGACGTAATCTTTAAAAAATAACCACAAAAAAAACCACATTTTCAAATAAATATTTTGAAAAGATTTTTTTTAATTTGAACAATTTATAACAATCCCCCACTTATTTAAATTTAAAATTTTCTTCAAATAATTAAATAATATTTATGAATAAAATAATATATTTTTCGATTTGAATATTACCTTAGTGTAAGCATCACAACACTAGTGATACCACACACATAAATACAACAACCTTATATTCTTCATAAAATCTTGCTCAGCCCTAATATGGTCTTAGGCTTATCCAAGTTTATGAACTTTTATGAGAGAAACTCTAACTTTAAATTGAAGCGACACCACTTCTAAGTTCATATATGTGAAGTTCTTATAGTACCTTTGTCACTCTTTGAGATACTTGTCCTAACTTGACTGAACTTCATTAAGAGTATAATTAACTCAATATTTATTTTGTGACAACTAACACTTTAACATCTTTAGATGGGACTCGTAAAATGTTTCAAAGTGCTGAACCACTCCACATGTCAATGACTTGTTTTTACCCTTTGAACTCTTCGTTACTCATTTCATAATGTTGAGTAGGGTTGCTATCATTGATGGATCTTTTATTCAAGGAGTTTTAGCCTCATCTAATTTGATGTTGATCTTACAACTTCTCTTGTAAGAGGTTTGATAAATGGACCAGCCAAATTCTTACTTGTTTTCACAAATGTGAGTGAAATGATCCTACTCTTGATTAATTTCCTCATATAATCATGTCTAAGACTTATATGTCTTGACTTTCCATTATATATTTCACTATACGGACGAGCTAAAGTGGTTTGATTATCACAAAGTATAGAAATTGAATTCACACTCTTAGAAGTCAATGGAATTTCTAATAGAAAGTCCCTCAACCATTCAGCCTCATTTCCTGCATACCAGAGCAACAAATTCTAATTTTATAGTTGAGTGAGTTATACGCATTTGTTTCTTTTTCTTCCAAGAAACAGTGCCACCTCCCAAGGTGAACACCCAATCAGTAGTGGATTTGTTATCTCCAAAACTCGATATCCAACTTGCGTCAGTATATCCTTTTAAAATAATATGAAATTTTGAGTATTGTAGGTCATAATCTTTTGTTCGTTTAAGATACCCAAGAACTCTTTCAATAACCTTCCAATGCTCTACATTTGGATTACTAGTAAATCTACTCAATTTATTAATTACAAATGCTATATCAGATCTTGTGCACTACGTTGCATACATAAGACTTCATATAACACTTGAATATTCTAATTGAGCCATTGTTCTTCCAACATTCTTGATTAATTTGATACTTGGGTCAAACGGGGTATTTGCTTCTTTGATTTTTAAGTGACTGAATTTCTCCAGTACTTTCTCTATGTAATGAGTTTGACTCAAAACATATCCTCCACTATTTCTTTTTACCTTGATACCTAGTATAGTATCAATTTGCCCAAGATCTTTCAATTTAAATGTTGAAAATAGAAAACCTCTTTATTTCTATAATACCTTTCATGTCGTTGCTCACTATTAGCATATCATCAACATAAAGGCAAACTATCACCATATGGTCATCACAAGTTTTGAGATAAATACATTTATCTGTAATATTATGAACAAATCCATTAGAAAGAATTATCGCATCAAATTTCTTATGCCACTATTTTGGAGCTTGCTTTAAACCATACAATGACTTAATAAGTTTACATACTTTATGTTCATTTTTCGGTAGAATAAAACCTTTGAGGTTATTCCATATATACCTCCTCATCAAGGTCTTCATTTAGAAATATCATTTTGACATCCATTTAATGAACATAAAGATAAAAACTTGATGTTAAAGCAAAAATAATTCTAATAGATGTGATCCTAGCCACAAGAGCATATGTGTCAAAATAATCTATTCCTTCCTTTTATCGAAATCCTTTAGCAACTAACCTTGCTTTGAACGTTTAGAGAGTACCATTTGTATGATAATTCCTACAAAATACCTATCTACAACTAATAGGTTTAGAGGCAAAAGGTAAATCGACAAGTTCCCATGGTTTGATATAATAGAATTCATCTCATCATTAATAGCATTTTTCCAAAAAGTAGTATCACGAGAGGCCATAGCTTCTTTAAACGTTTTAGGATCATCTTCAACTTGTAAAACAAAAGGAATTATTTTTAAGACTCTCTCATTAGTTCATTCTACAAAGTAAAAAGAAATACTTTGAGAATCAATCACATCTTATCTTAATATTTTTGCTTTTCGTACACGAGTGCTTCTCCTTAATTCATGAGATTGCTCTCCAACCTCTTGTGAACTTGATTGATGTCCAATCAAAGGAATATTATGTTGCTCACCAACCTTTTGAGATGTCTCCACTAGTGACTCTTTACTAGTTGGAGGATGAACATTATTACTTGAAGTCATTAAATGTTCAAAGAACTCAACATCTCGAGATTCTATTATGATATTAGACTTCAAATTAAGAAATATATATGCTTTGCTATTTGAGGCATAGTCTATAAATGCACATTTGATTCTTTTAGGTCCTAACTTTATCCTTTGAGGATCATTATTCTTACAATATGCAAGACACCCCCACACTTTAAAATAACCAATGTTAGGTTGTCTTCCTTTCCATAACTCATATAGAGATATCTTATTCTTTTTAAAGGAAATTCTATTTAAAATATGACATATAGCCAATAAAGCTTCTCCCCACAAATTATAAGATAATTTAGCATACAATAACATAACATTAATCATCTCTAGATAAGTTCTATTTTTTCTTTCTGCTAATCCATTTTGCTCAGGTGTTCTAGGTGCTGAACATTCATGAATTATGTCTTGTTGTTCACAAAACAAGTTAAATTCATTAGGAAAGTATTCTCCTCCTCTATCACTTCTTAAAACTTTAATTTTCTTCCCTAACTGATTTTCAACTTCTGCTTTATATGCCTTAAAAGCATTAAAAGCATCATTTTTATGTTTCAATAAGTACACATATATAAATCTAGATATATCATCTATAAAAGTAATGAATTATCTATTACCTTCGGGTGTTAATATATCATTTAATTCACATATATCATAATGTATTAAGTCTAATAAATTAGTATATCTTTCAACATATTTGAAGGGTTTTTTTCATCATCTTTGATTTAACATAAGATTCATATTTATTAAAATCATCAAAATGATAATTTATTAAGCCACACTTAACCATTCTTCTAATGATACTAGCTCCAATGTGTGCTAATCTATCATGTCATAATGAATAAGAATCAACAATATAAATAGAAGCAACGCCTTTATTAAATTTAGAATCATTGTTAATAATATATAATTTGATCATTCCCTTAGCCGAATAGCCTTTTCCAACAAAAGTTCTATTACGGGATAGAATTAACTTCTCGTATTCAAATACAGATTTAATTCCAGGTTTGCCAAGGAGATTCTCATTCACTAAATTTCTACTCATATCTGGTACATAAAAAATATTAGTAAGAGTGACTTTCTTTCCCCAAGTGAGTTCTACATTTCCCTTGCCAATCATCTTAAAACGAAATTCATTTCCTATTTGAATCTCTTGCCCTTCTGTGACTTTTTTGTAAGTCTTGATGAGTGCTTTATCATAGCAAACATGGATGATAGCATAAGTATCATACCACCAACTAGAAACCTTGACAAATATGACATTCACTTCGCTCACCGTAACGATTATATTATCATCTCCCTAAACGGAGTTGATTTCTGTTTCTAGACTTTTTTAAATCTGCAATCCCTAGCAAAATGATCAGGTTTACCATAAACAAAACAGCCCCTGCTCTTTGGCTTCTTAAATTTTCTTTAATCCCTTTTGAGGCCAAAATGATTCTCCTTGTTTTGTTTGTCTTTGTTGGAATTCTTAGGCTAATTCATAACATTTGCTTTTATATTGCGAAAAGAGTTCTCACTTTTATCTTTCATTCCTCCTCGATTAAAAGATATTTTTAAATTTACTCTAAAGTGATATCCTTGGAGTTATGCAAAATCTTCTTTTTATACCCTTTCCAAGATAAAAGCAACTTGACTATTATAGCCCCTACTTCAAGAAGTTTGATTTTTTTAGCTTTCAATTGATTAACAATGACATGCAACTCATATACTTATGCCAAGATTGACTTGTCATCCACAAACTTGTAATCAAAATATTTAGAAATTAAAATTTTTTTTGTACCTTCTTCCTCAACATGATTCTTAAATTCCAAAGCATTCCAAATTGCTTTTGTAGATGGTTCCACCGTATAAAGATTATAAAGCCGATCCAAAAGAATTTTAAGAATGTGTTCTCTACACATGACTTCATCTTCATTTCTCTTCTTTTGTTCAGCCTTGACTTCATCGGTGTCATCGTCGGTTGGATGGTTGAAGATTTGGATCAAGTACATAGAAGATCTTCAAAGCAGTCAACATGAACTTTATCTTATCTTGCCAACGGGTAAAATTCGTTCCATTAAAATGATCCAAACGAACAAAATCTTGATTCAATAATTTGATGGTATTTGTGGCTTCCATGGTGAATTTGTATAAAATCACAAAATCTCGTTTTTAGATTGTTGAAAAAATACGATAAAGAAGAGGATAAAAACACTTTGGAAACAAATAACAAACACAAGATCAAGAATACTA
The DNA here is from genome assembly GCF_036884655.1 of Musa acuminata AAA Group. Classification (NCBI taxonomy): domain Eukaryota; kingdom Viridiplantae; phylum Streptophyta; class Magnoliopsida; order Zingiberales; family Musaceae; genus Musa; species Musa acuminata. Next base: position 23,962,137 of record NC_088359.1, on the reverse strand, counting down.
CAGGAAATATATTTAGGCTTGAAACGTGTATAAATATTTTTCTAAACATGATATTTGTACCCTCTTCTTAATAAGATTGCTATGCGTTTGATGCAAATAGTTTTAGTGGATATGACAAGTCTTTAGAAGATCTGTATTGAGTAAATAATAAAAAATCTTTTAAAAAAATTAAAGATAATTCAATTACGAAAGAGATGTGATTATAATTTACTTTCAAATACAAATTTATAAATATTTTACATTATCTTTGAAAAATAACTACCAAAATAATTACAAACGAAATCATCTTTTTAAATAAATCTTTTGAAAATAATTTTTTTTTAATTTGAACAATTTATGGAGGGATAAAACCCAATACTATTCGAATCCGGATCGTAAAATCCCATGAGTCGATTAGAACCAATCCCAACAACGTCATTTGGTTGAGTTCAGCCGCAATCGAGACCCCGACCTCGCACGCAATAATGCCGTATGTCATGATGCAATAACCCATATAATATCCGAATCATAATCTTTATACCCCAATTTTGCCCCTCTTCGTTTTGATAAATTTCAAGTTTGTTTCTCGTACTGCTCGCCAGGAAGGAATACTGCTGGCAATCGAGTAAATATGATCAAATTGTTGGTTTATTATGTTCCCATGTTTTTTCCACCACAGTAATTAGCCTTTTTTTGAAAACAAACGAAGCAGCCTCAGGAACACCAGACATGACGATTTGGATGCGTGGCGGCACTCCATTGGCGTGAAATCATCTCATCGCACAGGCGGTAAGGTAATTTTGCTGTAGGTTTACCTACAGTCGCGAACCTCCACAGGGATGAGAGATAGCTCTGAAATGACGACCCGGATGAAGCCTCCTCTCGCCGCCGTCCTTGCGATGGCAGTTGCCGTCGTCTCGGTCGCCGCCGCTGAGGTATACTTCGAAGAGCGATTCGGAGGTATGCCCTCTCCATCATTGCACTGGAGATCTGTGGTCTGGTCTCTGCTTCTGCGCTCGATATCGACCCGCATTTCGATCTATCGGTAGTATTTCTGCTTTCGTTGATACGATCTCTCTGTTTTCGATGTGTATTGACTTCGATCTAAGGACGAGTGCTCTTTGAATCTTAGGCCTCGCACTGGGACGCTGATTAATTAGATTAACATTTGGTTTGATCTTTGATTGATCGATTGATGCGTTATCAGATGAACGCGACATGTGTTGGAGTTGATGGAATCGAGAAAATTGATTATTCCAGTTCCTTTGCAGTTGACGCTTCTCAATTTTGCACGCACGGCAGGAAAATTACTGATATTTTAGTTTACCTACATTTTGGTATAGCGGCGGTTCTTCTTCTTGTTCGTTGGTGGTCTCTACTAGGGTTTTAGATGTTAGTGCTTATTGTCTGCTCATGAGCATTGCGTGAAGCTGATCATCATGGCGGCTAGTTTAGAGCGTTCTGACCAAATTCACCAAAAGGTCTGATCGCCTTAAGTCTTTGCCATGTGTTGTGACCTGCTAGATTGTTGTGTCAGAAGATTTGGATATTCGATGCTGAATAACTGTGAGTCGCTTGAGAGTGGATCATTTGTTTGTTTGTGGATTTTGCTTCTAATGCCTGTTGGATGTATCCTTGATTAACTAGTTGTTAGTCTAAATTATGATGCAGATGTTGCAAAGAGATATTTTCAATCCGGTGAAGCTATATTCTTACTATCTGTTTTGGGATTAAGGATTTAGAATAATAGAATAAAGATATGGTTATGCAACAATCATGGATAGAATGGACTTTCATAGCTCTGAATTGAACTGTCAAGTAATTAGAAAATTGTTTCCTGCTAAACATTACTTATATACACTTCTCTATATCCGCATGGTTAATTTAATTCTGCAATTTTTTGTTGCAAAATGAAGATGGATGGGAGAATCAGTGGGTCATATCTGACTGGAAGAAGGATGAGAACATGGCTGGAGACTGGAACCACACATCTGGTAAATGGACTGGTTATCCTGAAGATAAAGGCATCCATCTACAGTTACTAAAGCTCACTGTATGATCCTTGCCGCAGAATTACTGTCCTGAGCTTTGTAGAATATAATTCCACAGAAAAACTGTAAGCATCTGTTGCTATAAGATGCCAGAGGAATTCAAACTACTGAAGACTACAGATTCTATGCCATTTCGGCAGAGTTTCCAGAATTCAGCAACAAGGACTAGACATTAGTTTTGCAATTCTCAGTCAAACATGAACAAAAACTTGACTGCGGAGGTGGCTATATTAAGCTTCTTAGTGGTGAAATTGATCAGAAAAATTTGGTGGAGTGACCCCCTATAGGTACTTCTTACTTTCTTGGATAACCTCCTGGGTAGTAATTGATATTGCACCATCTTTTCTTCCTTGTTGGTAATCTAAATTGATGATCTGCATTTGGAAATTGCAGTATTATGTTTGGCCCAGATATCTGTGGGTACAGCACCAAAAAGGTTCATGAAGTCACATGTGAGACTGACCAGCTAACACATGTTTACACTTTCATTATCTTCCCGTATGCCATGTACAGCATCCTTATTGACAACAATGAGAAGCAAACAGATAGCTTATAGTGACTGGGGTATTCTTCCTCCCAATCATATCAAGGATCCCAATGCCAAAAAGGTAACTGTTGTCTTCATGTGGTTCATCATAAACTATTTAGGAGTGCATAGTTTCACACATAATTAGTTGTCTGATCTCATTGTTCTATGTGACAGCCAGAAGATTGGGATGGCAAGGAGTATATCCCTGACCCCGTGGACAAGAAACCAGAGCCAGTCTTAACTCAACTTCATTAACATTTATCTTTTTTTCTTTTTGGTTGAAGGGTTGAGTAGAATGCCGCTTACCAATGGTTGTAGTTCTTAACTATTTGTAAGAGGGAGATACCGTGTGGCTTATTTTATTTACTATTGTTTGCATAAAGGAGCTATTGAATAACTTTGCATTATGCTGTTCATTGACTTGCAAAAGGGTTTCAAAAGTAAGTTCCAGATCAAACTTGTACTACTATAATTTTGTTCCTGAAATGGGGGACATGTAAGTCAAGGCAAAAATGTCAGTCTTTTATTAACTTATTTGTACATGCATAATCTTTTCCTAACAACCTACACTTACTCAAATGAACATATCATATTGGTATATTTAGATTACATCAGCTATTCAAGTTGCCATCTGATATTTTTTTTAGCAATAACATGAATTCGAAGTCACTGCATTTTTTGCTTGAATTGCAATCATGGCACACCACCTTTCATCAATATCTGCTTGTTAAATGTACTTTTTGACAATAACAAACTAAGTTGATCTTATTGATGAAGGGGTATGATGACATCCCTAAGGAGATTCCTGATCCTGATGCCAAAAAGGTACTGTTATTATTTGGAAAAAAAGAAACTAGTTTGAGGAAGTGGTGTTGTGTCATGTCCGCTGTATCTTCTGCTACTGCATAATTGTTTTTATGCATTTTTTTTGCAGCCAGAAGATTGGGATGAAGAAGAAGATGGTGAATGGATGGCCCCAACCATTCCAAACCCTGAATACAAGGGGCCCTGGAAACCAAAGGTGTACAGAGCACCTCATTCATCAAAGAATCTGCATTAGAGCATGAGAAAAGAATCTAATTTATTATTTTGGTTTCTTTACAGAAAATTAAGAATCTTAATTACAAGGGAAAGTAGAAGGCACCATTGATTGACAATCCGGGTATTTATACTATTTATTTCCTGAATTTGAATGTGCTCTGCCTTATCAGTCAATTACAGTTTAACCTTTAATCTTTTTGCAGACTTCAAGGATGATCCTTACATCTACTATGCCTTCTCCAATTTGAGATATATAGGCATTGAGTTATAGCAGGTAAATCTACTCTTCACCTCACTCGAACCTAGTTTCCTAGTATTTATTTTGTGATTCATTCTTTTTTTGCACATTTCAGGTTAAATCTGGGTCTTTGTTTGACAACATTTTGGTCTGTGATGACCCTGAGTGTGCAAAGAAATTTGCCAAAGAAACATGGGGCAAGCATAAGGATGCAAGTGAAATTTTTTTTACTGTTGTTAAAATCTTATTGGAGTCTAAACTGCTACAATGACTTTTGGTTTGCCTCTTGCAGGCTGAAAAGGCAGCATTTGATGAGGCTGAGAATAATAAGGAAGAAGAGGTATGTTGGCAATTTCTTTTCCTAAGAAGCTTTTTTGTCCAATATCTCGTTCTATTACATGTGCCTAATTTATCATCTTATTTTCCTTGCAACAATCATTCCATTATCTTTTGAAGTTTACATGAGCTGGACCAGAAAATACAGTGACTCAGATGTGAATCTGTTCCTTATATGGTTTAATTTAGACTGTTATATTTTGTTCGTTTAATGGATGAGCAAATGAACTTTTAGACAATTTTATTTGTGTTCATCATAATGGAGAACAAATGAGGTTCAAAATTCTTAATTATTTAATGTGATGATAAACTTCGATGGTGTTAATTTTTGTTTTAAAATTTTGATTTTGAACTCCCTCTTTATCTCTTATGAGGTTTGAATGTTTTAGGAGCTGACTTGACATCTACTTGACCTTACACAAGCTGCATTACAGTTTGCACAAGTTGTTGAAACAGTGGCCTGCACTAAATGCAGAATCATACACCTATTTCAATTTTGTTATAACCAATTTTGACTGGTTAGTTCTTCGCATACATTCTAATCTGGTTTCAGTCACCAATAAACTGACAACCTAAATGCAATACAAGTGTCAGAATTTTGCTTGTTGGATGTCTTATTTGCTTTTCTTGGTTGCCCCACAATAAATTTGCATGTTTGATGTGGTGGTCTTTATTGTTTGATCTATGGGGAATATGGAAATGTGTAATTTACCTTGCCGTTTATTTGCTGTTTTAGTGGGAATTTGTTATTCAACTGAGATTTATCTGCTTCGCTAACTTTCTTATTATTGAGTTCAAGTACTGAATGTGCTGGGTGTATAGTATTAAATACTTTCTAAACAACGCCTTATTCCTCTTATGACAGGAAGCCAACAACGATGACTGGGATATAGATGCAAGTTACTCGCTGATCTTTCTGTAGTTCTTAGATCTTTTGTTCCCTCATTTGATGTTCACTTTTTGCATTGTATGATGATAACAGGAAGAAGATGAGGATGATGCAGAAGATGGCGATTCAAAGTATGATTCAGATGCAGAAGATGAAAAGGAGACTCCTCATGTAATACTCTTTTAACTTTCTTCACTCTGATGCCTTCTGTTTCTCTAAATTCGTACCAGTTAATAGTGTGCAAGTGTCATTGTCGCATCTATATTGTTCTATCCCTGCCACTTGATCTATTCCCTCGATGGTTTCAGGATTAGCTCTAGAGGAAATCGAGAGAGTTTTCGACGATTTTCACAGACGAGTTAATTGGGTAGTATTCAAAATTGCAGTCACCTTGAGAACCATTTCATTTCATGGAGAGAACAACTTGAGCGGAGAGCATTGTTGCATAACCTGTGCGTGTCCTTAAACCTGAACTTTTAGAAGCATTTAGTCCATTTTCCTGATGCAATGAATGGTGTTAAAATGGACTAACGACATCTTTTATTCTTGTCATGTCACCTTTTTTTTTGTTTTGTTCTTCCCTTTCGTGGTTTCAAGTACCATATCAAGCCGGAGATGTTTTCAATTGTAGGTTTGAATTGCATCGACGTGTACTGCTCGGAGGAAACCCAAACATCGAGTCATGTCTTTTTCCCCGGAACAAGGTTATGCCCAAATGCTCTTAATCTCTCTTTTTCCTTTTAGTTGAGATGCTTGCTCATCGTCCTAAATTAGTCTGAATCAATTATAACCATGCAATCCCAGAGTTTGATAGCAACACCGCCTGCTACTACCTCTCCAAATCCTTGTTTTTATATTTTGCTTTCTAAAATGTGTAGTATAGGATGGACGCTTAATGAACCTGAGACGCTGAATTCAAATTTTCCTAGCACATTGTCACGAACGGTCGTTGCACACCCGCAATAACTTCGTTCAACGAATCGTTCGTCGCTTTTGCATGCTTGTACCGAGACATGGTAGCATATTTTGCCTTAGTTTTATGTATTTTTGCTCGTAAAAATGCATGTTCAAATAGGTTGCAACGCTATAGTGCGATCGCTCGCCACGTCGGGCCGAATTGTCCAAAATAGCTCTATTTTCACGTGTCACTGCTTGTTTTCTACAAGCCATAACTGCACGTGAAACGTCAGCCATCTTAACACCCTGGAACCCCCCCCGGGTGGCACAGGGCTGGATGAGGCTTCGGTATATTGTCGGGCGTTGAAAAATCTTCACAAGTTTGCACGTTAACTTGACAGGAATTTGCCTTCGCGCTCGGCACCTAGTGAATAGTTGTTTGTGGACTTACAATTTTTCATTCTATCTTCTAAAGTCATTGTTTTCTCTTTCATCTTTCTTCTCTCTTGCACTCAAGGCGCTTGTTGAATTGATTGTAAAGCTTTCCTCTCCGCGAGACATCAGGACTTGTCCATCGCTCGTTTTTAATCTAATCAACTTTCTATTTTATAAGTCCTTCGGGACCAGTACGAGGTTGCAACTAGGCTAAACCTTTGCAGATGCATATGTCGCAAGGGCGCCTCATGACTTAGGCAATCCCAACTAAGTCCGATGAGTTGGCGCAAGAGTGCTTCATGACTTAGGCAACTTCAGCTAAGTTTATGACTTTGCAGCAAGGGTGCCTCACGACTTAGGCAATTCCAGCTAAGTCCGTGACATTGTGGTATAAGAGCAGACAAGCAATTTGAGCAAGCAGCAAAGAAACTTCGCAATCTCGCCATGGCCAAGCATCGTGGTGAATCGAGCAAGGTGGGGCAAGTCGGACCATTGCCCCAAGCAACCGTAGGTGGGCTGCAAGTGCAAACTCGCTCTTATGTTGGTAGAGTCATGTTGGAGGACCGTGATAGCGAATATGATGAGTGAGAAGTTGGCTACTCTTCGCGAGCGGAGGAGGTGCAATCTGAAGTGCCAACCGGGAAGAAGAGCCATAAGGAGAGACTCACAACGACGGAAACCCGCTTGAATGTTCTTGAAGCAAGCTTAGAGGAACTCTACCAAGGCCAACGAAGGCTTCTTGGGGTAGAGAGCTCGTATGGAGAAGTTGAATCCCGAATTGACAAGGTTGAGGCCCTAGTGGATCGATTGACAGATGATACCAAAGAGTCTGTGCAACATTTGCACGAAGTCGTGGCAGAACTCACTTCCAGAGTGATAGCGCTTACAAGGGCACTAAATGCGGGAGGGAGCAACACCCACGTTCCGCCGCCACAAAACTTGAGGGCATTTGAGCCTCATTGATATAAAGATGCTAGGGACATAAAAGAGCTCAAGAATTTCTTGTTTGATATGGAACAATACTTTTGAGCTATAAGGCCTGATTCTGAAGGTACCAAAGTTTTAATATGAACCATGTATCTGAACGAGGATGCAAAACTTTAGTGGTGAACCCGTTGGGAGGATATCCAACAAGGTCGGTGTTAAGTGGACACATGGGAGGACTTAAAGCGGGAGTTGAGAACTCAGTTCCTGCTTGAGAACATAGAGTTTGTCGCAAGGCGGAAGTTGAGACAACTCCGCCATAGTACTTCTATCCGAGACTACGTGAAGCAATTTTCTGCCATAATGCTGGACACATAGGATATGTCCAAGAAGGATAAGCTATTTAGCTTCCTCGATAGCCTAAAACCATGGACTTAATAAGAATTACATCGAAGGAATGTCATTGATGTGATCGGGGCAATCGCGGTCGCAGAAAGGCTTACCGACTTTGTTTCCTCGGAGGACTCGGGGAAAAGGAAATAATCTTCAGGAAATCGCCCTCCAAAATATTCTCGATGGAAGGAGCCCGAGGGCCAACAAAGGAAGAAGAGTTCCCACAAAGGGCCAAGCTCAAAAGGCAAAGCCCCAAAACCTAGCAGATGCTTCTTGTGCGGAGGGCCGTACATGGTGAGGGAGTGCCCACAAAAACAAACACTCAATGGTTTAACAGCTTCAATCCACCCTCCAAATCAAACAAGGGCAAGGTCGTCACCCTCAGTTCAAGCAGTTCAAAATCCAATAGCGATGATGAGGAGTCGCAAGATCCCCGAATGGAAGCAATGCGTTTGTTGAGTGCATTGCGGGGTCAAGTAGGGGAGAACATAAAGACAAAGCCATTGAAAGTAGGGAGTAGTGAGCTGATGTACGTGGACATTAACCTTAATAGCCAAACAACCCATGCAATGGTGGACACGGGTGCTACCCACAACTTTATTGCTGATCGAGAAGCAAAGCTACTTGGGCTGATCTTAGAGAAGAACCTAAGTCAGATGAAGGCGGTGAACTTGGAGGCCAAGTGGATCTCTGGGCTAGCAAAGGGAGTCCCTATCAAGATTGGAACATGGAGCGTGAACATGAGCATGATGGAGGTGCCATTGGACGACTTCCAAGTGATTCTTGGAATTGAGTTTATGCACGCAGCGAAGTTGGTGTCAATGTCGTTCCTAAACTCCCTATGTATGATGGGAGGTGACGACCCTTGTGTGGTTCCCGTCTCTCGGAGACGAACCAGGGACCCCCAACAGATATCGACATTACAACTGAAGAAAGGGGTATGAAATGACGAATTAACATTCGTGGCTATTGTGAAGCTAGAGCCACTCGACGAAGAGGTCACTCATAAACCTGCTGTGGTGGCGAATGTTCTGAAGAAGTTCACAGATGTTATGCCATCCGAGTTGCCAAAGACTCTACCACCATGCAGAGGCGTGGATCATCATATCGAGTTGGAGCCAGGAGTGAAGCCTCCAGTGAGACCACCCTATCGCATGTCCCCTCTAGAGCTAACAGAGCTCAGAAAGCAGTTAGATGGACTGCTAAGCGGTGGTCTCATCCATAGCTCCAAAGCACCATTCGGAGCTCCAATTCTCTTCCAAAAGAAACAAGATGGGAGCCTCCGACTATGCATCGATTATCGAGTCCTCAACAAAGTGACGGTGAAGAACAAGTATCCGATCCTACTCATCGCGGACTTGTTCGACCAATTGGGCAAGGCTAAGTATTTCTCCAAACTTGACCTCCAGTCAAGGTACTGGCAGGTGCGCATTGCTGAAGGCGATGAAGCGAAGACTACCTACGTGACCAAGTATGGAGCGTTTGAGTTCTTGGTAATGCCTTTCGGCTTAACCAACACTCCGACCACGTTCTGCACTCTTATGAATCAACTATTTAAAGAGTATTTGGATAAGTTTGTGGTCGTCTACTTGGACGATATCGTCTTCTATAGCCAAACGCTCGAGGAGCATGTCGAGCATATTCGGATAATTTTCAAGGTTTTCTGGGAGAACACTTTGTTCGTGAAAAGAGAGAAGTGCTACTTTGCTCAAACGAAGATATTATTCTTGGTGCATCAAATCGGTGATGGCTCCATTTGGATGGACAAATCAAAGGTGCAAGTTGTTGCGCAATGGCAAACAAAAAAAAGATGCCAGAACTGAGATCCTTTCTTGGTTTCGTCAACTACTATCGGCGCTTTATAGCGAGGTATTTGAAGCATGTAACTCCACTGATGGAGTTGTTGAAGAAGGAGCAACCTTGTAGGTGGTCTGATAAATGTGAAGCTGCATTTCAAGATCTGAAGGCTGTTGTGTTGGACGAATAGGTGCTCAAATTGTCGGACTATGAGGAGCCCTTCGAAGTCCATACAAATACTTCAGACTTAGGCAACCCCAACTAAGTCCGAGGAGTTGGAGCAAGAATGCTTCATGACTTAGGCAACTTCAGCTAAGTTTGTGACTTTACCGTAAGGGTGCCTCATGACTTAGGCAATTCCAGCTAAGTCCATGACATTGTGGTATCAGAGCAGGCAAGCAATTCGAGCAAGCAGCAAAGAAACTTCGCAATCTCGCCATGGCCAAGCATCGTGGTGAATCGAGCAAGGTGGGGCAAGCCTGACCATTGCCCCAAGCAGCCGCAGGTGGGCTGCAAGTGCTAACTCGCTCTTATGTTGGTAGAGCCACGTTGGAGGACCGTGATAGCGAATATGATGAGCGAGAAGTTGGCTACTCTCCGCGAGCGGATGAGGTACAATCTGAAGCGCCAACCGGGAAGAAGAGTCATAAGGAGAGACTTACAATGGCGGAAACTCGCTTGGATGTTCTTGAAGCGAGCTTGGAGGAACTCTACCAAGGCCAATGAATGCTTCTTGGGGTAGAGAGCTCGCAAGAAGAAGTTGAATCCCAAATCGACAAGGTTGAGGCCCTAGTCGATCGACTGACGGATGATACCAAAGACTCTGTGCAACATTTACACAAAGTCGTGGCAGAACTCACTTCCAGAGTGACAATGCTCACAAGGGCACTAAATGCGGGAGGGAGCAACACCTGCGTTGCGCCACCATAAAACTTGAGGGTACTTGAGCCTCATTGCTATGGAGGTGCTAGGGATGCAAAAGAGCTCAAGAATTTCTTGTTTGATATGAAATAGTACTTTCGAGCTACAAGGCCAGATTTTGAAGATACCAAATTTTCAATAACAACCATGTATCTGAACGGGGAGGTAAAACTTTAGTGGCGAACCCATTGAAAGGAGATCCAACAAGGTCGGTGTCGAGTGGACATATGGGAGGACTTAAAGCGAGAGTTGAGAACTTAGTTCCTACTCGAGAACACAGAGTTCGTCATAAGAAGGAAGTTGAGACAACTCTGCCAAAGTACTTCCATCCGAGACTACGTGAAGCAATTTTCTGCGCTAATGCTGGACATACAGGACATGTCCGAGAAGAATAAGCTGTTCAGCTTCCTCGATGGCCTAAAACCATGGGCTCAATAAGAATTACATTAAAGGAATGTCACCGATGTGATCGGGACAATCACGGCTACAGAAAGGCTCATCGACTTTGTTTCCTCGGAGGACTCGGGAAAAAGGAAACAATCTTCAGGAAATCACCCTCCAAAATATTCTCGAGGGAAGGAGCTCGGGGGCGAAAAAAGAAAGAAGAGTTCCCACAAAGGCAAAGCTCAAAAGGCAAAGCCCCAAAACTTGACGGATGCTTCTTATGCGAAAGGTCGCACATGGTGAGGGAGTGCCTACTGAAACAAGCACTCAATGCTTTAACAGCTTCAATCCACCCCCCAAATCAGACAAGGGCAAGGTCGTCACCCTCAGTTCAAACAGTTCAGAATCCAGTAGCGACGATGAGGAGTCATAAGGTCCCCGAATGGGAGCAATGCGTTTGTTGAATCCATTGCGGGGTCAAGTGGGGGAGAACATGAAGGCAAAGCCATTGAAAGCAGGGAGTAGCGAGCTGATGTACGTGGACATTAAGCTCAATAGCCAAACAACTCGTGCAATAGTGGACACGGATTCTACCTACAATTTTATTGTCAATCGAGAAGCAAAGCGACTTGGGCTGATCTTAGAGAAGAACCCAAGTCAGATGAAGACAGTGAACTGGGAGGCCAAGTAGATCTCCGGGCAGGCAATGGGAGTCCCCATCAAGATCAGAACATGGAGTGGGAACACGAATATGATGGCGGTGCCATTGGATGACTTCTAAGTGATTCTTGGAATGAAGTTTATGCACGCGGCGAAGTTGGTGCCAATGCCGTTCCTAAACTCTCTATGTATGATGGGAGGTGATGACCCTTATGTGCTTCCCGTCTCTCAGAGAGAAACCAAGGACCCCTAATAGATATCGACATTACAACTAAAGAAAGGGGTACACAAAGGCGAATTAACATTCGTGGTTGTTGTGAAACTAGGGCCACTCGACGAGGAGGCCACTCATGAACCTGCTATGGTGGCAAATGTTATGAAGGAATTCACAGACGTTATGCCACCCAAGTTACCGAAGACTCTGCCACCACGCAGAGGCATAGATCATCATATCGAGCTGGAGCTAGGAGTGAAGCCTATAACGAGACCACCCTCTCGCATGTCCCCTCCAAAGCTAGTAGAGCTCAGAAAGCAGTTAGATGAACTGCTAAGCGGTGGTCTCATTCGTAGCTCCAAAGCACCATTCGGAGCTCCAGTTCTCTTACAAAAGAAATAAGATGGGAGCCTCCGACTATACGTCGATTATCGAGCCCTCAACAAAGTGACGGTGAAGAACAAGTATCCCATCCCGCTCATCACGGACTTGTTCGACCAATTGGGCAAAGCCCAGTATTTCTCCAAACATGACATTGAGTCAAGGTACTGGCAGGTGCGCATTGCTGAAGGCGACAAAGCGAAGACTATCTGCGTGACTAGGTATGGAGCGTTTGAGTTCTTAGTAATGCCTTTCGGCTTAACCAATGCTTCGACCATGTTCTGCACTCTTATGAACCAACTATTTAAAGAGTACTTGGATAAGTTTGTAGTCGTCTACTTGGACGATATCATCATCTACAACCAAACACTCGAGGAGCATGTCGAGCACCTTCGGATAATTTTCAAGTTTCTTAGGGTGAACACTTTATTCGTGAAAAGGGAGAAGTGCTACTTTGCTCAAACAAAGATCTTATTCTTGGGGCATCAAATCGGTGATGGCTCCATTCGGATGGATAAATCAAAGGTGCAAGTTGTTGCGAAATGGGGAACTCTTAAAGAAGGTGCCAGAGCTGAGATCCTTCCTTGGTTTCGACAACTACTATCGGTGCTTTATAGCGGGGTATTCGAAGCGTGCAACTCCATTGACAGAGTTACTGAATAAGGAGTAGCCTTGGAGGTGGTTTGATAAATGTGAAGCTGCATTACAAGATATGAAGGCTCCTGTGTTGGAATAACCGGTGCTCAAAATTTCTAACTATGGGGAGCCCTTCGAAGTCCATATAGATGCTTTAGACTTTGTTATTGGAGGAGTACTCATGCAGAAGGGTCACCCGGTAGCCTACGAGAGCTGCAAGCTCAACGAGACCGAGTGACGGTATCCAGTGCACAAGAAGGAGATGACAGCGGTGGTCCACTATCTTCGAGTTTGGCGACACTACCTTCTTGGATTATGATTTTGTGCTGAGGACAAACAACATCGCTTTGAGCTATTTTCAAACTCAAAAGAAACTCTCCCCAAAGCAAGCACGATGGTAGGACTTCCTGGCTGAGTTTAATATGGCAATGAGTACAAGCTCGGGAAAGCAAATGTTGTGGCCGATGCACTAAGCCGGAAAGTGGAGCGAGTGAATGCCATACAGTTGGAGGGCAGAGGCCAAGCAAGTCAGTTTCACTCCAACTTCCTTTCCAGGATCAGGGATGGACTGTATAGTGATCCCCAAGCAGTAACCCTGATGTAGCTTATCAAAGAAGGCAAGACACGATGATTTTAGGTTAAGGAGGGACTCATTTACACAAAAGGAAATAAAGTTTTTATCCCTTGGGTGGACAATTTGAGATGTAAACTCTTAAGAGAGTGTCACGATTCCATTTGGGTTGGACATCTTGGTATTCACAGAATGTTAGCTCTCGTGGAGAGGGCCTTCTACTGGCCGAAGATGGGGATTGATGTGGAGGAATATGTTCAAACGTGCCTCACTTGCCAACAAGACAAGGTAGAGCAGCGGAAGCTAGTAGGACTTTTGGAGCCATTGCCTGTATTATAAAGGTCGTGTGAGAGTATTTCCTTGGACTTCATATCAAGTTTGTTGGCAGTTGGGGGACTCGGATCGATACTCGTGGTGGTTGATTGATTTTCAAAGTATGCAACTTTCATTGCCGCACCCCTATATTGTTCAGCAGAGGAGGTGGCCAAGTTGATGATGAAGAATGTGGTGAAGTATTGGGGAGTCTCATATAATATCATCAGTGATCGAGATGCTCGGTTCCTTGGATGATTCTGGACCGAGCTATTCAAATTATTTGGGTCTAAGTTATACTTCTCCACAAGCCTCCACCCATAAACGGATGGCCAAACTGAAAGGATAAACTCGCTCTTTGATTAATATCTTTGGCACTACATGAGTGCCAACCAATGAGATTGGGTGAAGTTGTTGGACATAGCCCAATTCTACTACAACTTATAGTGAAGCTCTACGTCCAACAAGAGCCCCTTCAAAATCATTACAAGGCAACAACCATCAACTCCTCACACCTTGGCTATTGGGTATACTAGTAGTCCATCAACATATCACTTTGTAAAAGAATGACATCGAAATGCAAATATTGCGTGGGCTTACTTGGAGAAGGCAGGCAAAAGGATGAAGAAGTGGGCAGACTTGAGAAGGCGACCGTATGAGTTCAAAGTCGACGATTTGGTGTTGGTAAAGCTCCAACCAGCATCATTCCTATTTTGTAGGAACATAGTATACAAAGGATTGATGCGCAAGTATGAAGGGCCCTTCCTAATTATCAGTAGGGTGGGCAATGTCTCCTACAAGTTGCAACTGCCGGCGTAGCTCAAAATTCATAGTGTTTTCCATGCCAACAACTTGAAAGCCTACCATTCAGATCTGCAAGATGCTTCTCGAAGTGTTTTAACTCGGCCACCCCCCACCAGAGCCTCCTACGGAAAGCGAGTTGAAACTATTTTAGTGGAACGCAAGATAAAGCTACCTAATGGTGCTGAGCATACCGAGTACTTGGTGAAGTGGCAAAAGCTTCCTCGAATCAAAGCCAGTTAGGAGCCTAAAGATGGCCTATGACATGAAGAAGCAGTCATTAACAACTACCAATAAGCATCAATGAGGGCGTTGATAGTTTAAATGGGGGAGAATGTCACGAATGGTCGTAGCGCATTCGTAATAACTTTGTTCAACGAACCGTTTGTCGCTTTTGCATGCTTGTACTGAGACATGATAGCGTGTTTTGCCTTAGTTTTGTGTGTTTTTGCTTGTAAAAATATATGTTCGAACATGTTGTAGTATTGTAGTGCGACCGCTCGCCGTGCCAGGCCAAACTGCCCAAAATAGCTCCGTTTTTACGTGCCACGACTTGTTTTCTGCAAGCCGCAGCTGCATGCAAAACATCAGTCATCTTAGCACCCTAGAACCCCTCAAGTGGCACAGGGTTGGATGGGGCTTCGGTATATTATCGGGCCTTGAAAAATCTTCACAAGTTCACACATTAACTTGACAGGAACTTGCTTTCGTGCCCGACACCCAGTGAACAATTATTTGTGGACTTGTAACTGTTCGTTCTACCTTCTAAAGTCTTTATTTTCTCCTTCCTCTTTCTTCTCTCTTGCACTCAATGTGTTACGTTTATTCCCCCTCTTAGTGTCGGGTAACTACCTACATTTAAGATTTTTAAAGCCTTCTCCACTTGGCTCAAGATATCTGTCATTTTGATAACTTAGAATGTCAATATGAAAGATTTGTTGCAACAAATCCCAACTAAAAAAAGAGATGAAATGATATAATAAATCTCTGGCTTTAAGAGAGATGTACCAGAACTAACTTCGTTATTTTTATACCATAACATGATGCCAACATAAAATGAGTATGGGTGAATTCTGATATATACACGAAATTACAGTTTTTATTTTTTTAAATAAATAAATTAAATAATATTTTAGATTTGATGAATAACGTAACTAAAAATAAGGATTTATTATTTTGAGTTAAGACCAATAGTGTCATTTACACATCACCCTTCCACTAGCAACATCTTTAAAATATCTGCCATTCGAATAAAGTAGAATGTCAAGGTGAAAGATTTGCTGCATTAAATCCCAGCATAAAAAAAAGAAGAAGAAACTGAGATCACAAATCTATGGCTCTAAGGGAGTTGTACAAGAACTAACCTCATTATTTTTCTATGGTAACATGATTCCAACCTAAAATGAGGATTGGTGAATTCTGATACATACATAAAATTATTATTTCATTTCTTTTAAAAATAAATAAATTAAATAATATTATAGATTTGATGAATAATATAATTAAAAATAAAGATTTATTACTTGGAGTTAAGGCCAATAGTGTTATTTATGTTGAATTTGATTATGAAATCAATTGATAGTGTTTATGATTTGATCTGCGTGACGCAGGAAGTTTCGATTAGGGAGAGACAATTAAAGCAAGAAGAATCATGTTGGACCGAAGAGAAACATGTCAAAAGATTAGACGTCGAGCCGAAGGATCAATCGACGTATCGACAAAAGGCCTCAGGCCAAGAAGAGCGGAAATTAGGCCAAGGAAATCGGAGTTGCGGAAATCAACTAGCCGATTGGGCAATAGGCCGTAAGATAGGACGATGAGCCGAAGAATCGGACAAAGCGTCGATAAACCAATGACATATTGGACAACATTTGATTTAAGCCTAATAATAATTATCTAAATCGAAGTAGATTTTAAGTGTGCAGGATTAACTACGATAGCAAGACATAAAGCAAAATGAAGTCTCATAATAAAAAATGAGACTTCATTGGGAGTTCGAGAGTTTGTCGAAACTCCGGACGTTCGTTAGAAGTTCTATCATAATTGACCGAGAAGTCCAGGAGCTTGCTAAAGAAGCTCGTCGTGAAGTCCAGGAGCTTGTCGGGAGTCCATTGGAACATTGCCGAGGGATCATCGGAAGTTCGCTGGAAGATCACCGGAAGCTCGCTGGAAGAAACCTAGACTTATGGACTTATTTAGCTTGAGTAGCAAGAAAGGTGATAAAAAACTTTGTGTTTCTAAAGTTGAAAACCCTTGTAAAGTGTAAAGTCCCTCCTCCTAAAGTTTAAAGATCATTCTAAGGGAGAGTGTGAGAGAAGCTATGTAAAAAGGGGTTGTAAAGGTTCTCTCCTGAACCTGTAAAAAGGAGAATGGAGTTGTAAGGGTAGTTGTGTTATGAAAGGGGTTGGCATTAAGAGGGAGGGTGAATTAGTGCAGCGGTCAAATCACATTGGTTATGAAAATTTCTTCATTTCGTATGATAAAATCGATTTCGAAAATACTGAACATTGAAAGCAATAAGAGGAGCATAGCAATTAATGAGACAGTTTAAAGTAAATTGCTCAAAGTAAAGCAAACCAGATTTTTATAGTGGTTCGGTTGTCGTGACTTACATCTACTCCGTCAATTCCTCTTCCGTCGAGGCCACTGGCATCCACTATCGGTCTTCCTTCAATAGGCGAAGACCAACCACCTTTTACAACTCGATTCTCCTTTTATCGGGTTTAGGAGATAACTCTTACACCCCCACTCACTCCTCTCTCAAACTATTCTAACACTTAGAACTTTTGAGAGGAGTTTATATAAGAGTGCAGCAACGTTTCTTTCTATTTTCACTCTTAAGTCTTGTGTATATTAACCAAGGATGAGAGGAGTATTTATAGGCTTCAAGTTGATTCAAACTTGGAACCTAAAAACATCTCATCTCGGGTTTCCTAGGTCCGAGTGATACCACCGCTAGTGTCAGTTCTGACACTAACACTACATTGGGTGGTACCACCGCCTAGGAGGCTATGCTAGGCGGTACCACTGCCTAGACTAGCGGTACCATCGTCTGCAGCCTCTCGGAGACTGTGTTTGGGCAGTACCACCGCCTGACACTATCTCGGAGACTGTGCCACGACGGTGCCACCTCTTGGGTCACTGTTTGAGCCTCTTATTAAGCCCAACACAGTCCTTACATGGGCCCAATTGGCCCATAATTGGATTGGCCCAATTTCAAACCCAATTATATACTAACTACGAAATCTAATACATACTTAAGCTAAACAAGTTTGTAAGTCTTGGTTTCTTCTGGCTAGCTTCCGACAATCTTCCAGCGAACTTCCGACGATCCCTCGGCAATGTTCCAGTGGACTCCCGACAAGCTCCTAGACTTCACGATGATTTTCTTGGTGAGTTCCGACGAGCTTCTTTGACAATTTTCTAGACTTCTCGGCTCGTTCTGACAGAACTTCCGACGAATGTCCAGACTTCCGACAAACTCTTGAACTCTCAACAAAATCGCATCCTTGACTCCGGGACTTCATTTTGCTTCATGCATTGCTATCGTAGTTAATCCTGCATATGTAAAACACACTTCGATGTAGACAATTATTACTAAGCTTGAATCATGTTGTCCGGCATGTCATTGGTCCATTGACGTTTCGTCCGATTCTTAGGCGCATCGTCCTCTCTTGCGGCCTATTTCCCAATCGGTCAGTTGACTCCGCAACTTTGATATCCTTGACGTAATATCCGTTCTTCTTGGCCCGATGCCCGAATCCATGACCCGAAGCCTTCTATCGATATGTCGACTGATCCTCCAGCCCGACGTCCAATCTTCTGACATGTTTTCCTCCGGCCCAACATGATTCTTACTGCTTTAATTGTCTCATCATGATCGAAGCATTCTGCGTCACTCAAAATGCAAATCAAATCATAAATACTATCAATTGGTTTCATCATCAAAATACGAGATTCAACAATCTCCCCCTTTTTTATGATAACAACTAATTGATGATGGAGTTAACCTTAACTCCCCCTATTAATATGTCATATTGATAGAACCTTGAATTCAAGCTGAATTCAAGTCATTGTAAATTTCATCATGAATATTTGTAATACATCATCATGCATAACATGATCATACTTCTCTCCCTTTGTCATCAACAAAAAGGAGAAGTTCCAACTATCAAGTGTTTGTGATATAAGTTCAAATCATTGCATAAAAAACATAATATCAAGTTTTATCATCATGCAATTTGTAAGCTAGAAAATTTAGCAAGTGTTACATCATGCAAGCTATCAAGTTTTAGATATGCAAGGTAGTAAGATAGTAAGTTTACAACATACAAGCTAGCAAAAATTTCAAAAGCAAATGTAAGATAGTTTTCTTATTGAAGTGTGTAAGCTAGCGATTCTTGCTTCCTTTTGCAATGTGCAAGTTGCAAGTTTTGCTTCTTGAGATTGGTAAGATAGTGATGTTCAAGATAGCAAGCTCTTTTTTCTCTTTTGAGAAGTGCCATTTTTGTTTCCTTTGCAAAGTGCAAGCTAGCAAAATTTTATATTATTTTACAACAATCAAACTAGCAATTTGATAAGTGTTACTTTTATTTGAAGTATGAAGGCTAGCAAATTTTTAAAAAATAATGCAAGATAATAAGCTAGCAAGATACGATGTTTTACATGAAGCAAGCTACATAAAGTACGTTTGCATCTTCTCTTTAGATGTGCAAGCAAGCAAGTAAGTTTTTGCATCTTCTTGACTTGTGCAAGTTAGCTATCTCCCCCTTTATCATTGTCAAAAAGAAGGAAAGAATACAATTTTGAATCTCTTTTTCCCTTTACAATAATTTTCAAATCATGACAAAGGATGAATAATCAAAGATGAAAAATCAAGTTATGAATGTCAAAATAATTTTTCATCATGAATATTTTATCATTGCATGCATCATTATCATAAGTTGAAGTATTGCATGCATAATATCAAATCATCATTTATAATTACATTAATGTTTCAATCATTATTTCAATATATTTGTGATCATTATAGTTTCAATTTACAACATGCATAATTCTAAAACTTTACATATCATCCTTACTTGATACTAAAAATAAATTAATCATTATATCATACATGATACTCATAAGCTAGCAAATTTATATCATTTTAGAGCATCAAAACAATATCATGAGTATTTTATGCATTCATATCATCAATATCACTTTCAAATGATTCAAAATGACATAAACAACTTTATCAATCTCTTAGTGAAAAATCGATAAGGTAGGGATTTGAGAAGTTTTCAAGAAAAAGCTTTCTTATTTTTGTTTATTTGTTTCATACAAGCATTCCTTTATCCTTTTTTATGCCAAATGAATATATATATATCATCGTTTAAAATGAAAGTGCAAGATTTATTACGACAAAGATCAATAAGCCACTTTAATTATGGTAAAAATTGATAATCCATAAATCGTAAGATTCATTATGCATAATTTCAAATTATAAAACCATTAACCATGATTTTAAATCAATATGCTCAAGTTTTTATATGAAAACCATCCATCTTGTTTAAAATCGAAAAAGCAACATTTCATCGTGAATAACTTCAGAGTCTCATGCATAGGATAAATCAAGCATGATTTCATTAAACATAAATCATCTTCAATCAAAATCATGAAATCATCAAGATATACATTAATGCTTCTTAAACTAATCTTGTTAGGTGTATAAACATTATATTTATATCTAATATTTTATTATATTATTACATCATTAAAACATCAAGCATGATTTCATAAGGCATTCAAAATCGTTTTGTTTGTTTATCATAAAACATGTAATTTTCATGATTATTTTCAAAATTACTAGCATGATCCCAATTTTTAGTATTTTCATTACATTATTAAATATGAAATTTTCAAGAAAAATAATTAAACTAAATTAAAAATAACTCATGAAAAAACATCATGTAATTTTGAAATAAATTAAAGACATTTTGATTACCTCATCGTCGAAAGCCGTTAAGGTATAGTTTGCTACATCGCCTTTGTTGATTTTCTCCTTGTCTTCGGATGAGCTTGATTCATCCAACATTGCTTCCTTCTTCTTGTGTTCATAGTAAGTAGTTGCATTCTTTTTGTTCTTTAATTTTTATTTTATTAACTTTTTAAATTTCATGAGTAGTTCAAGTTCACCATCACTTGAGCTTATACTTGAGTGGTCTTCATGTGTTCTAAGTGTCAAATCCTTTCTGTTCTTTAGAAGGTTGTTCTTGAGTTCTTCACATGCATTGCACGTCATTTCATGGGTCATCAAAGACCTTATAAGTTCTTGGAGAGGAAAATAGTTTAAGTTTTTTTATTTTTAAATAGTCGTTACTTTTGAATCCCAAGTTTTAGAAAGTGAGCGTAAAACATTATTCACAAGTTCAAGATTCGAAAAACTTTTATCAAGGGCTTTTAAACCATTGACGACATCTGTAAAACGGGTGTATATGTCAACAATGGTTTTACTCGGCTTCACTCGAAAAAGTTTAAAATCTTGTATTAAAAAATTGATTTTCGAATCTTTAACTTTGATAGTACTTTCATGTGTGATTTCGAGAGTGCGCCATATGTCAAAAGTCGTTTCGCACATAGAAACCCGATTAAACTCAGTTTTATCTAAGGCGCAAAACAAGACATTCAGAGCCGCATTTAGAGAAAAAGTCTTCTTCTCCAAATCATTCCAATGGTTCATTGGAAGAGAAGACATTTGAAAACCAAATTCGACTATGTGCCATAAATCGAGATTCAATGAAAACAAGAAAACTCTCATTCGAGTTTTCTAATAAGTGTAGTCCGTCCCATTGAAAAAGGGAGGACGAATAAGAGAGTGACCCTCTTGAAAGCCGAAAAGAGCCATTTCTCTTTTGTGTTAAACCAAATGAGAAATCACGAGGCTCTGATACCAATTGTTAGGAAATGGGTCGGCACTGAGGGGGGTGAATTAGTGCAACGGTCAAATCACGTCGGTTACGAAAATTTCTTCGTTTCATACGATAAAACCGATTTCAGAAATTCTTAACTTTAAAAGCAATAAGAGGAGCATAGCAAGTAATGAGAAGGCAGTTTACAGTTTAAAGTAAATTGCTCAAAGTAAAGCAAACCAGATTTTTATAGTGGTTCGGTCGTCGTGACCTACATTCACTCCGTCGATTCCTCTTCCGTCGAGGCCACCGGTATCCACTATTGGTCTTCCTTCAATAGGCGAAGACCAACCATCTTTTACAACTCGATTCTCCTTTTATCGGGTTTAGGAGATAACCCTTACACCCCTACTTACTCCTCTCTTAAACTATTCTAACACTTCGAACTTTTGAGAGGAGTTCACACAAGATTACAGTAGCATTTCTTTCTATTTTTACTCTCAAGTCTTGTAACCAGGGATGAGAGGGGTATTTATAGGCTTCAAGTTGATTCAAACTTGGAGCCTAAAAACATCTCATCCCGGGTTTCTTGGGTCCGGGCGATACCACCACTTGTGCTGGGCAGTACCACCGCCATTGTCAATTCTGACACTGACACTACACTGGGCAGTACCACCGCCTAGTCTGGCGGTACCACCACCTATAGCCTCTCAGAGGCTATGTTTGGGCAGTACCACTGCCCAAATCAATGGTACCACCGCATGACATAGTCTCGGAGACTATGCCACGACAGTGCCACCTCTTGGGTCACTGTTTGGGCCTCTCATTGGGCCCAACTAGCCTATAATTGGGTTGGCCCAATTCCAAACCTAATTACGTGCTAACTGTGAAATCTAAGACATACTTAAGCTAAACAAGTCCGTAAGTCTTGGTTTCTTCCGGTGAGCTTCCGGCGATCTTTCGATGAACTTCAAACGATCTCTCAGCTATGTTCCAGCGAACTTCTAGCAAGCTCCTGAACTTCATGACGATCTTCTTGGCGAGTTCCAACGAGCTTCTCTAACAAGCTCTAAGACTTCTCGACTGGTTCCGACAGAACTTCCGACGAACGTTCGGACTTCCGACGAACTCTCGAACTCCCAACGAAATCGCGTCCTTGACTCCAGGACTTCATTTTGCTTTATGCCTTGCTATCATAGTTATTCTTGCACATGTAAAACACACTTTGATCTAGACAATTATTACTAAGCTTGAATCATATTGTCCGGCATGTCATTGGTCCATCGACGCTTCGTCCGATTCTTTAGCGCATCGTCCTCTCTTGCGGCCTATTGCCCAATCGGCCAGTTGACTCCGCAACTTCGATATCCTTAGCGCAATATCCGCTCTTCTTGGTCCGATGCCTGAATCCACGGCCCGAAGCCTTCTATCGATACGTCGATCGATCCTCTGGCCTGACGTCCAATCTTCTGACATGTTTTCCTCCGGCCCAACATGATTCTTTCTGCTTTAATTGTCTCATCCTGATCAAAGCATCCTGGGTCACTTAAAACGTAGATCAAATCATAAATACTATCAATTGGTTTCATCATCAAAATACGAGATTCAACAAGTTGATCTTCGCTCATTGAAGGAAGATTGTCAATGGATACCGGTAGCCTCGACGGAAGAGGAATCAGATGAGTGGATGTAGGTCACGATGACTGAACCACTATAAAAATCTGGTTTGTAATTATTTCTTGCCATTTACCTTTATTGCAAATGAAATTCTTACTTTTGCTACACTTTGCTTTCAAGTTAAACATTTTCGAGATCGGATTTTATCGTACGAAGAAATTTCAAATCGATATTTTTATCCGCTGCACTAATTCACCCGCCCCCCCCCCCCCCCTCTTAGTGTCGACTCATTTTTAACAGTTGGTATCAGAGCTATGTTATTTCTTATTTGGTTTAACACCTAAGAGAAATTACTCTTTTCGGATTTTAAGAGGGTTTTTCTATCGTTCGTCCTCTCATGTTCAATGGGACGGACTATACTTATTGGAAAACTCGGATGTGAGTTTTCTTGCTTTCTATGGATTTGAATTTATGAAATACTATCGAAAATGATTTTAAAAAGTCTTCTACTCCAATAAAAGAATGGAATGATTTAGAGAAGAGAACTTTTTCTTTAAATGTTAGAGCTATGAATGCTCTATTTTCTGTCTTAAACAAAACTGAATTCAACTAAGTTTCTATTTGCGAAACGACTTTCGATATTTGGTACACTCTTGAAATCACACACGAAGGCACTAGTAGAGTTAAAGACTCTAAAATAAATATTTTGATGTGTGATTTTGAATTATTTCATATAAAGCCAAGCAGGACTATTGGAGACATGTACACTCATTTTACGAATGTCGTCAATAGTCTAAAAGCTTTTGGTAAAAGTTTTTTGAATCTTAAACTTGTGAATAAAATTTTACGATCACTTTCTAAAAATTAGGATTCTAAAGTAATGGCAATATTCCAGCGGACTCTCGGCAAGCTCCTGGACTTTATGACGATCTTCCTGGCAAGTTCTAACGAGCTTCTCTAGCAAGCTTTTAGACTTTTCGGTCAATTTCGACAGAACTTCTGACGAACTTTAGAACTTCCAACGAAGTCTCATTCTTGACTCTGGGACTTCATTTTGCTTTATGCCTTGCTATCGTAGTTAATCCTACACACATAAAACCTACTTCGATCTAGACAATTATTATAAGGCTTAAATCAAATGTTGTCTAGCATGTCATTGGTTTATCGACGCTTCGTCCGATTCTTCGGCACATTGTCCTATCTTGTGGTCTATTGCCCAATCGGTCAGTTGACCTCTACAATTCTGATTTCCTTGGCGTAATTTTTGCTCTTCTTGGCCCGATGCCCGAACCCATGGCCCGAGGCCTTCGATCGATACGTTGACCGATCCTTTGGCTCTACGTCCAATCTTCTGACATGTTTCTCTCCGGCCGAACATGATTCTTCCTGCTTTAATTGTCTTTCCCTGATCGAAGCATTCTACATCACCCAAAACGCAGATCAAATCATAAACACTATCAATTGATTTCATCATCAAAATCCAAGATTCAACAATGTAAAAATTTGCTAGCTTGTATAATGTAAAATTTATTACAATTGCTAGCTTGAACATTGCAAAGGAAGCAAAAATTGCACTTCTCAAATAAAATGAGAAAAACTTGCTATCTTGAACATCACCAAGAATTGCTAGCTTATTGTCTTGCACATTTCAAAAGATGTAAAAATTTGCTAACCTTCATGTATGAAAAACTTGCTAGCTTGCATGTTCTAAACTTGCTATTTACTATCTCGCATTATTTTTCAAAAACTTGCTAGTTTTCATACTTCAAAGAGAAGTAGCACTTGTTCTAATATAATGTAACATTTGCTAAATTTGCTAGCTTGCATATTGGAAAATGATGTAAAACTTACCAAAATTACTAGTTTGCATGAAGTAAAACTTGCTTGTATATCTAACGAGAAGCAAAAGTGCTATCTTGCCTATCTCAAGAAGTAAAACTTGTAACTTGCACATTGCAAAATAAAACAAGAATTGCTAGCTTGCACACTTCAACAAGAGGAAAAAATGTTATCTCATTCTTTTTTTGAAAACTTACTAACTTAAACATTGCAAAGAAAAGCAAACATGCTAAACTCAACACATCTCTAAAACTTGCTAGCTTGCATGATGATAAATGCAATGATTTGAAATTATATATCAAAAGCTTGTATAGTTTCACTTCTCCTTTTTGTTGATGACAAAGGGGGAGAAGTTATGTTGATGATATGCATATAATGTATTACAAATATTCATGATGAAATATTACTTTGACTTGAATTCAATTTGAATTCAAGGTTCATCTCACATATGCCATATTGATAGAAGGAGTTAAGGTTAACTCCGTCATCAATTGGTTGTCATCATCAAAAAGAGAGAGATTGTTGAATCTCGGATTTTGATGATGAAACCAATTGATAGTGTTTATGATTTGATCTGCGTTTTGGGTGATGTAGGAAGTTTCGATCGGGGAAAGACAATTAAAGCAGGAAGAATCATGTTCGGCCGGAGAGAAACATGTCAAAAGATTGGACGTAGAGCCAAAGGATCGGTCAACGTATCGATAGAAGGCCTCGGGCTATGGGTTTGGGCATCGGGCCAAGAAGAGCAAAAATTGCGCTAAGGAAATCAGAATTGTGGAGGTCAACTGACCGATTGGGCAATAGACCACAAGATAGGACAATGCGTCGAAGAATCAGACGAAGCGTCGATAAACCAATGACATGCCGGACAACATTTGATTTAAGCCTTATAATAATTGTCTAGATCGAAGTAGGTTTTAAGTGTGCAGGATTAACTACGATATTAAGGCATAAAGCAAAATAAAGTCCTAGAGTCAAGAACGAGACTTCATTAGGAGTTCAAGAGTTCGTCGGAAGTTCTATCGGAATCGACCGAGAAGTCCAAGAGCTTGCTAGAGAAGCTTATCGGAACTCGCCAAGAAGATTGTCATGAAGTCTAGGAGTTTGTCGGGAGTTCGTTGGAACATTACCGAGAGATCATCGTAAGTTCGCCGGAAGATCGCCGGAAGCTCGCCGAAAGAAATCTGAACTTACAAACTTATTTAGCTTAGTAAATGTCTTAAAATTCATAGTTTGTATATAATTGGGTTGGAATTAAGCCAACTTAATTATGGGCCAAGTGAAAAGGCTCAAACAATGACCCAACATGTAGAATAGGCGTGGCACAATCTCCGAGACTATGTCAGGTGGTGGTACTGCCCAGACTTAGTCTCCGAGACTGTCAAGCGGTGGTACCGCCTAGTGTCAGGCTGTAGATGATGGTACCGCCCATACCCCGAAATTTCAGGGATTTGAATTTTGGCTCCAAGTTTTGAAGTCATTTGGAGTCTATAAATACCCCAGTTATTCCTGCATAGAATAGCAAGAAAGGTGATAAAAAAACTCTATGTTTCTAAAGTTGAAAACTGTTGTAAAGTGTAGAGTCCCTCCTCCTAAAGTTTAGAGATCATTCTAAGGGAGAGTGTGAGGGAAGCTTTGTAAAAAAGGGCTGTAAAGGTTTTCTCCTGAACCTGTCAAAAGGAGAATCGAGTTGTAAGGGTAGTTGATATTCGCACACTGAAGGAAGATCATTAGTGGATACCGGTGGTATTGACGGAAGAGAAATCGACGAAGTGGATGTAGGTTATGACTACCGAACCACTATAAAAATCTAGTTTACATTTATTTCTTACTATTTACCTTTATTGCAAATAAAATTCTTATTTTCATTACTCTGCATGCTTTCAAGTTAAGCATTTTCGAGATTTGAGTTTATCGTACGAAGCTCCCCCCTCTTAGTGCCGACTCATTCCTAACAATTTAAACATTACCTTAGACTAGCAAGATATTTTGAATATCTACTATTAGGATAAAATAGAATATCAAGTGAATAATTTGCTGCATTAAATCTCAGCTAAAAATAGGGAACAAACGGGATCACAATAAATCTCTAGCTCCAAGGGAGATGTACCAGAACTAACCTCATTATTTTTCTATGGTAACATGATGCCAACATAAAATGAGTATAGGTAAATTCTAATATATATACATGAATTTATCGTTTTATTTTTTCAAATAAATAAATTAAATAATATTTTAGATTTGATGAATAATGTAACTAAAAACATGGATTTATTATTTTGAGTTAAGGCCAATAGTCTCATTTATACATCACCTTTAGACTAGCAAGATGTTTAGAATATCTGCCATTCGAATAAAGTAGAACGTCAAGGTGGAAGATTTGCCGCATTAAATCTCAGCTAGAAAAAGAGGAGAAACGAGATCATAAATCTATCGCTATGAGGGAGCTGTATCAGAACTAATCTTATTATTTTTCTATGATAACATGATGCCAACATAAAATGAGTATATGTGAATTCTGATATATATATATATATATATATATATATATATATATATATATATATGAATTATTATTTTATTTTATTTTTAAAATAAATAAATTAAATAATATTATAAATTTGATGTATAATATAACTAAAAATAAAATATTTATTACTTTAAGTTAAGACCAATAGTGACATTTATACATCACCCTTAGACTAGCAAGCTATTTACAATTGTTTGATATGATGTGAATATGCAAAATGATATTTAGGAATAAAACAATTAATATCAATAATGCAAAAAAGAAATAGAGGAAGATGCAACAAAATTTAAGAAAAATAAATATTCTCAATTTGATTAAGGAAAACGAGTATGTATTAAAAAGCGATAAATGATGCTCTCAAATATTGTTATTTCGGTAACAGTGATTAATATTTCTTTTATTTTATTTTTCTTTATTTCATCT
This sequence comes from Musa acuminata AAA Group, assembly GCF_036884655.1. NCBI lineage: Eukaryota > Viridiplantae > Streptophyta > Magnoliopsida > Zingiberales > Musaceae > Musa > Musa acuminata. Next base: position 23,934,446 of record NC_088359.1, on the reverse strand, counting down.
CTAGCAAAATAACCGGTGGCAAAGGAATTAATGGATCCTTTGACGCGCAGATCCGGTAACCCGCATCCAACTCGCCAACTTCAAAACTGCCCCTATAGATCTGCTATTTAATTACCTTGTAAGATAACGTCTGCTTAGTCTCCCGCCCCTACCCGACCCCCCCTCTTTCGGCGATCAGATCGGTGGTGACGGATCGTAAACGATTCCGATCGCCAGATCCCATCTTCTCGGCAGGGTTCCCGGAGAGATTCGATAGATCTGGTCGCCGGCCCGTCCGCCCGCGATGTTTCTTTTCGATTGGTTCTACGGAGTTCTCGCCTCACTTGGGTTGTGGCAGAAGGAGGCCAAGATCCTGTTCCTGGGGCTCGATAATTCCGGGAAGACGACGCTGCTTCATATGCTCAAGGACGAGGTCGGATCCTTGTCCATCTGATCAGTTTTGTTGATTTCTTTTGATCGAAGGGCATTTTGATTGGATTTGTTTGATCGAATGCAGCGACTGGTTCAGCACCAGCCAACGCAGCACCCGACATCGGAGGAGCTGAGCATCGGGAATATCAAGTTCAAGGCGTTTGATCTGGGAGGTCATCAGATCGCACGGCGCGTGTGGAAGGATTACTTCGCTAAGGTGCGTCATCTTTCTACGATCCTTTTTGTCATGCTTGGTTAGGCATCCAATTCTTGTTTCGGTTGTTTTAGGTCTCTTCATATGTCTGTTTGAAACACGTTATCTGGTTTTTCTTCTTCTTCTTCTTCTTCTTCTTCTTCTTCTTCTTCTTGTGCGGATACGGTTCTTTTTATTGCTCAGTTATTCTTTTCTTGTCTTGGTACATCTTCTTCCTGATCTCGTTTCTATAGTTCTTGTGGTTTTGAATTGAGAAATCCCTAAAAATTATGCTTGTGTTCCCTCTGGCTTCTCTGTTGTTTTTGTAGTGGTTTATGTAGGTACAATTCTGTTGTCCCTCGTTACTCTCTTTAGTTGAATTCAAAAGCACAACAGATGTTGCTTGTGAAAATATGATTTATAGGATGGAGCTTCAGAGTGGTTTTGTGAGGATTGCCTCCGGTACATAATTCGACCCAGACTCCTCTGTCTCTGTCCATCACGTATATCCCGTACGGTAGAGCCTCATGCGTCAATACAGTAGTATCTGCTCAAAATACTGTCAGATTGGTCCATACTGAAAGGTATTTTATCGGTTCATTAGTGAACCCTTCCTTCGCCTTTTCCTCCACCACCCCTCCTTTTGGATACCATTGCACATACTGTGTGTTGCAGCCATGGAATACGTCTTGTGTCTCGTACCCATGATACTATTTTGCAAGCGAATTATTTGAGGTCGAGGTTCACTATTTGGTAATACTTTCTTCCATATACATTATTCTAAATTCTAACTGACACTCCAAATGGGTATTTCTTATTAAACTAGTCAATTGACAGACAGATAGATGAATTTGGTTATTCCTTTGAGTTGGATACATGGAGTACGTTCTATTGGGCATCATGTCACCGGCCCAAATGATAACGAACGTATCAATCTTGCACTAAAGGTTATCACGGGGTGTTAGGTTCCCGTGCGAGTCTTTTTTCCACGATCTAAGTTAGTACATCAATCATGATTAGTAAAAAGAGTATATAGAAGGGATGACACTTACATTGGCTTATAGCTATGCTTTTGCTTCGTGCAGATAGGGTTGCAATATAATATAGGTTTAAAATATCCAACACGATTATCAAAAAGAAATTAGTTTGGTGAAAAAGAAATTAAATCAATCCATATTAATCAATTTTTTTGCTATCTTGAATGAACCTATTGGGTCACATAACACCGAACCAATATAGCTAAGGTTACTTAAATGTCCTTCGTATAAGTCTTATTATAATTTATTTTAGAAGATAATTTAAGTGATTTTAAATTAGGATTAAGAGGAGAAAGAAAGTGCTATTCCTAATTCTTTTCCTTCCACCACTTACCCTCTGACCCATCTTTTTTTTTTTGGTCACTCATCTTCTCATATCCATCTTTTTTTTTTTTGGTCACTCATCTTCTCATATCCCTTCTTATTTGCAAACTCTTTTACGATCGATCACAAGTTTCTATTTGTTTCTCCTTCTTTGAAAACTCCTTTACCACCGATCACTCCTTTCTTTTTTAAAAGATTTTCTTCAATTTTCTCCTTTTTGCCATGATCACTCTCTCGCTTTTGCAATTATTTCTCTACTGATTCCTTCTTACAGTATCTCATTGTACGTGAGTGAAAATTTTTAATATGATATGGAATAAACTTAGCAGAATCATCGAGTGGAATTTTGATGACTAAAAATAATAATTTTGATTTATAAGAAATATATATGTATCCAATATTTGAATCATGATCATTAGGTTTGCTGAACTATTTTTTTGATATTGAACAATTTATTTTGAATGAGACTAATGTTTTACTTTATGAATATTATCATGTCATTTAATCAGGATAAATATTTATGTTTACAATGTAGGTTGATATTATTCATTTTATCTCATTCTATGTTCCTATATGACCAAGTTTTGGGTTCAATCATGTTTAAGATTGTTCCATTTTTTTATTAATTTTGATTTTTTTAATTTTAAAAATATTTTTAAATACTATATATATACTTAAGATATTATATATTTTAAAATATTTCTTAATTAAAAATGCAATCCAACCAAATGATCTTTTGATCTGACCAATAATGCATTGATCTAAGATTCGGACGTGTTGCTATCTGATTCGGATCTCTGCGTTCTATATAGATGCTCTGTCCAAAACAGTAAGAATGTTCGGTGAGAGATTTCTAAATTGGTCACCACATTAATGTGTAGATGTAACCATAGTAATATCCAGATGTGAATTCGCACATGGACCGGCGCTCCTGACCACAGCCTTGGTCAGCTAGGTGGATGTGAAACCTTTTACAAAATGGCTACCCAGCTAACATCATGCACAGGTCACCGTCAAGACATTCACATTTGATTGGTTACGGAACACTCTGAATTGACGACACCAGCCTATGTTCTGAACAAGGCGTAGACAGATAAATACCTCTGGGGATGCCAAAACATATGGTGAAAATTAAAATATTCATATTGTTATGAATGCCATTTAATTTGTACCGACAAAATTTAACAATGATGGACACAGGCACTACCCACAATTTTATTGTCGATCGAGAAGCAAAACAACTTGGGCTGATGTTATAGAAGAACCCAAGTCAAATGAAGATGGTGAACTCAAAGGCCAAGCGAATCTTTGGGTTAGCAAAGGGAGTTCCCATCAAGATCGAAACATGGAGCGGGAGCATAAACATGATGGCGATGCCACTAGACGACTTCCAAGTGATTCTTGGAATGGAGTTCATGAACGCGACGAAGTTGGTGCCAATGCCATTCCTAAACTCCCTATGTATGATGGGAGGTGACGACCCCTGTGTGGTTCCTATCTTTCGGAGAGGAACCAGGGAACCCCAATAGATATCGGCATTACAACTGAAGAAAGGGGTACGAAAAGATGAATTAACATTTATGGCTGCTATGAAACTAGACCCACTCGATGAGGAGGCCATTCATGAACCCGCTGTGGTGGCTAATGTTCTGAAGGAGTTCACGGACGTTATGCCACCTGAGTTACCGAAGACTCTGCCACCACACAAAGGCATTGATCATCTTATCGAGCTGGAGCCAGGAGTGAAGCATCCAGCGAGACCACCATACCGCATACCCCCTCCAGAGTTGGTAGAGCTCAGAAAGCAGTTAAGTGAACTGCTAAGTGGTGGTCTCATCCGTGGTTCCAAAGCACCATTCGGAGCTCCAGTTCTCTTCCAAAAGAAACAAGATGGGAGCCTCCAACTATGCGTTGATTATCGAGCCCTCAACAAAGTGATGATGAAGAACAAGTATCCCATCCCACTCATCGCGGACTTTTTTGACTAATTGGGCAAAGCAAAGTATTTCTCCAAACTCGACCTCCGGTCGGGGTACTGGCAGGTGCGCATTGCTGAAGACGATGAAGCGAAGACTACCTATGTGACCATATATAGAGCGTTTGAGTTTTTGGTGATGTCTTTCGGCTTAACCAACTCTCGGGTCATGTTCTGCACTCTTATGAACCAACTATTCAAAGAGTATTTAGATAAATTTATGGTCGTCTACTTGGACGATATTGTCATCTATAACCAAATGCTCGAGGAGCATGTCGAGCACCTTCGGACAATTTTTAAGGTTCTCAGGAAGAATACTTTGTTCATGAAAAGAGAGAAGTGCTACTTTGCTTAAACGGAGATCTTATTCTTGAGGCATCAAATCGGTGATGGCTCCATTCAGATAGACAAATCAAAGGTGCAAGTCGTTGCGGAATGGCGAACTCCGAAGAAGGTGCTAGAGTTGAGATTCTTCCTTGGTTTCATCAATTACTATCGATGCTTCATAGCGGGGTATTCGAAACATGCAACTCCACCGACGGAGTTGCTAAAGAAGGAGCAACCTTGGTGGTAGTCTGACAAATGTGAAGCTGCATTTCAAGATCTGAAGGCAGTAATTGTATTAGAAGAATCGGTGCTCAAATTATCGGACTATGGGGAGCCCTTCGAAGTCCATACAGATGCTTCAGACTTTGCTATTAGAGGAGTACTCATGCAGGAGAGTCATTCGGTGGCCTAGGAGAGCCGTAAGCTCAATGAGACTGAGTGACGGTATCCGATGCATGAGAAGGAGATGACAGTGGTGGTCCATTATCTACAAGTTTGGCGACACTACCTTCTTGGATCACGATTTGTGCTAAGGACATACAACATCGCTTTGAGCTATTTTCAAACTCAAAAGAAACTCTTCCCAAAGCAAGCATGATGGCAGGACTTCCTGGCTGAGTTTGATATGGTAATGGAATACAAGCCCGGAAAAGAAAATGTCATGGCCAATGCATTGAGTCGAAAAGTGGAGCGAGTGAATTCCATACAATTGGAGGGCAGAGGCTAAGCAAGTTAGTTGCACTCCGACTTCCTTTCCAGGATCAGGGATGGACTGTACAGTGATCCGCAAGCAATAACCCTGATGCAGCTTATCAAAGAAGGCAAGGCACGATGATTTTGGGTCCAGGAGGGACTCGTTTACATAAAAGAGAATAGGGTTTATGTTCCTCGAGTGGATAATTTAAGGCATGAACTCTTAAGAGAGTGTCACGATTCCTTTTGGGCTGGACATCTAGGTATTCACAAAACATTGGCTCTCATGGAGAGGGCCTTTTACTGGTCAAAAATGGGGATTGATGTGGAAGAATATGTTCGAATGTGCCTCACTATCCAACAAAACAAGGTAGAGCAACGACAGTGGAAGTTGGTGGGACTTTTGGAACCGTTGCCTGTGCTAGAAAGGCCGTGGGAGAGCATTTCGTTGGATTTCATATCAAGCTTGCCGGTGGTAGGGGGACTCAGATCGATACTCATGATGGTCGATCGATTTTTAAAGTATGTAACTTTCATTGTTGCACCCCTACACTGTTCAGCAAAGGAAGCAGCCAAGCTGATAATGAAGAATGTGATGAAGTATTGGGGAGTCCTACGAACCGTTTGTCACTTTTGTATACTTGTGCAAAGACATGACAGTATATTTTGCCTTGGTTTTGTGTGTTTTTGCTTGTAAAAATACATATTCGAACAGGTTGCAGCGCTACAGTGCGACCGCTCACCGTGTCGGGCCAAAAAGCCCTAAAATGGCTCTGTTTTCGTATGCCGCGGGCTATTTTCTACAGCTTGCTATAGCGCCCAAAACATTAATCATCTCAGCACCCTGGAACCCCTTAGATAGCACAGGGCTGGATGAGGCTTCGGTATATTGTCGGGCGCTAAAAAATTTTCACAAATTCGCATATTAATTTGACAGGAACTTAACTTCGCGCCCGACACCCGTTGAGTTATTGTTTGTGGACTTGCAACTGTTCGTTCTATCTTCTAAAGTCTTTACTTTCTCATTCCTCTCTTTTCTCTCTTGCACTCAAGGTGATTGTTGAATTGTTTATAAAACTTCCCTCTTCGCGAGACGCCGGGACTTGTCCATCGCTCATTTTTAATTTAATCAACTTTCTGTTTTACAGGTCCTTCGGGACCTGTATGAAGTTGCAACTAGGCTAAACCTTTGCGAATGCATATGTCGCAAGGGCACCTCATGACTTTGGCAATCTCAGTTAAATCCGAGGAGTTGGCGCAAGGGTGCGTCGTGACTTAGGCAATTCAAGCTAAGTTCGCGACTTGATCGCAAGGTTGCCTCGCGGCTTAGGCAATTCTAACTAAGTCCGTGACACTGTATCATCCATAAATATGCTTTGCATTCATCGAGTGTGCCTGAGCCTTCCTTTTTCTAATCTATTTAGCAAATTAGATCTTAAGAATTAGGCAAACTATGTATCAATTTCATAATACACTGGAATCGATCAATTTGTTGCCGATGCTATGCTGCAGATATGCTCAAATGGCAGACCCGATGATGCACCCTGATGGTTCGTTAAACTTTGTCACCATCTCTAGCTGACTTATTCGTGAAACATTCTTGCGAGCTTGTTCGTGACTTATTCTGTTGTTGACCTGCTACTCTAGTCATTTTTGCCTATCTGTACAACAAATGTGCTTTTCTAAATAGGTGGACGCAGTGGTATATCTAGTGGACGCATGGGACAAGGAGAGGTTTGCAGAGTCCAAGAAGGAACTGGATGCGCTCCTCATTGACGATGCCTTGGCAAATGTCCCGTTCCTCGTCCTGGGGAACAAGATCGACATCCCACATGCGGCATCTGAGGAGGAGTTGTGCTTCCACCTAGGCCTGCACCACTTCATAACCGGGAAGGGCAAGGTTAAAATTACCGACCCCAATGTCCGCCCCGTTGAGGTCTTCATGTGCAGCATCGTGCGCAAGATGGGTTACGGTGATGGCTTCAAATGGCTTTCGCAATACATAAAATAGGACCCTATTTTGATGTGGCTCAACCTGTCATTTGATTTTGGATTTTAGTGGGATGCAGTGCATGGCCATCCTGATGTTTTCCATTCGTTTCGCATAGTACACAGACAAAGACAGGATTACATCTTCCCCTTCGAGCTATAGTTCCTCATGTGATGCTCGATTTTTTGTTGCTACAACTTGATCTGTTACAGTTTCTCATGAGCAATTTATACTTGGATTGATCTCTTGTTTTGGGACTGATGGTCCACTGACATAGACGCAGCTAACTAATGTTTGGTGTTATCAAACCAGCTTAAGCTTCTATTCTAGATAAGACCTGGAAGTGACTCTGTCCTAGCTTAACGGCTTTATATTTTGGGCCTATAGTTTCGATGCTAAATTGCCAAGTAGAAATATTGCTGCTAATGTGCCCCACATATTGGTTGCTTCAAAGTAAGCATGCATAGCTTTCTGATGCCCATTCTTTGAACAATCAAAATTAAGGTAACATTCGGACAATCACTCGAGATACTAGGTTATTCATTATGAATAATAAGGGCAGTTTTTCAAGAATAATTTACTAATATGGTGAAACAATCAATCTGTTGCTTATGTCAATGCACTTCATTTATCCATGTTAAACAATATGGAGCAAGGGTTACTTTAACTAAGCCCGGTACTACCAGCTCTACTATAATGCACGGATCGGTACATTAGTGTGTCTTTCTTTGTCTCCTTATGACTTAAAAAGCCAAAGGACGAGCAAGAAACAAGTCTTTTTCATTTTTCTCCCTTTTAGATCCTGGTTTTCATTCCGTGTGCATTTTATATATTTTTTTAATGCCCCAACAAGAATATAATATATTTTATTTTATTTTTTAAGCTTCTACATCATCAACTAGATTTTCAAAAATAATTAAAATACTGACTAAAATATCTCATAAATAAATAAATAATAATATGATGTAATACGATAATTCATCCATTTAACTTGTTTAGTCTAATCACTAATCTAAGATACTTAAAATCTGGCCGTCACAGGCGACGTGATGATGAACTTTTCGTGCGTGCTGCATCGTGTGGAAAGATCGAGCTCTGTACGATGATGGTACGTTGTTACACATCTACCCTTGCTGAGTTTTAAGAATAGCGAACATGGCCCTACATGCTGTACCTATTAAGATTTTAATTTGAGTTGATAATTATATTTAATTATTTTTAGTATTCTTTTTTTTTTTTTCTTTCAAAAGTTAATTCTTATATTTATGAAAGTGAAACATTTAACCCATTACTTCAATAAATTTTTTTTAAAAATTTTTTAATCTTATAAAATTATTTTTCAATCACATATAGGGATTTCAATATTTTATTTTTATAAATATAAAGATCCTAATATAATTTTTAAAAATATAAAGATCAAAATACTAAAAATAATTAATTACAGAAAATAATATGTAATTAACTTGTTATATACTATGCTTAAGCATAATCATATATTTGAAGATATATGTGACATGTATTTAATTAGATAATTTAATCTTTTTCTTATCATTCTTAAATGAAAAAGACGAGCAATGAAACACGCAAAAAATATATTTTTTTTTCTTGACATTCATTTTTTTCCTATGTAGAATAGTGATATCGAGTGGCAAGTGCCGGCCGGTCTAATTAGAATTGGGCAAAAGACCCGGCCCTGGGAGGGATCGACACCGTCCGGTCCGGTCCAGTTCGGTGCGGTGCCGGACCTCAGAGAATTCTAAGGGACACCGCGTTCGTTGGGCGGACTGTTCCCTGCTGCTTTTTCGTCTCCAGATCGTTATTCCCGGCTTTCCGCTCCGTCGCTTGCACTGGATTGCCATTCGATGAGCTGAATTAATAGGCGCAACGATCGCTTGTTGGGAGGGGGAAGGGACGTCAACCCGTCGAATCGTTGCCCTGCGACTTGCTGCGGCTCGCCAGAATCGCCTTCAAGCTTTTGATTTTGAATCCGGTTGTTCTCTTGCTGTGATCTCTGTCTGCAGCGCGGCGCCTCGCGTTGTCGCCTCCTCTTGATTGCGTCTGGAGAGTTTGGAGCCAAAGGTCGAACATTTGAGGACCGCGGAAAGCGGGTTGGACCAGAGGTCGAAGCTTCGTACGATTTCAGCAGCACATACAGGGGACGGAAGGCGGGAAACTTATAAGGGTTTCGATGGGGAGAGTGAAACTGAAGATAAAGAGATTGGAGAATAGCAACAGCCGGCAGGTCACCTATTCGAAGAGGAAAATTGGGTTGACGAACAAGGCGAAGGAGCTATCTATTTTGTGCGATATCGACTTGGTCCTTCTCATGTTCGCGCCTAATGGGAAGCCTACCATATGCGTCGGAGACCGCAGGTACTAGCTACTATTACCACTCGGTCATCTTTCATGGCCATGCGGTTGTTTCAATAATTTGGCAGTTCTCTTTGCTATATCAGATTTTGAGAAACATGTTCTTTCTTTTTTTGTCTGATTGCTGCTGAATGTTTCTAAGTGTGATGATGCATTTTGAGTGGGTTATGTATGTTGTTTAGTTGAGGTTGAACCTCAGGGTCATGGTAAGGTTGCTAGGTAAGTAAAGTTTGGGAGTAAGGTTGCATGCATTGACCCTTTCTAGATCTTGTATTTGGCAGGAGCCATGTGCATTGAGCTGCCCTTATATTTGTTGTTTAATTCTGTAAATAGTCTTTCATAGGCAATGGAATGAGATCCTCTTGACTGGCAATGTCCGCTAGAAGTCTTCTTACGCATGACCATGTATATTAATTGATTAGTTCAAGTAGAGGACATATAATAGTTACAATATGGAAATAGATGTGGAAGCACTATCCTCTATTATACGAGGGTGATTTTTTGGTAAATAGTAAAGGTGTCCTCCCATAATTCCCCTCCATCTCTTATGCACTTTTACTCTAATGCATTCTTCTTTTTCTCTTGTAGCAATACTGAGGAAGTTGTTGCAAGGTTTGCTCAAGTATCCCAACAAGAAAAGGGCAAAAAGGCATGCTCAAATTCTCATTGGCTTTTAAATGTGTTTCTTTGTTAATTATATGTCTCTGATGTCACCTTTCAATTTTTTGTAATTTTAACAGAAAGTTGGAGAGTCTTGAAGTAAGTTTGTTCGCCATTCTGCAGTGATCAATATATTGAGTATGATCATTCCATCTTTGTTACAGAAACTTCAATTCAAGCATCCGAGGATCATTATCACATACTTTGCAAAACTTATGTCCCCTTTTTTTTCTAGGTTCTGAAGAAAACATTCAAGAAGTTGGACCACGATGTTGATATCCAAGAGTTCCTTGGTTCCAGGTACTGATAGTTTTTATATACTTGGCATATGTTGCAAAAATGTTCCAAATTTCTTATGCTCTTTTGTTTTTCTTGCAGCACCCAAACGGTTGAGGTATTTATCATTTGACATTTCCTACCACATCATCATTTTCAGTAAATATCATTGATGAACTATTTGAAATTCCTGTTACTAATTAAAACCCTGTGTGCAGGAGATAACTAATCACTGGTCGTCATTGCATGGTCAACTATTAGATGTACAAAAAAGACTCAGGTGCTGTACCTTAGTTTTCTATTTTTTTTGTCTTTTTTTTAATATGATATACTGTGATTTCATAGTGATGGCCTGTAGCTACTTCAGTTTTGCAAGTCATATAAAGTGTTGTAGCAGGACACCTCAACTTCCAAGGAATCATAAAACTATAAGAGGAATAATTTCTGCAGATGTGGATTTGTCATTTAGAACAAGCAACATAGGTCAAGAAACTGAAAGTTGTTTGCTATGGCCTTTTCCTTAAATTTAGAAAGCCAATTCAGTGCATATAATGGAAGTTTCCAAGATAAGACCCACTGAAAAATAGTTTGAGAGTACTCTGTAATAAAGATTGTAGTTGGTCAGAATTTATGTTTTCCTTGTAAGGCAGAAACAGTAGTTTTGGTCTCCCCTTGAGGGAGAAAGAAATTTATAATTTTATGTAACCATATATAGACTCCCCCAGAGGTATATTTGTGCTTCTCGTGCGTGTAACTTTTCCCTTACGGAGCTTAACAATTCCATTAGCTGACGGCAAATGGCTGGAATTAGGAGTTTTCTGTTGTATCCGAGAAGAATCCAAAGCCAAAGGTGAGATTAGAAGTTGGGTATTAGAAAATGAATCATAGGCAGAAGCAGGAGTATAACTAACTGTCTTCTATCATTGCTCCAGTCCTTAAGTTGTAAAGTGAGAAGATTTTTAAGATCAAACAATTTCTTTCTTCATGATGTACGATCGAACAATTTCATTAAGATCAATGTTATATCAGCTTCTTCACCAAGAATACAATGAACTTAGAAATAGCTACTACAGGACAGTCTTCTACAGTTCCTTTTTCCTGATAGGACGTTTGTTTTTCCATATGAATGATTGAAATGCCATTTGTCCTAGGTACTAATCAACAGTTTTACATATCTGTAAACTTAGTCTTCAATTGTGTTTGCGAAACTGAAGTTGATGCACATTTGAGTCCTTTTAATCATTCCTAGTTCAACCATAAATGCTGCTGGAAAACAATTTTTAGGTTGAAAATACTAGTTATTCCAGCTCATTTTGTGTATTTAACAATTTTTTTTACTTTTCCTCCAGCAATTGGGCTGACCCAGACAAGATTGATAACATAAACCATATTACCACAATGGAACAATCTCTTAAGGAATCTCTTGGCCAAATTCAAGTGCATAAGGTAAAACATATTGGGGTTCTGAATTTATGATCATAAATGGACCATTTTACTGAAGCTTCTGTTGTTTTTGGTACAAATAGTTTTCTTTTAATGTATATGGATATTGCCAATGAATTAGAGAGCCTTTTGAGTATATCCATAATGTTGTATGCAATACCATAATCATGTTGACCTGAAGTAACAATTGCAGAGAATTCCTTCTTTGGGGGTTTAGCTTGGTCGCTTTTAATCCTATGAATTTTGAATAGCAATTGATAATCCTGATCATATGGTAATGATAACACCATCAAATGACAGTTCATAAAGTTCTTGGCATGTTAAGATTTACCATTCTGACTACTTTCCCTCTCTATAGTGAATGTGTATTAAGTTTATGAGAAAGCAATTTAAGTCATCTCTTATATCTAAATATTCAATTTATCAAAATTTTGTTTGTTAGCTTGGACAGTTCTTCTAAACTGCAAACTAAAACCAAACAGAAGGTAAAATTACCAATTATTATTTTACATTCCCCATGAAACTGAATCAAAGGTACTTGTTCGGTGACTTTGCTAATGGTTCATTTGTATACCTTCTCTAGATAAACTGGCATGTGAAGTTTATGGGAATATAAGTTGTTTTAAGACAAAATACAATGCTTCAGAACTTCTATTCAGTATGTTGTCATCCTCTAAAAATTTAAGCTATTTAGATGTTATATGGAAGTTCAGAAATATGGCAGCATATATCTCGTAGTTTTGGTACATAAACTATTACAAAATTGATCAGGTATTATGTTACTCAAACAGCTTCTATCCAACAACATGCAAGGATGAGCAAATTAATCACAAAATTGATTAAATGTTGTGTGACTCAGAGAGCCTTCACCAATTAAGCATGCAAGGATGAGCTTTAACACGTGAACCAAACGTTTAAGCCAAAATGACTAAATAATAGGTAGCTAAATCCACACTACAAGTCTATCATCTTTTTATTCTTCTGATGTAGAACGAGTATTAACAATCTCTTCTTGTCAAATCTTAAATCTTTGACATCCTCATTGGGCTTATACATTAGCTTAGGCATCATGATGTCTGACTTTCAAGTTTGCAACTTTCTCATCAAACACCATTATAAATCGGAGTACAACAATCTCCTCCACTAGTACCAATAATGTCCACCACAACAAGAATCCTTATAACAAGCGTCGTTTTAGGCTTAACTCAATGCAATGCCTATTCTCAAAGTTCATATGACAACCTTAGTCTTGCTTGTGTCAACCCATAAGATTGGCTCAAAGGGGGTGTTCACGACCCATGCACTCTTCTACTAGCTCAACAACTTGCAAGCTCAGTCTGGAAACTGGTCACCCCATTTTTTTAGTGATATGCCACTATGTTCATGCACAAGGCCATTGCCTTATGACTTTCCTTGTAACGGACAACATGGATATGGATCATACAATATTCACTCTTACTTTCATGTTTTATAAAAGTTTTACTTTTGAAAATTCTTTGTTTTATTTGTCTTGACAGGAGAACTTTGGAAAGCAACTTATTTCTGTAGATTACAGTGGCCAGGTAAAATGTCTTTTTAGTCGTGTCCTCCCTTTCAAGTGTTTGTTGCTCTATGCAAGGGAAATGGCACATGCATATTTATAAAGGGAACTAAGCTGATATAGTTCTGTCACTTTTGTTGTTCCAGAATGACATCCATCCATCCACAGGATTAGGCTGTGAGCAAGGAGCCTCACCCGTTTCATGGCTTCATATCAATGATGATCAGCAATTGATGCTTCCACAAGATGCTAATCTGCTACCTTGGAGGTGAGATGGCAATATAATTGCTTCCTATCATTCTTCATTTAGTAAGTAGCTATTGTTATTTTTCGAAGACAGTCGTAATTTTGTCTTATCTGTGCTGCTTCTTGTTTGCCCAATCATATACTGCAACCTATCATTCTTCATTTACTAATTAGCTTTTGTTATTTTTAAGATACAGCGAGTCTTTAGTTATTTGCTATCTGTGTCATTTCTTATTTGTCCAATCATAGTCTTCTTCCTATCATTCTTCATTTATTAAGTAGCTGTTGCTATTTCTAGGATACAGTCATTTGTAGTTTTGTGCTATCTTTGCTATTTATATCTCCAATCCTAGTCTAGGAACGTATGGTCACATTGCAATGATTTTCATGAACTTGTAGGGCCATCAGCAACTGAACTAATCCATTTATCCATAAAAATGGTAGCTAATTCTTTTTTATCAGCTTAACTGGATGTTGAATGTTCATTTTACCTATTTCTATTTTTTTCCCTTTTAGACTTGGTACTTGAACGTTTAGCAGTGTTAAGTATCCACTAATTTCAACTGCAACTTATGTGATGCTTTTCAACTTTCTAATGTACTTCATTTGGGATATCAATTTTAAGCAAGTTGTAGTTTTTGGATAGTTATTATTGACACTTTGAAAGATTTCTCTGAATAAGGATATGATTTGTTAAACCACTATTCAAGATCAAAATACTCCAAGATCAAGTCCAACCTCCAACTACATGTGAATCATCACCAGGACCTTCTAGTTTCAATTAATTCAAGGACAATCTAGAGTTGTCCAAACTCTTATGGAAAGTTGATGTCTTATTTTTTAGAGACATTGGATGCTCCATGGGCACATCTCTTAAAACTTATCATGCATACTTCAGCATAGGTGAACAGACAGGGGCCAATGACCAAATACAAGAGGAGTGCTTGCATGAATATAGTCAGAATACATGTTTGAGGTGACAACTGGGAGGACAGTATCCCTACAACTCTTACGGTTGGAATTTGCTATGTGAAAGAACATTCAAGCCTGAGGCAGAAAAAAGCTTGCAGGAAAGTACTATAGATTACCAAGTGAATCACTTTGATGCTAGCTTTCACAATTGGGTTTCCACATCTGGGACATGTGGTGTTGCAATATATGACGAGCAGTCATACACCCAAGTAAGATTTTGAATCATGTTTTCTCTTGTTCTGTTCCATAATTGGTTGATTGAAAGTGCAACCTGAAACATTGGCAACCACAAAATTTAGGAGGTTGCATGGTCATGCTTGAAGGTTTTGTCCCATCCACCTATGATGTATCTACACTCACCAGCGGTTGTATGGTTTGCCATGCACCCCAGCCTAACAGGTGTTCCCTGCATCCCCAGCTGTAAGTGTTGGTTCCTGGGTCAGGACACATTTTAGGACACAAGACATTTTCAATTAAGATTGAGATATTTCATGACACCAAAAGTGTATATGGGATATGCTTAGCACTCCAAGAATGAAAGGGAGACACATGATGCCTATTTGTTCTTTTCCTTGAGTTGAAGTTAGATTGAACTAGAAGTGATCTCTGCTCCTAATTTATATCTTTAAATGTGTTGTGATTTTTCATTTAGTTATACATTCTGCCACTCGATGCTTTCCCCCTCTTAAATTTTGCATAATCTCCTTCCAGTGTGCATATTTCGAACTTCTGAATTAGTAAACCAACTTATCTAGTAACTATCATTTTTCTCCTTGTTATATTCGATATTGTAACTGGTAATTTGCAGCTTCAAGTGATGGGATTATCCTAATTCATGCAATATTGTATCTGATATTTTGTTAGCAATCTCAAAGCTTTAAATTGCCTGATCTTAGATGTCAGGATCATGGCCAATGAGAGGGTAAATCCTCTGTTACCCTTTCTGATGTCTTTCTCAGAATAAGAACCTCAAATCTCATAAAGCCCTCGTGCACACGGAAGATGCCTGGGATATGTAATGAGAAAGCCCTGTAGATGTCAGTTTCATGTTTTGCCTGATTGATGATTTCCTGCTTGCCATTGCTTATGTTTTGCCTATTAATCTAACTCTTGTTTTCACTGAACCTAATTTTGCAGCAATATTAGAGAAAAGAGCTGGCTGATGGCAGGAGTCTTCAGTAAATACAAACTTAATCCATTGCTTCGAACAATATCTAGGCAACTGGCGATACGAAATGGAACCATAGAGTACTGGTATGATCGTTGTGTATTCCTGTAACAGGAGAATGTTTTAGATAATACTCTGCCGATGGTGCTCAACCGTGCAGCCATTCAACCGTGTTTAGGTTGTTTGTAGGTCATGAGGTTTCGTCTTCTCCTCTTGTTTCTTTTTCCTTTTTCCTTTTTTTTTTCCCTGTAGTTGTTGATCATTCTCTGAACTTCTCTGAACTTCTGCCTCCTCTTGTGTACCGATAAACTGCAACAGAGATTATTGACTTTGTAAAAGTGTTGATGTGAACCAACTTGACAATGTCAAGTTTTTTGCTTATGATCAGGACTGGATCAATCCATCTTGAGTTTTGATGTTCACCTTTGTTCTGATCTTTTCGAGCTTAGCATGCTAATTCAACATGAAAAAGTTAATTGTGGTGTGGTTTTTCTTAGCGCTGAATAGATTCCTTTGTCTGAGAACTGTTCCGATCGACAAGATGATTTAATCATACACCACAGTTAGAACTCTGGGAGAACTATTCTCTGGCCATTGAAGTTTCCCTCACTCGAGAGAATTGAGTTAGAATGATGAGCTGAAAAATTGTCCTGGTGATGTTATTGATATGATATTGAGACAAAAGATGTCCATATTGTCAATGAGAGGTGTTTCACAAGGGCTTTTCTAAGGAGTTACTCTTTCCAAGCCAAAAATGAATCATAGGCTATCATCACCCATCCAATAATTCACACATGTACCAGTTGTTCTTTAGCTAAGTGAACCTTCTGCCTTGTCTTCCTATGATATGCCACATCATTTGGAAGCTTGTGTTTGTAATTAACTCCTACTAGTCCAACTTCATCAGCAACAAGATGATGGTAGCACAACCTGTCAACACCTGTGTTGTCCATTAGTGAAAGAGGTAGGAGTTGCTGATGTGTCAATCAAGTGTTGCTGTTCCACCAGTTTGCCAATCAAAACTGTGGATGCTGGAAACTTGCACAACAAACAGCCTAAGATGAGCTCATGGTAGGTCAAGACATTGACATCACAAGCATGAAGCACAACTCAGGAAACAGTGGCAGGCATTTAAGTGGCATGTGTGTGCCATTTCATGTCAAGTATCCAACCACCTCTTATATCAATCACATTAAACCATGTGGCATATGATAGAAGAATACTCCAACAACATAAAACCATTTATCTAGAAAGAGTAACAGCAAATGCAATGGTATGAAGCAAACCTGTGGATTCCAACCACTACCAAAAACTTTTCTTACAGATTGAATGAACAAATGTAGCTGTACAGGAATGCACATTGCCATCTCTGATGCCAACCTTCTTTTCATTTCAGACCAAGACAGCTGATGAGGTTGATGAAGGAAGATGCAGTGTATCAAATGGTAGAAGAAAAAGCTCTTGTTGGGATTTATTGGAAAGAATCAGCTCAAGCCTCTCAATTGTACATATAGGCTGAAATGAACATAATCACAGGAAAGAAGTGCTTATCAGGCTTCTGCGGCAGCAGTGAAGTCAAGGGAGAAGCAAGAGAATGAAGAATTCGAGTTGAGATCAGAGCATGGATCAGGGAAGACTGATTCAGAATATCCAGAGACATTAGAACATGACCAAGAATTAGAAGGATCTGATGTAATGGACAGTGCGATATTTGAAAGACAGATAGCGGTGAAGGGATCATTTTCAATTCCTGAGAAGAATCCGGCGGTGGATATGTTGGTTCCAACAATGTTCTTGAGTGTGACCTGCTTAATCTTCGGGAGAGCATCTGGATCATACTCATCATTTGGATGGCCACCACAGTGACCGGTGAACCGAAATGCCTCATGCACGTTCTCCATCTCGACATTTGATACAACTATGTCTTCGATGAAGCCACCTCGCCCTCTTGTGGTCTTGAAATTTATGCCGGTTAACGAATTGTCGATATGGAGATGCTCGACATATATGAATGAGATTCCACCTGACATCTCACTGCCAAAAGCGAGAGCAGAACCGAGGGGTGTCTGCAGATGGACTTTGCTGATATGGATATATGTCGAAGGCATGCCATAAGAGATGCCATAGTTGTCCCAACCACTTTTAAGGGCAATCGCATCATGTCCGACATCAATGCTGCAGTCTTCAATGCATAAATTGGAGCAAGAATCTGAAGAGCCCAAATAGGATTGATAAAGATTAATCTGCTATTCCATCAGCTAAATAGGCTTAAATATTCAGAACAAGAAGATTGGTCTGTCATCAATGATTTAACAATGTACTTGTGATCACTTTTGGCTGAGTGAAAATTTTGTGAACAATGAACACGAAAACTTTTTTCTCAATGATGTTAAGAAAAGTATTGAGTTTTGTCGCTTTTAGGAGTTCTTGCGAATGAGACTGAGGATCATTTAGGAATTTATATCAAGGAAATGAGGATCAACTCCTATCGATCCAAACTGTGTAGTACAGCATCAAATTTACTCTTTTGAATGCACATAATAAACTAATTTACAAGGTTTAAAATCAGGAAAAACATTAAATGTTGAATTGCTTTCCGAGAGACGAAAAATGGGTTTGACAACTAAATGAAAGTTTAGCTAAGATTTGTTAACACATAACATTCGCAGAGAGGAGTATGAAAACATAAGAAACAAAGCTGATAATAATAATAATAGTAATAGGTACTTGCATTATTACCTGGTACTATGCCATTTGTATATGGAGAATCGGACGAAGCATGAATTGTTATGTTCTGAATCTCAACATTTCTGCATCACATGAACATGACTCTTTTGTGAGAAAAATTCCAATTCCAATTCCAAAGAAAAAAAACAAGCCGCTAACTTTGCTTGAAAGAACCAAGGAAACAGGATCCATAATATACCTGCAGTAGACAGGATGAATGCTCCAGGCAGGGGAATTCAAGAAAGTCAAATTTGAAACCACGATATCATTACAATTCACTAGTTCGAGAAGGTGAGGACGGCTATAGTTCAGAGATTGTGAGGAAAACCACTCCCACCAAATAAGACCTTGTCCATCGATGGTGCCATTATCACCTGTCGTGAAGATTAAATCAAGTATTTTACACTCAGAAATAGGACTAGCAGCCATAAACATGAAATGTCTGTGCGTGACACATCAAAGAAGCCATGCCTGTTATCACTACATCAGTCAAGTTATATCCATTTATCAAGCTGCGATGCCTTGCACCGGGTAGATCTAATCCTTGACCATAAGAGGGTAAGGACTCAACAATAGGCCATTGTGATGAATCCTGAAAGCGAAAAAGAAAAAAGATTAAGTGACCATTTCGAAAATTCTAGTCTGTGGATATAAAGGCTGTGACGTCAAATCCCTCTAACATCTTATTTCTCAAACTCCTTTATCTTAATTGCAGCACATCGATATCTCCAGGGCATAGAAGACAACATTTTGACCATATTTCCCTCATTCCAGAATGCAAAGTATTTATATAAGAAATACGAATGATTCAAGTGAATTAAAACCAAAACGAAATCATGAAGAGTTAATTATGCTCCGGTAACTTGGTAATCGCTACCAAATTTCGATCCACAAGCACCGAGGCCAAGAGAAATATATACATCATATTAATCTGAAGATTAAGGCAGCAGTACCAATCGAAGCAAGTCCAATTCCACTATTTCGAGTTCAGATCTGGCACTGAAGATGCCTCTATCATTTACTTCAACTACGGTAGTGTGCTATAATTGCCGAACATATTTAGAGAACATTTATTTGGTAGAATCAGAATACTTATTATAGCTAAATTTGGCTAGAATTAAGAAGAAATAGCAGACAGAATAAATTGATGTCTATTCATTATAATTCAGACCTGACTGCCGATTATAATGGCATCTTGCTCCAGGAAGAGCGTGAGATGACTGGTGAGATTGAAGCTTCCAGTGAGCCATCTCCCCTGAGGCACATAGAGCTGAGCACCTCCTTTGTCGGCAAATGACCTCAAATAGAACACTGCATTCTGAAAGGCCACTGTGTTCAGAGTAAGTCCATCTCCGACCGCTCCAAACTCCGTGATGGTCACACTGTGTGGCCTTGACGTCGAGATGTGCTTGTAGTTGCAGTAGCCATCACTGCTTCCACTGGCTTCAATGGCGTCCGCGACAGCTAAAATTAGTATCACAATTGCCTCTGGAAGACAGGCAGCAACAAATGCACAATGGTCAGCACCTGAAATAGCATGTGTGCTTTCTGGAATTGGCAGCAATTCGACATCAATGTAAAGACCAGCAAGAATGGATGGCGGTGATGATTCATAACAAAAAGGGCAAGCCATTGTGCTGGTCACTTTCCATCAGCAATCAAAGAAACAGAGAAGGATGCAAAAGGAGTCGAAGCTCTCAGAAGGATGAAAGAAGAGATCTTTGCAATATTTGCTGCAGAAGACCTCAAAACATTTGTGATCCGAATGGACCATTTCACACGAAGCAAGGACTGATTGCATAACTACTGCCATTGGTTGAGCTTAGAATCACAGTTCATATAGCCACTTCAATAGAGAAACTCATGGTAGAAACGCTAGAATTTGGCATGGCGAAAGACGGATGAAAATTACAACTCCAACAAAAACAAGGAGATAAATCACAAAGCTACCAATATGACATCAACCCAACACAGTGGAGTGCTGATCACCAAGAAAAATGAATCATTTATCTTAGAAAACAATGAGAAAAGGCAAGGAAAAAAAACATACTTACTAGCCTCTTCATGAATCCCCCCTTGAGACAAGGGGCAACAGAAGGCCAGAATCAAGCTGTTCCAACAGCAGAGGATTGAAGAAGAAGAAGAAGAAGTAGGATTCCTGATGTGAGAGAGCAATAGGAGGAAGCGCAGGGAGAGGAGGAGGAGGAGTGGTACAAAAGCCAGGAAGCTGCCCATTTATAATAAAAGAAAACTAGAAATGATAAGGGAAATAGCAGGAAATCCAAGTGTAGATTGACCAAAGACTTGAGACTCAGATTCTGACACCATTAGGAATTGCTTGTGGTGATGTAGACAGGAGCGTGGCCAGCCAATAGGAGTCAGTGGGTGGAGACATGGAAGAGTCACTTTTGGGTGGGCAATTTAGTCTTCATGAAACAGAGCATATGGAAGCAAGAAAAAAATAAGGAAGACAAGGGGGTCCTCCTCTCCATGCCAACTAATAATAACATTTCAGTGGCTCATCCCCTTAAAAACCATTGTCTGAGAGAGAGAGAAAGATAGAGAGAGAGAGAGAGAAGAATTTTACAGCAATGCAGTAGAACTTCAGTTAAACATGTTGCCAACAAAACACGACAGGAAATCCAATACAAGTAAACGACTGCTGTCTTAGAAAAAACCCCTAATTATTTCTCGTTCAGATTCTTTCCTCTCATGCTCTTGAACAGCAGTGAAAGAGTCAATGCATGCTATGTATGTGTATATACAAGGAAATGGCATTCGGCGGCTCACACAATACGATAGGAAAGACGGTTCATGTCAACGACTGTTGCCTTAAGAAACCTGTTGTGTTTTCAGCCACATCCTTTCCTCTCATCTTCTCCCCATGCCAACTAAATTTACCACAGTGCAACTCCTGATGATAAAAATGTTGCTTTCGTCTGGATCAGAGTTGCTGATCTTAAGGTACAGAGGATTTGTATCAGGTACAAACATGAAGTGTGGATATGTGATTGTATGCATATCTGTGTGTCAGAGAGAGAGAGCGAAGAGAGAGAGTGGTGGACAGAGCAATGTGGACACCAGCTTAGTGAATCAGGGATTGGTTTCATGCAGATGTTTGAGAGGGGGGGATGGGGATGGGGATGGGGATGGGGATGGGGATGTGATGTGAGAGGAAATGGCTGCGGCTGTAGCCGTGAGCGAAACAGAGCGGTGGGGTAGAGTGGGTGCATGGGACTGCGTGTCGCATGTGGGTTGCCAGGGAGGAGGTGGCCCCCCACAGCTTCAATCATGCCCTTTAGCCTGGCGTTGCTCAATCACTTTTTGACATAACATCTGTTTACACTAAACATTGTAACGCACTCGCACTCTCTCTCTCTCTCTCTTCGATGGCTGATGAGAGGGAGATGGTGACTTGGGAATGCCGGTTGGGTCCACGGAAGCATGGTGGAGACAGAAACCATGGGAGGGGTGAGCTGTGATGTTTGGTGAGAGGACGAGGGTGGCGAATGAGAGGGAGATGTTGAAAGGCCTTTTGGTTCACTCGTATTCAATTGCGTTGATGAGTTCTTGGAATTCCACTCTGCCCATCTGTTATTTCTTGTTGTTTTCTCTGTATTCTCCATCGATGAAGACAAGCTGTGTTTTGACGGGAATGCTTCGGGAGTCGGCCAGCCGGTGGGGGAACGGTGAGAGCGTGGGTGAGGAGGTTAGGTCAGGAGAGCCCATAGAAACGAAGGCTGGTGAATCACTCACTCCATTTATTTCTGGAGAATCATACAGATAACCAACCCACTTCGAGGTTAGCATGCATAGTCTGGTTGGGTATGAAGGCATTTGATTCTTGAGCTCCAAAGAAGATAATTAAGAATAAGGAATCTTAATCGATATGAATGATTGGGTGTTGCTGCCTTGGTTGGATTATGTTGAGGAAACAGTTGGTACTTATTCTCTATGCTTCTCAGATCACACCACTTTGCTGCTGGTTCTTACTTCACTTTTCTCAGGATGTGTTTGTTATATATGCTATCATCGCAAGGTCTCAGGCTGAAGGAGCCGAACGTGTTATCCTCCCCACTCTGAATGTGTTTATATGCCGACGAAAGATGTAAGCTGCTGAATGTGTTATCCTCCCCCACTCTCTGTAAACATGATTGCAGAGTTTAATTGCACCTGTACATTGAACTACTTGTTCTAAATAGACTTGGAAGATGATTCACTTGCAGATCACCAAAAGATGTATATATAGTAGGTGAGTCGTGAATTCTGTCATCTGACAAAAGATGTATATGTCGGTAAGAACTGAAAGCACAGCAACTCACCTCCACTGGTACCAAGAAAACATGCACCTTGATTGGAATCGAATGACCTGAATGTCCATGATTCAGATGGAAACCCGAAACAAGTAAGAAATCCTTGAGATCCTCAGTTGCTGCGTCCCCGAATTCTACAACACACGACAGTAAAAGTAAACCCTAATTGACTGAACTGTTATTGCTCAAGAACAGCTCAACTGACTCGGACCCTGAACCCACTGCTGTTTCTTCTTCCTCTGGCCCTTCCTCCCCTTAGAGCGTACGTAAGGCTTTGTATGGCTGTGCGGCACACCAGGAGCTTTACCATAGTGTTTAACAGCTTCCGGGCATTCTTTGGGCCTCTCAAGAGAACCTATAGACAGAACATGCTAGATCGGAGAACAATTTAAAGCCACTACTGAGAGTCTTTTCACTTAAATTGCTCGTACACAATGCTCAAATCTTAACAAGCTATATAAACTAATCCTGAGTAAATCAATCCTGAATATTTTTAAAGCCACTACTGAGAGTCTTTTTACTTAGAAATGCTCCTTCACAATGCACAAATGTTAAGAAGCTATATAAACCAATCCTGAGTGAATCTATGGCACAGTATCAAGCCCCTGGAGTCCATAGCAATGCAAAGAGTTCAAAGGAAATGCATCATTCTGTCAAAAAAGAAATAAAAATGCCTCCAAGCTAAAATACTGTAGCACCAGACTCGTTTCTATGATGTAATTGCATTGTCCAACAAAATGCACTGCACTACAGATGTTCTACCAGTCACAGTAAGCACAAGATCTTACCTCAATATTAAAAGAATCTACTCCCTTAAATATAGTTTCAATCCCTTGGAAAGAAAAAGCTGCAGTCGCTATGGGTATTCAAATCAAATCGAAAAACTGAACCAAATCAAACCTGAATCGAATCGGTTCATTAATAATTCAGTTTTGAATGCTATAAATGATTTCAATTTGGAAGGGTACTTTTCTTCAATTAGGTTAACTGGTTCGGACCCAACCAATTTTAATTTAAAAAAATACTAACTCAACCCAAAAGCCCCAAAAATCCTACTAAAATCTCTTCCCAAACTCGACGAGTTCACCGCCCTTCCTTTGTCTCTGCGGATATGAGTCTTATTTTTTTGTCATCCTTCTTCGTTAACAATCCCTTTGTTTATTTGTATGATTCCTTTGTTGATTTGTATGCATCAATGCATATCCTTCTCATTAAGAAAAATAGGGCCGCATGTGAAGTCGTTATTCCTCTAGGGCATCTTTCAATAAAAAATAAAAAGCCACTTGTGCATAGGTTCAATTGTTTAGAATATATAAAATGATATTTGTGATATAAATTTTTTTAGAATATAGGTCTAATTGGATCAAAATTCTGGTTTGGTTTAATTACACTGGTTTAATTACACTGAATTGATTCACTGAGCCAAATCGGTTCATTTGATATATATATATATATATATATATATATATATATATATATATATATATATATATATATATATATATGTATGTATATATATTAAATTATTTAAAATTGAAAATCGATTAACCGAACCAGATTAACTGGTTTTGAATCGGTTTGATTAGGTAGGTCCGAAATGGTTCCGGTTTTGAACCAAACCTTTTTTTTCAATTTGGTTTGATTCGAACCTATTTGAACACCCTTAGCAATAATGTCCCAACCATGTAAGGTCAGCCACATTGATCCTAAGTTTCAAATGCTAATTCAAAAATAAAAGTAGTTTTTGAATATAAAGCCGGAAGCTGTATCATGCAAATTATTTGGTTGTTGGGAATAGTGAAAAGAGATCATAAAATCAACACTCACTCTAGTGTTGCAAGCTAAGTTTTAATAAAACAAAGCATAGACCAATGATAAGATGCAGGTCACTTCGGAATTAACCACTTGGATGAGTGATTACCTTATTTATTATGACTGCAATGGCCCACAAAAGGGCAAGAATAAGAACGCACCTAAGTCTATTTTGGTTGGTTGAAAGCTAGGACTTTATTGCAGGAAACAGACACCAAAGCAGTTACATCCAAAATACTAATCATAAAAGCTAGTGTTTCCAGAAACAAAGAAAATTGCACACCCAAGAATTGCCATAAACAGAAGAAAAAGTTTGACAGAATATTCATTATTAAAGTAACGTAAGTCAGTATGAATTTTTGGGTGCAGAATATAATGTAAGTCACCTTATATTGCTCAGATAATGTCGTTATGTATTTTCTCTGATGTTCCAGAAAATGGAAGATCTCATAATGAGCTGGGATTATGAACAATATCATCACTGCAAGGGCAATGAAAACATAAATACACAGTTTGATACCAAGAGCATGTTGAACTGACTAAAACAAGAACCACCAGACCGTTACATGTCAATATCATAATTGTGATAAAGCAAAATGTCTACTCCAAAGATAATGGAGAATGTATAACATCATTGAATGTTAAAAAAAAAAACCCGTGTTGTTTCAGTTCCTGCCACAAAAAAATAATAACAACAATAACTACAATAAAACCATGAGTTTCAATTATTTGGGATTTTGATTTCATAGACTTTTGCCACCATCAATTTTTTTTGCTATTAAAAAAAAGGGGATCCCTCATAAAGTTTAACAAATCATCATCAAAGTATTTCAGCATTAGCATGGTACAACATAGGCATCATCAGGAACCAAAACAACACTAAAAATCAAATCCGAAAGAAAAAAAAATGAGTTTTTTTTAACAACAGTGCAAAAGCAAAATTAAACCTTATTACACCTACCATATGTTTGATATTAAAATATAGAAAACATTAAAATCTCACCAACCACAATGTATCAGATGAACTTAGTTCACAATTTTGGTAAAAAAATAATAAATTTTGGAAAATTCACTAGAAAAAGCTCCTCTTATTAGCAGAAAATCCAACACGAAGAGAAGTTTCTATGTTGTAATTGCATTCTCCAACAACATGCACTGCATTACAGATATTTCACTAGTCACAATATGCACAAAAACATACCTCAAGATTTAAGAGGATTGACTCCCTCAAATATAATTTCAATCCCTTGGAAGAACTGAACATAAAGAATATATTTTCAAATGTGAAGTCAGTCATACTGATCCTTATTTTCAAATGCTTTATCAAACATAAAAACTCAATCCCACCATAGAAGTAATCACTTGGATGAGGAATTTTCTAATGATGTCTGCAACAAGTCACCACACGTAAGAATAAGGACACACCCAACTCTAATTTGGTTGCCTGGTTGAATGCCAGAGATATATTGCAGCAAGCATACATCAGAAAGTAATTACATCAAAGTAAAGTCATTTAGATCAAAAAGCATCAAGATACTAATCACAAACACTAGTCTTCCAAAAACAAAGAAGATTGTACTCTCAAGAGTTACATGACATCACCATAAACAAAAGAAGAGGAAGCTTAACAAATATTCATTACTCCATGAATATAAGACTCTTCAAATAAAAAGGAGAAGCTTGGATTAATACAGTTATGGTGTATATTGCTCAGATATTGTTATGGTGTCTGTTCTCTGATGTTCCAAAAAATTGGAAGATCTCATAATGAGCTGGGATTAAAATCAATATCATCATTGCAAGGGCAATCAAAACATGAACACACACTATCTCAGACCAAAAGCATATTGAACTGACTCAAACAAGAACAAGCCGATGTTACATGCCAAAACCTACCAGCTCCATTGCAACCAAAGATAAGTAACAGTAGAATAAATTAATATACCACAAAACTCCAAAAAACGAACCTACAATGTTGCAGTTCGTGACATACACAAATGAAAAAAGAAAAAAAAAGGAAAATATTCCCTCATAACGTACAATGAATCATCATCAAAACATTTCAGCATTAGCATGGTCAACATAGGCATCATCGGGAACCAAAACAAGACTAAAGATCAAATCCAAAAGAAAAAAAGCAATTTACCTTAGTAACAGTGCAAAAGCAAAATTGAACTTTATTACACCTACCAAATATTTGGGAATTTTGCTAAGGTAATAAATTTTGGGATATGCACTAGGAAAAGCTCCTTTTACTCGTTGACTGATCAAAACAGTCTAAAGGGATTGAAGATTCTATGGCATGGTTTGCAGAAAGGTTGAGCAGGAACAACCTTGATCCAATACTGAAGCCAACTGATTATTCAGGCAAATACCCATACTCGGGCAGTATTCAACGTGATTAGGTTCAAAATTCAAACAGACTGAAACTCGACATGGAGTAGCCAGGACTGGTGATAGTGACATCAGAAATTTTCAACCATACCAACAAAAGGTCATTTACAAAGGGCCATTTCCATTTTTACAAGCCTTGAGCAACAGCAGTTGAGTAACTTTGAGTTTTGAATGAACTCAGAACAACTTATACTGCTAAAGATCAAGAAACTGCAACAAGAAAACGATATCCAGAAAATTAAAGTCCTAAATCAGAAGTTCATCTATATAATTTTAGCATTCCTAATTGCAAACTGTAAGACATGTAAGTAAATTCTTGAGATACAATAATGCCATCATTCTCCATAATTCACTAGCAAACGGTCAATGTTCACAACTTAGGAAACACTGGTAGATGCAGATTTGAAGCACACTCCAGTCATGGCAATTTCACAAGGGTTCAAGAAATCATGTCTGCTAATTATAGTGATCACTCAAACAGAAAAAGAAGAATGAACTAAACAGATAAAGAAGACAAAACTAGCATTCTGTGATATCATTTCCATACTGATCGAACTAAGAAATAAGAGGTAACCAATACCATGTTCTGCCCAAGAGGAGCTCGGAGGGCGAGCTGATCGAAGGTCAAGCACTCCCCTCCAGACTTCAGGATCCTTGCCCTAGCCGTCTCCGTGAACTTCAAAGCCGTCACGTTCAATGCCGGCACATCGGACACTCTCTTATCATCCGTCACAGTCCCAACGGCTTATCTTGTCGTCCTAATTGCAACCGGAACATTAATGCGGCTCGAGCCTAGAAAGATATGAAGAATACTTGGCAAAGAATAAGAACGAAGAAAAAAGATTGATCCTTTCCTTGCATGAAAGTGATGAAACTCTTGAGGGAGATGCGCGGCCGGTTGATTTTGCTCATGAACAGCCGCTTCAGGATCACTGTGTTGAACTTGTTCCCGGTCCTCCGCACCAGAAACCTGTAGAGTTGATCAAAAGAAGCACAAGAAGAAAGGGATCAAGCTAAAATCGCCAAACTAATCACAACAAGCCAGGCTGACCTTCACGAGGAGATTGAGGTAGACATCATCGGATTTGGGGGCGATGCGGCTGGCCTTCTTGCTCCGGCCGCCGGCAACGAGATCGATACCCTACCATGAACATCAAAGAGAACAGGGTCAGCAGAATTCCACGAAGAGGAACGAGAGGATATATATATATATATATATATATAGTATATATATTCGTATATGTATATAAGCAATCCAACTTTCAAAAATTCTCACAACTTCGTTTGATTACGTGAAAAGATTATTTTACCTCTTTCATTATTGAATAGCCTTTACGTTCCTACATCGACACTATCTCCTCAAACCCCACGAGTCACACCTCCTCCTTCTTGCTTGTAGTTACGACGAAGAAGCCTACCACCAAATGTGAAGGCTTGAGATATAATTTTAGCATTTTTAAATCAAAAGTTCATTTATACAATTTTAGCATTCCTTATTGCAAATTATAAGACATGAAACTAAATTCTTCACATATAATAATACATCATTTCCCATAATTAACTAAGACGATATATTATAGAACTATCACAGTGACTCGGGAGTAGATAGACAAAGATTGATTGTCAAATAGACAAGAGGTGGCAAAGGTTTTATGATGTTATCTGAGTTATAGTTCATCCCACAAAGATCAAAATGCAATAGAAATATCACCAGAATGTGACATAATACAGCAGATCATAGTAGAATAGTTCGAGGAAATACAATACACACGGAAGAAGTCTCGTGAGAAACTTAATATACGAAGGTATGATCGAAGTTAGTGGGAGCTCCATTTCGGTAAATAACATGACGACAAGAAGAGTTATGGATTCAATGAGTAAATATTATAGTACCGCAAAGGTAGGTCTTCTATATGTGCATCAAATTTTATATCGAATGAAAGCATTAATCATTAGTATATGTGGTTGTATACAATTGAGGGAGATTTCGAGTACAAGTACTAATGAATCCCATGGGAAGACTTAATCATATAGAAATATGAGCGAAGCGGCTAAAGAGTTGAACTACTCTATAGCTCATATTCACTTGAGAGAACCCGACAAGTCAAAAGACAAGGTCGAGCAAATGAATGTTGCTACCAAGGATGCAAAGGAAAACATAATTTGCACGAGCCCTACAACATAATAGTGAATGTCATTTATGAGAGTTACAAATTATCTTTCCATTGATCGAGGGGAACTACACATAGAGGTATTAAAATAGTATTAGGATCCCTTTATTTTCTAAGCTTTTGAATAATATTTTGTTGAGTTTATTTAGTTCGATAAGAGTCAGATAGAGATTTATTTAATATTTATTTATTATTAAGAGTCCAAGTCCTTATGGACTTTGGGTGGAACTCTATAAATAGGGATGTAACTATTTTTTTTTTACAAACAATAAAATATTATTCAGTCTTTTGATAAACCCTAGGAGGTTGATCCCCTCGAAGTGATCATCCCCTTTTCTCACTTTTCTTCTATGATAAAACCCTAGGGTTTTATTATTTGGTATCAGAGCAGCGATCCTCGGCATTCTTACTACATTTATCATCATTATAAAAAAAAAATTCTATAGCCGCATCCTTCTCGAGCGAGAAAGAAGCCCGACCAGCGAAACAAAGTCCATTGCTCGCTAGCCAGCGACCACAACCACCGCTGCTTCCTGGCCAACGGACCACCCCCTCGTCAATCCCAACCCTCGGCGACCCCCATGCTGACGTTACCGCTGTTTCCCGGCCAGCAGACCACCTTATCTTGCTTGAGCAAGAAAGGGCCATCACCACTGTTTTTTGGCCAACAGACCTCCCCCCTCGTCGATCCCAGCCCTCGGCGACCCTTGGTGATGCTACTTCTAACTACGCCACCACCACTGCCTCTCGACCTCGGGCAGCAACTTCCTCGCGATGACCGAAATAGGGCAACTCACTGATTGCCCTTGTTCCCAACCACGCCACCACCGATTCCTCTTCTCCACCGGCATTCACAACACAGTTGCCTTCCCCCTTACTCTGCATCCTTTGCCATAGAAATATGGCAACTCACCAATTACCCTTGTTCCCAACTGCGCCACAACTGATTCCTCTTCTCCACCGGCATTCACAACATTGATACCTCCCCCCTTGCTCTGCATCTTCTATCGCAACCGCCAGTTGCCACCACCGCAGCCTCAACCCCGGTCGCTTCAACGATGCCTCCCCCTTGCTATGCATCCTCTGCCACAGCCGTCGGTTGCCACCACCGCAGCCTCAACCCCGATCGCTTGAACGCCGCCTCCCCCTTGCTCTACATCCTCTACCACAGCCGTCGGTTGCCATCACCGTAGCCTCAACCCTAGCTGCTCGGTGATCGCTCCCTTGGGTCGTAGCAACTGCAGCCACACCGACGTCATCGCCTTCCAGCCCCTGGGGCTCTCGCCCCATACAGTGACAGAAATAAGGCAGCAACTCTTCCTCCTTGCAGTGACCGCAGCACTGCCCTCAGCATCTGCTTCCTCGACAGCTTCGCGTCGACAGTGCTAATGCCCTTGACCAGACATCAGAAACAAGAACTAGGGATTTCTGATTTGCAATCCTATGTAATGGCTACCGATAACTCAATGAAAGCACAAATTGAACCATTGGAAACCAGAATTGAGAACCGGCTACAAGAAACCCTTAACTGTTAGGATCGAGTCGACATTAAGAGGGGGGGGTGAATTAGTGCAGCGATAAAATCACGTCGATTTAGAAAATTTTGTTCGATGAAAACATATCGAAAAATAGTTTAACTTGAAAGCGTACGGAAGCATAGTGAATGTAAGAATTCAGTTTGCAATATAAGGAAATAGCACGAAGGAAATGCAAACCAGATTTTTATAGTGGTTCGGTCATTGTGACCTATATTCACTCTCGATTCCTCTTCCGTCAAGGCTATCAGCATCCACTAACGATCTTGTTTCAATAGGCAAAGATCAACTACCCTTATACACCATCTTCTCCTTTTCATTGGTTTAGGAGACAACCTTTTACAAGTACTCACTCCTCCCTAAATAGAATTCTAAACTTTAAAACTAGAGGAGGGGATCTCTAAGTAATTTCTACAACGTTTCCATACTTTTAAGTTCTCTATGTTTGCTTATGTTAACCAAGGATGAGAGAGGTATTTATAGGCCTCAAGTGGATTCAACCTTGGAGCCTAAAAGTGTCTCATCCCTGGTTTTCAGGGTACTAGCGGTACCACTGCCTACAGCATTGATACTGGGTGGTACCATTGATTGGGAAACTGTGTCTGGGTGGTACCACCGCCCAGACTGGCAGTACCACTGCCTGACAGTCTCGAAGACTAAGTCTGGCAGTACCATCGCCCAGACTAGCGATACCACCGTCTGACACAGCCTCAGAGACTATGCTATAGATGGTTCCATCTATTGGGTCACTATTTGGGCCTTTCACTTGGCCCAACAACTTAGGCCCAATTGGCCCCTAATTGAGTTGGCCCAATTCCAATCCAATTACGCCTAAAACCTACTTCGATTTAGACAATTATTATAAAGCTAATCAAATGTTTTCTAGCATGTCATCGGTTCATCGATGCCTTGTTCGATTCTTCGACGCATCGTCATCTCTTGCAACGTATTGCCCAATCGACCAATTGACCTCCATAACTCTGATTTCCTTGGCGTAATTTTCGCTCTTCTTGGCCCGATGCCCGAACCTATGGCCCGAAGCCTTTTGCCGATACGTTGACCGATCCTCCGGCTCGACGTTCAATCTTCTAACGTGTTCCACTCCGGCCCAATATTATTCTTCCTGCTTTTAATTGTCTCTCCCTAATTAAAGCTTCCTGCATCACTCAAAAAGCATATCAAATCATAAACACTATAAATTGGTTTCATCATCAAAATTTGAAATTCAACATTAATGATTTCAAAAAGAGCCTATTGGAGAACTTTAGCAAGTTTTGATAAGGTGGAAGTTTAAGTTCTGTGTTAAATAGATCTGGAGATACAAGAAAATGGCCCCAAGAATATGACACAAGCTACCCATGTGTTAAGATGGAATTTCCAAGATGAGAAGATGGGGTTCCGACCAATTGGATATCTAGAGTAGAATTTTTTTTTCGTTTTCACATAAACCCAGAAGAATCCAAGGTAGAAATAGCCTCAATCCAACTAGATGGGGATGCAATCCAATGGTATGATTGGTATGAAACTTGCTATGGAATCCCCTCGTGGGAGCAATTCAAGAGAGGGCTTCTTGTTCGCTTTAGACCATCTAAATATGAGAATGTTGATTAACAGCTCACCAAAATTTATCAGATTTTTACAGTATTAGAATATCAGAGCAAGTTAGAACGATTGTCAAATCAAGTTAGCGATTGGTCTGAACGACAACTGTTGGGTATATTCATCGAATGACTTAATCTGGATATTTGATGTGAAGTTAAGGCTTGTCAACTCCGCACTATGATCACTGCGATATCATTTGCACGTTTACATGAGGAAAAAATTAGCAGGGAAAATCGTCAAAACTGAAGTGACAATAAACAGATGATCAGCAAGCCACCCGCCCCATCTATTCACAACCGGAACCCTAACACCCGAAGGCTAACCCGAGAAGAACTCAAAGGAAAGATCAACGAAGGGTTTATGTTGGCACTATGATAAAAAGTGGAGTAGGGAGCACCGATGTAAACAAGGGCAACTTCTGATGATTGAACTAATTGGGGAGGAACCAGAAGCTAACAATGTCGACTTTGATCATGAAGGTATAGATTTTGATGACAATGTTGGACCTATCATACATATAGTGCATGCATTAGCCAGCTACTCTAACCCGTAAACTATGAAAGTTGGAGGAACTTTAGAACATCAGTATGTTACAATTTTGATTAATACTGGTAGCACTAACAATTTTATGGACAATAAAGTTATTGACCAATTGGTCTACCACATTGAAAACGGTAACAAATTCGAAGTAAAGGTCACTGATAGACGAATTTTAACTTGTGATAACAAATGTTCGAAGATAAAGTTGATTATACATGGCCAAGATAAAGGTCATTGATGGACTTATCTGTCCTTAGTTATCGTGTACCTATAGTCCCTTATCCATCTAATATCCTAGAGACCGTATACCAGGCATGGACGTGAGTGATCTCATCACAAACTGTGTGCTATGTCACACGTGCCATCACTCACGTGATTGGATTGTAGGGCACCTATATCACAGTACTCACTTCTTCGATCAGATCAAGGAGATGAGTACTTGAGTATAAAGTTCACCTAGTTCCTCAAAGACCATGTGATTCTTTCCCAACATATACCTATTTATACACCTTAGTTCAATGGTGTGTTCGAGAGAAGGATTCGCACACTGTTAGACATGGTGCGATCCATGATGGGTTTTGCTGATCTACCTATCTCATTCTAGGGATACGCCCTAGAGACCGTAGCTTACCTTCTGAATAGAATTCCAACTAAGTCGGTAGTGTCTATTCCATATGAGATATGGAAAGGGAAGAAGCCCGATCTTAAGGTTGTTAAGATTTGGGGTTGCTCTGCCCACGTTAAGAGACATAACCTCGACAAGTTGGAATCCAGGATGGAGCAATGGAAGTTCATGGGATACCCTTAGGAAACTAACATGTATTATTTCTATCACCCCAAGGACCAAAAGGTTTTTGTAGCGAAGAGAGTCGTATTCTTTGAGAAGAAACACATTTCTGGTAGAGACAATGGGAGCATGATAAAGTTAAGTGAGGTTAGAGAACTTAGCTCAAGCACCATTCCACAACTAGAGTTTGTTC
Source organism: Musa acuminata AAA Group (assembly GCF_036884655.1). Taxonomy (NCBI): domain Eukaryota; kingdom Viridiplantae; phylum Streptophyta; class Magnoliopsida; order Zingiberales; family Musaceae; genus Musa; species Musa acuminata. The sequence continues at coordinate 23,900,747 of NC_088359.1, read as the reverse complement.
AGGTACCTAGCACACAAGTTCCGACTTTACATAGGTCTAGTAGAGTGTCTTATCCTCCTAAGAGATATGTGGGACATATCAGAGGAGAGGATGTTGAGGATATTGATCCTTAGACCTACGAGGAGGCTATTACGAGCATAAACTCCAGGAAGTGACAAAAGATCATGAATTCTGAGATGGATTCTATATATTCCAACAAGGTTTGGAATATAGTTGATGCACCCGAGTGTCACAGACTTAGCTAGTTTTGCCTAAGTCGTGCTGCACCATTGCATGTCCGTCCGCAAAGGTCAACCTCCCCGAAGCTTCCCATGTCCCTTAGGACCCACAAAAGAGAGAACGTGTTAAAGAAAACGCCTCATTCGGGATCCACAAGCAAACATTTCCGAAAATACTTCATAGATAATGCAAATTACAAACAGACTTTACAAGCTCTAAACAGTTGCACAACAAAGGGTAAAATGGTCCACTACAGATCGAAAATCTATCACAAGTGTCCACATGACATAACCTTTATTTACAAGCCTAAAATAGCCACCAAACCCAACTAAAATGGGACTATTAAGCCTTCGACTGTCTCTCTACATGTAAGGCAAAGTATGAACATACCAAAAGACACGGACATACATAAGCATTACATCAAACATCCTATTTAGAAGTTTGTCCGTGACAGTCTCCCCCACTTATTCCTTCGACGTCCTCGTCGAAGCCTTTATCAACACTACAACTCCTCACATTTGTTGAGTCTTCAATCTTCTGCTCCAGCTACAATGCGCCTCTTGGCTCCCAACTGCTCTCCGCTGTTGTTTTTGAGTAGTCGAACCTTTGATCCGCCATGCTGCTTCAACTCACTAATGACTATGACTCTGGTGTGGGGTTGGCTGAGTTATGTTGATCCTTGTTGATTCCTGTGGATCCTCTAAATGAAGGAAAAGACCATCCTTACTATGCACTAGTCTCTCAGATGCCTCATGTTGCTTGAATTGGGTGAATACTTGTTGGAGCTTTAACGAGCATCGTTTCGTAAACTTCTGAAGTTTTGGGTCCTTCCTCCATAAAATTTTCCCATTGACTCTTCTTTCACTTAATTGTCACTTCCAAGTAGGTTTGCATCACTTCCACTTTCGATTGACATTTCGTTGGGAAATGAAGCGGACAATCTACTCTCAGTAGCACTGATCACCGTTGGTGAGGATTTGACAACTATTGTCTTCCATTATCTTCGAATGGTCTTTGAACTTGTGCAAAGCTCCTCTGCTGGATAGATAAGAGAATTGGGGTACTCGGCTTCACTCATTCTCTTAAGGGTTGAGAAGACAAATGTTACTTGACTTCGCCCGCCTCCTCGAGGTTGTACTCCATGCATCGAGTTGGTTACTGGCCTTCGCCTGCTCTTTGCTCACACTTCTGAAGCACTTGAAGTGTTTGCACTCCTTGCGTTGAGTTAGTTAGTGTGATTCACATTCTCAATGCTATCGAACTTCTAGAATGCAGGAAGTTTTCACCCCAACTTGGAGTAATTTCTCTAATAGATTTGGTCGCCTCTGGGATTGTACCGTCTTCTCCATCAACCCTATCGCCTACTCCACTGAGTAGCAAAGGTATAACACCACATACTGCTTGCTTCGTTCCTTGGTCGTGCACTCTTGCATGACCCGAAGTCCTTCACTTTTGGCTATCTTGATGAGAAGCTCGTTGACACCGGTCTTACAAAGTTCCTTGGCCTTTGCCCTTCAGCCTTGTCTCGGTACTTGGAGTTTGCCTCTGCATGCTCCACCTCCTCGGCCCCTTTCACGACCAAGCGCTCTCCCTCCATGAGAGCAAGGGATCAATGACTTTCACGGAAATCCCACCTCTGCGGTACCATGGCGCTGCCATGCCCATGGCCCTACTATCCATCGCCTCGCATCTACATCCCTTTTCTTCACGATCAGTAGATATGTCTCTATGGCACTCCTCCGAGTCCACCTCCATTCTAACTGATGCTTGATTTTGGGTAGCTAAGTCCCTCTGGACTCATCGTCGCTTCCTCGCCCCTTTCGACCCTCTGCTTCAACACCTCTGTGTTCTCCAAGCAACTCCCTTTGATCGATGGAAAGACATATTGCAACTCTCATGCATGGCCTCTGCCATCACGTTGTAGAGTTTACACCGATTCTATTCTCCTTAGCTTCCTAGGTAGCAACGTTCGCTTACTCGACCTTGTCCTCTGACTTGCCGGGCTCCCTTAAGCGAATATGGGCTCTTGAGTAGTCCAACTCTCCCACTGCTTTGATCATACCTCTGCATGATCAAGTCCCTTCCCTATGATTCACTGGTACTTGCATTCGAACTTTTCCCTTGGTGGAACACAGCCCCCATATGCTGATGACCAAGGCTTTCATCCGATACAAAATTCGATGCACACACGGAAGACCCACCTTTGTGGTACCATGGCCTTCACTCCTTGAATCCATAGCCCTTCTTACCGTCGTGTTGTTCACCGAAGTGGAGCTTCTAGTAGCTCCCGATCATACCTCTGTATGATCTAGTCCCTCACGGGACTCATTCATGTGTATCGCATTGCCACGAACTGTTCCACCACGATCCACTGCACCATGTCGCCTCCTAGTGACATCTCTATTGCATTCTGATCCTTGTGGGATGAACTCGAATTGTGATCCCTGCATATGTGGCCTCTGCCAATACATTCATGCGGCTTGGGTACTTTATCAAGTTACACCCAAGTTGCTCCGCTCCTCGTTTTTGCATTGAGTTGATGGTGGCCCTCGCGCCCACTATTCCATGGGTCATCCCTCTCTTGAGTCTGATCTTCATATCGACTCCAAGTGTGCCTTCATTTGTGCTGCTTTGAGTCGCTCCCCCACTTGATTTCGCAATGCATCCACCAATGTATTCTCTCAAGCGAGATCATGCGACGACTCCTCGCCGCTTACTCGGTCCATTGCGCTTCGTGGAGTTGTTGTTTGTTAAGGTACTCCTCCTCAACATGTGAGGTCCATCCCACATAATTCTCCCTCTAGAGAGCAGGGACTTATCGCTTCTGGATAACTGTCCCGTTGGAGCAACATCTCTCTTCGTTTCGGAGACCACCATCCCCTTGGACTACTCCGATTTACTGAACAAACTATGCATCGGTCTGCCTCCTGCAAACACACTTGCTAGATTGTGACTCCATGTCAATACAGCCCCCGTTGCACCACTCAAGGCCTAGCAACATGCTGAACTCATTGCACACTTCAGCCTCCTACGGACGTATCCTTCACATGCCGAAGAGAAAGTTTCAATGCTCCATGGCGCTGAGTTTCGGTTGCCTTGGGATGGCCGCGAACATTCCATCGTCCGCATACAAGCCCATGTATGAGTACCGAATTCTTTGAGTTAGCAATTCCCCTCACCTCTGTGAGCTTTGCACAACTCTTACGGTCGCTGAGCAAATCATTCCACCTTTCATGGTCTCATCCTTTACCAAGCGCCTCGCTTGCCTTGAGCACCATCAAATATAGTTGTCAACGTTGAGCCGTAGCTCAAACTCAACCATCTCAACCTTTGTGCGCTCCGCATTCTTCCAAGCTTGCCTGTTCTCGTGGTGCCTCTTGCGCGAAGGGTTGGCCATTCCTCTGAATGCCAATCTCAGATGCCCGCTCCTCCGAGCGACTCCTTTTCCCTACATCTCCATGCTTGTTTTCCCTCAAACGGTCGCGCGTGTGCAGACTGCCCTCAACGCAGCCCCACTAGGTCCCCCATATTTGCATGCTAAGCGTTTCTATGAGTGCTTGTCCCGCTCTGATACCATCTGTCACGGACTTAGTTGGTTTTGCCTAAGTCGTGCGGCACCCTTGCGTATCCGTCCGCAAAAGTCAGCCTCCCCGAAGTCTCTCATGTCCCTTAGGACCCACAAAAGAGAGAACGGGTTAGAGAAAACACCTCATTCGGGATCCACAAGCAAACATTTCCGAAAACACTTCATAGACAATGCAAATTACAAACATACTTTATGAGCTCTAAACAGTTGCACAACAAAGGGTAAAATGGTCCACTACAGATCGAAAATCTCTCACAAGTGTCCACATGACACAACATTTATTTACAAGCCTAAAACGACCACCAAACCCAACTAAAATGGAACTATTAAGCCTTCGGCTATCCCTCTACATGTTAGGCAAAGTATGAACATTCCAAAAGACACGGACATACATAAGCATTATATCAAACATCCTGTTTAGAACGTTGTCCGTGACATGAGGGTATTGTACCCATTGGTTACAAGAGGATCTTCAAGAAGAATATCGGAGTAGATGGAAAGGTAGAGACCTATAAAGCAAGGCTAGTGGCTAAGAGGTATCATCAAAGGCAAGGTGTTGACAATGACGAAACCTTCTCACTTGTAGCCATGCTAAAATCCATCCAAATTCTATTGGCTATTGTAGCACACTATGATTATAAGATCTAGCAAATGGACGTAAAAATCGTGTTCCTCAATGGCAACCTCGAGGAGGAGGTGTATATGATACAGCCTAAGGGATTCATATCCAAGGATAGTCTAGATAAGGTGTATAGGTTGCTTAGGTCCATCTATGGACTAAATAAGCTTCCCGAAGATGGAATATAAGCTTTGATGAGGCGATCAGATCTTATGACTTCGTTAAGAACAAAGATGAGCATTATGTATATAGGAAGATAAGTAAGAGCGCTATCACCTTCTTAGTATTATATGTGGATGACATTGTAATCATTAGGAATGATATAGGAATGCTCTCTACAGTAAAGACTTTGCTATCTAGACACTTCTCCATGAAGGACTTAGGGGAAGCATCCTACATATTAGGGATTCAGATTTATAGAGATAGATCCAAGAGGATATTTGACTTATCCCGGTCCAAGTACATAGACACAATTGTCAAAAGGTTTGGCATGAAAATTTTCAAAAGATGTCTCATACCGATGAGACACGAGATATCACTTTCTAAGAGTATGTTCCCAATGACTCCTGAAGAAAGGGCAGACATGGATAAGATAACCTATGCCTCAACAATAAAGTCTATTATGTATGTTATGCTATGTACGAGGCCTGATATAGCACATGCTTTGAGTGTCACGAGCAGGTATCAGGTGGATCCACGCTTAGAGCATTGGAAAGCAATAAAGTGTATCCTTAAGTACTTAAGAAGGACTAAGAATCTTTTACTGCTATATAAAGGAAGTAGGCTTAGGGTTGAGGGCTACATAGACTTGAGCTTCCAATCTAATTCAGGGTATATGTTCACCTTGAATGGAGGATTAGTATGTTGGAAGAGTTCTAAGCAAGATATTACTATTGACCTCGCCAATAGACACTACAGTAACTTTTGCTCTATTACCCAGAGGTTCATCTCGCCTCTCGTCAATCTCCTAGGTCTTGTTAGAACTTGCAACGATTTGTAAATGTGATAAACACTACCGGTATCCAATACCCATGTGTTATCATAAGATTCTAACAAATGGAGACTGATCATGAATGTACCTAAAGCTTCTCCAAGCTTTTGTTTCACCCTCTTTGCAAGGTACTCTTTTGTAGTTCCTCTTTCAGTGCCCATCTTTGCCGTAGTAAAAGCACTGACATTTGTCATTTGTTGTCTTTCTTAATAACATTTGCTTTACCTACTCTGCCCTTGTCCTTACCATTCTTAAGGGATTTTTCTATCTTCCTTTTCTTTCCAAGCTCACTAGTATAGAGAACTGGCTTCTCTTTCTTAATAGTGTTCTATGCCTTCCTCAACATATTGAGGAGCTCAAAGAGAGTCACATCAAGCTTGTTTATATTAAAATTTATTATGAACTGAGAAAAGGAATCTGGTAGAGATTGAAGCACAAGGTGCACGCAGATCATCCTCTAGGATCATTCATAAACATGTGAGTTTCTCTATTCACTCAATCATATTTATGACTTAGTTCTGAACCGGTGTCCCCTCAATCACCCTGGCACGGAAGAGACTCTTAAATATCTCATATCGCTGAGTCCTACCCTATTCCTCAAACAATTTGTAGAGATGTAGAAGAATGGATATGACATTCATCTTTTAATGCTATCTTTATAACTCATAGAGCTCAATATGTAACACTGAGCAAGAGTGAAGTCATCTATGTACTACACGTAGCAAGCGATCTCAACCTCGCTTGTCCCTTCCTCGGGCGTAAGCATCATTGTATCAAGGACGTACGTGATTTTTTTCACCGTGAGAACAATTCTCAAGTTAGAGAGTCAATCCGTATAATTTGAACTAGTGAGGTAGTTGACATTAAATATGTCACGTAAGGGATTTGAAAGTGATATTTTTCTGAAAATAAAGATGCAGCAGAAATAAATAACATGCAGATTTTACAAAAATAAATAATAAAAATAAGGACTTCTATTTTAATATCCTCTCACTATTTTCTCGTGAAACATACAACTCTCTCTAGTATATGAATCAGAGACCCTCGACGGATCTCTAGTGGGGATCATAATCCAATCGACATCTTAACATAACTTTGAGGGACTCGACTAATCACGTTAAGCCCATAAACGTAGGCAACTCTTGTCAATCATAACTCTTTGTGATTCCTGTCCTATTCGGCCTCCGAACCACCATGGCCTCAAGGGACTCGACCAACCATGGTGTTTGGTTAAGTCATTACCATCATTACAATATGAGTTCGATTCAATGATATACCCTCGAGGGACTTAACCAAGCATACCATGTCCACAGGTTACCGATAACATCTCTATGTCATAAGTAAGATATCGAATCGCGATATAGGTGAGCCTCGAGAGACTTGACCAACTCAACCTACTTTGAAAATCGATTCCTACCTATAACGATGGAAGGTCACGTGGGTTGTCTCACGTTTATCGACTTAATATTATCGAGAGAGGGGATTTTGATTCGGTCTCCTATGACGTCACACACATACATATTTAATATATATCTACGTCTCATGCAATATATATATATATATATATATTATATTATATATATATATATATATATATATATATATATATATATATATTAGTAATCATACATCACATGAGCAATCACACTAGATGATGATGGACCACAACCTAATGTGATTAGGCTCGAGTTAGTGGGCTCAATCACTCACATCAAGATCTATATGATAAGCCAACGACACATCTCCATGCCCTGTGATCATCCATCTCATCCTCGTCAGTTCCGTCGGCATCTCGACGTATCTCTATACGTTATGATCGTCTGTCTTGGCGTCGTGGGTCTCATTATCGCTTCTATGCTCTTGCGTGCCTCCTTGTGTAATTACAACTTAATCACAGGCATGCAAGCCCGACATTAAACAAGAGAAATAAATTGGAGGCTCGTAGGCGCCAATAATAATAATAATCATAATTACATCACATTACATGGTCCATGATCATCCGTCCACATCAAACATCACATGTACATATCATTATATATGAGTACTAGATAAATAATAATAGTTAATTAAACCTTTTAATTAACTAATATTTTTTGAAATTCGGGACATGTAGAGAATTTTATGAATTATGAAGGGTATTTAGGTAATTTAGATAGAAAGGATATACTGTGGACCTTCTAAAATTCACAAGAGCAAAAATATCTTTTGTCCAAAAACCCTAACCCCTTCCCTACCTCTATGTTGCGATCGTCGCACCTCGCCGACAGCGACCTCTACGGGGTGAGGGGGCGCTGCCCTTGCCTAAGGGTGGCTTGCCCGTGGGTGGCACCGCTCATGCGAGCGGGCACCCCTACTAGCATTGTCGTAGGCAATGATCAGCCTTGCAGGCGGCGTCGCTCGTTGCCCGCATGCAGCACCTATGGGCGTTGTGCCCGTAGGTAATGCTCGCGGGTGCCGCCGCGTGCACTGCAAGCGCAACACTTGCGTGCAAGCAGCTCTACTTGCGAGCGGTTGGCCGTCTACGACTGTAACTACGCGCAGCAATAGTTGTTGCGCTTGTGTCACCTACACAACGCCTACGTGCAGGTGGCCTGCCTACGGGCGCTACGCTTGCGGCCGCCACTGCAGGCGGCCTACCTGTACGCAGATGGCAACCATGGCTATCGTTTACGAGGGCAATAAGGGCAATAATAGTTGCTGCCCTTTCTTGTTTTTGCATCAACGATTTTGACAGCAAAAACCTTTCTAAAACACAACATGTTAGGAACGAGTCGACATTAGGGAGGGGTGAACTAGTGCAACGGATAAAATCATGTCAGTTCAAAAATCTTTCATTTCAATTAAAATCGTTTCGTAAAGATGCTTAAATTGAAAGCGTATGAAAGAGTATAGCAAGTAAGGAAGTTTGCAGTTAAAGTAAATTGCTCGAAAGAAATGCAAACCAAGTTTATAGTGGTTCGGTCGTCGTGACCTACATCCACTCCACCGATTCCTCTTTCGTCGATGCCACCGGTATCCACTAACGATCTTCCTTCAATAGGCGAAGACCAACCACCTTCTTACAACTCTATTCTCCTTTTGACAAGCATAGGAGAGAACCTTTACAAGTTTCATACCTCTCTTAGAATGGACTCTAAACTCTAAGAGGTGGAGGGGAACACTCAACACTTTTCAAGCTTTTTCAACTCTTTTTCATCAAGGATTCTTTCCTTCTTTCTACCCAACTCTTGTCATTCTAAGCAGGAAAGAGTGGGGTATTTATAGGCCCCAAATGGATTCAAATTTGGAGCCCAAAATTTAAATCCTCGAGATTTCAAGGTACGGGCGGTACCACCGCCTACAACCTGACACTAGGTAGTACCACCGCCTGACAGTCTCTCAGAGACTATGTCTGGGCGGTACCACCGCCTGACACTTACATTGGGCGGTACCATCGCCCAGACAAGCGGTACCACCGCCTGACACAGTCTCGGAGATTGTGTCATGATAGTGCCACATGTTGGATCATTGTTTGGGCCTTTCATTCGGCTCAACACAGTCCATACATGGGCCCAACTAGCCCCTAATTGGGTTGGCCCAATTTCAATCCTAATTATGTGCTAACTACGAAATTTAAGATATTTACTAAGCTAAACAAGTCCGTAAGTCTAGGTTTCTTCCGACGATCTTTCAGTGAACTTCCAGCGAACTTTCGACGATCTCTCGGCAATGTTCCAGCGGACTCCCGGTAAGCTCCTGGACTTCATGACGATCTTCTTGGCGAGTTCCGACTTCTCAGTCAATTCCGACAGAACTTTCGACGAACGTTCGGACTTCCGACGAACTCTCGAACTCCCAACGAAATCGCGTCTTTGACTCCGAGACTTCATTTTGCTTTATGTTTTGCTATCATAGTTAATCCTGCATAGTTAAAACCTACTTTGATCTAGACAATTATTACTAAGCTAATCAAATGTTGTCCTGGCATGTCATTGGTTCATCGACGCTTCGTCCGATTCTTCGATGCATCGTTCTCTCTTGCGGCCTATTGCCCAATCGGACAGTTGACCTCCGTAACTTCAATTTCCTTGGCGCAATATTTGCTCTTATTGGCCCGATGCTCGAATTCATGGTTCGTAGCCTTCTATCGATACGTCGACCGATCCTTCGGCTCGACGTCCAATCTTCTGACATGTTTTTCTCCGGCCCAACATGATTCTTCCTGCTTTAATTGTCTCTCCTTGATTGAAGCATCCTGCGTCACTCAAAAACACAAATTAGATCATAAACTCATCAATTGATTTCATCATCAAAATCCGAGATTCAACACAACACACACGGTTCAACGATTTAGACCTATCTCTTTAGTTACCATGTACCTATAGTCCCTTATCCATATAATATCTCAGATATCATACATTGGGCATGATATTGTCAGGCTCATATGGTTTCTCCTCGAGTCTTGTTCTAATCGGATTCTCTCAGAGAACTTTTTCTCTCTCAATTCGAATGACCTTGGCCAAGGATTTGTTTGAGCAAGAACATATGAGATATTCCTCTCATGATATTGAGAGCGGATGATCCTCTATCGACACTCAATAGTTCTCGTAAGGTTGGCTGCCACTCCTGATGATCAATTGTATTAGATCTGAAACTTCCAAACCTAGATTTGGAACTTCTTGTATCAAAGAGTAGAGTACTCATATAAGACATCTTTGGTGTCTCAAGTATAAAAACCAAGTACACCACTGGGACAACAGAATCGCTATTTGACAATGAGGTATCATCAACCATCCAACATTCCGTGAGCGGATCAATCAATGAACTCATTCTCCAATGAGCACTTGCACTGTAGCCCTAGTATCCCAACACGAGCAACTATGAGACCAACTACATCCATCATATAGATGATGTGTATACAACACACTAGTTTATCCGGTTATCTCGATATCCCTCTCAAGTAACCTATGACTAGGATTATTTAAGGTCTGTGTTTAAAAGTGAATCGATCTTGTTATCATAATCTCATCACGATAAGATTTCTATTGCATAGATTCATGGATATCATAATATATTTATGCATCAAGCAATATAAGGTGAGAAAATATTATAATAATAATAAACAAAAAGACTGTGTATCATGTCACATATGTCATCACTCACGTGATTGGTTTGCAAGGCACCTATGACTAGCAATTTATACTTTGCACATCATATATAGGGTTTACAATAGACTTGCTAGCCCTATTTTAGTTGGGTTTTGTAGTTATTTTAGTCTTGTAAATATAGGTTATGTGCAATCACGTACAAAGGTAAAATTACCTAAAAATAGATCATATAAGTAACTATTTTA